>NC_083477.1:7934087-8534087 GCF_030014155.1 Tachysurus vachellii | reverse complement strand
ATAATGTCTAACTAGTTAGTGTGATATATATTTATGTAGCCTAGTAGTTGTATCAACATCTGCAAGCAATCAATACCTGACTGTCAAATCAAATAAATTCAGTACAATTCAAAAACTTTTTGACAATATTTATTGTCACGTAACATAGAACTGAACATATGTATGATTGTAGATAGGTATAATGTTCTCTCATTAAATAAATTACGGCTGCATTTCAAAATAAGAGAAAATAAATAAAATGTGAAAATTGTGTATGTTTAAATAAAGTGCTTAACTTTCCCTTTTATATCCCACTTTTTGCTCAGTGAGAGAACTGAGCTCTAGCTTGGCTTGGCAGGATGTTAAACCTGGGCTTGAATGGAGTCAGGGCCAGTCTCATACACATGTGGACGTGCTCATTAGTGAGCCTGGAATTAGTGAGCCATTCGTTTGGATTATATTCATTACAGAGAAAGCTGCCTCGCAGTTGTATGTAGAGCCAAACATGGTCAGGATGTATAGGGCTACTTTCCTCAGACCTGGGAAAGCTGTCTCAGGGACGCTGTCTTCAGATTTGAGTGGATATGTTTGTTCAAAACCTTTATGTTTTGTCTCATAATTGTGTTTCACATTGTCACTTTTAATAAGTGCCACGGTTTCTGAACATATGATACACACTGGTTTAGTGTGAAGTGGGAACATAACTGAGTCTGTATATTCTGGATTAAATGCTCTATTTTCGCTGTCCACTTTTCTTTTTTTGGAGAGCGGCATTTGTTCTTTATTCTCCTTTTCTCCGTCTCACTCGACTGTTTCTCTCTCTTTCTCCGTCTCACTCGACTGTTTCTCTCCTTTTCTCCGTCTCACTCGTCTGTTTCTCTTTCTCCGTCTCACCCGACTGTTTCTCTCCCTTTCTCCGTCTTACTCGACTTTTTCTCTCCCTTTCTCTCTCTCACTCGTCTGTTTCTCTCCCTTTGTTTTCTACAGGTATCGCTATCTTTCTTTCATGTGTAACTTTACTCTAATTCTCTCATCTGTCTTGCACTGTTGAGTCGCAGTGTTTACTTCAGGAATGCACAGACTTGAATGGCTGAGTGGTATCACGTGGGATGGCTTAACTCGCGTGCAATTGGTCTGTGCGTTTCCACTACCTTTACCGTAAAGATTGCACAAGCTGCGCCAAGTAAAATAGAAGCGCCCCGTCAAGTTTTAAAGCATAACCTTTTGTTTTGGCCGTAGGTCCGGGTCCGTATTGGACAGCTTCTGGGTCCGGACCCGGACCGCGGTCCGCCTGTTAGTGACCCCTGCTCTAGATGTTGACAAGCAACTCGCACTTTGTGGCCTTGTCCCAAATGGCACACTAAGCCCTCCTCCAAGCCGCACTTGGATGACGTCGTAGAGTCTCGACCCACTTAGAGCTGCATTTTAAGCCTCAATGATACTATACATTGTTTTATTCATTCATTCATGCATTCATCTTCTACCGCTTATCCGAACTACCTCGGGTCACGGGGAGCCTGTGCCTATGTCAGGCGTCATCGGGCATCAAGGCAGGATACACCCTGGACGCAGGGCACACACACTCACACACTACGGACAATTTTCCAGAGATGCCAATCAACCTATCATACATGTCTTTGTACCGGGGGAGGAAACCGGAGTACCCGGAGGAAACCCCTGAGGCACGGGAGAACATGCAAACTCCACACACACAAGGCGGAGGCTGGAATCGAACCCCCAACCCTGGTGGTGTGAGGCGAATGTGCTAACCACTAAGCCACCGTGCCCCCCCACATTATTTTATTATTAAATTATTATTATGCCCCAGCAAATCATTAATCATGGCAAAGAACTCAAATTTATTATTCACTCAAAAACCTCTGTTGATTATATGAGAAATGTTTGCTGTGTGATGGCCGGTAAACTTTTAATCTTCATTTTACATTTAGAGACAAATGAAGTACATGATGCTTAAAACATTGAACCCATCTGGTCCTGACAGACAATTACAAAGGGACACTGGATAACTAATTGCCGTGATTTAGGGTTTGCCAAAGGGCTTGATAAATGTACATAGAGGACATTCACAAGCACCCCTTTGAAACGTAAAATGTGAAATAAAACACATTCTCATGGACCTGCAAGTGAGTCTTATGGGCCAGGGCTGACCGCTAATAGTGAATGGGTTTGATCAGGGCAAAAAGAGGCATGAAAGGAGAGAACAATGTCATGCTGTGTCTTTTAATATTAATCTTGTCATGCAGCAGTATAATAAATGATTAAACTTAGTATCAACAATTACTTAGTTAATGTCTATAGCCTCTCCACTATACACAGGATATTTTCAGTATGATCTTTGTACCATTTCTGCTTTGGTATTTAAACAGTTTACACTGATTTACTGTTTGTAGCTCAGACACATTCTACACAAGCGTTGGAGTGGATAATCACACTAAATATGGGACTCTCTGCTATATAGTGAAACATAACAAATGCACCACAATAAACACAACAGGAAACATTGAAAAACGTCCCAAAGGCTCACTTGTTCACAGGTGCACAATGGTTCTGCACTTAACACCCCACGAGTGCAGAATAGGTGAAGGATGCAGGAAGTAGAAGAGGTGACATCAAGCATAGAGCAAACTTCAATAAAGTCGTACCATAGTTTTAGACAATATCATTTAAAGTAACAGTTTTTCCTAACTTGCCATATCTTAACGTTCCAGTTCACCTAAAGTTGAATGGTCTAACGTAGCCAGATTTGCAGTCTCGTAGCAAAAGATTTCTGACTCTGTAGCAGCTTTTATTGGCCAAGTACTGCCCAAGAGGGTGTCTGACTGACATGTAAAGCAACCAATAACAGTTCGGTTTTCTCAGCATCATGCTAAGGGGCATGAAAATGTAAATCAATGTCCCTACAAAAACAGACCAGTGTGCAAATGAATGAGTCTATACCATGAATATCATTTACACATTTCTGGCATTTAGCTGATCCTCATAAGCACTCACTGTCACGGCTGTAAACACGACAGCTTCCTTCTTCCATGAGAGATGTAGAGCCTCATGAAGGTTTTGTTTTCAGGCAGACAATTAGTAGCAGACCATCTCACAAAATCAGATGACATATGCATCAAATGTGAATGTGTGTGAGTGAGAGAAAGTGTGTGTACATGCATTGTGCTCTGTAGTAAACTTGCATCCCATTCAGTGTTCTCAGTATTCCCAGTATTTTTCCGGACTCACTGTGACCCTGAGCAGGACAAAGTGGTTAGTGATAATAAACAAGTAAACAGTACTCTAGTATTTAATAGTTTTCTGCATTTTTTTGCTGGTATGTCACTGTTTGCTAAAGTCTTCTAGCCTGTTATCTAACCAGCCTTACAGGCTTTCTCTTTGTTACCTTGATAGTTCAGCTACATCGATAAATATATAAATACATAGTACAAGACATTGCTTGAACATGATGCTTCTGTAGTACAAGTCCCCCAAATAACACTAGATACAGATGTCTTTTATAGATTAGAACATATTTTATTAATAAAATCATTCAGAAAAATGACAACATTCATGATTAATCATTACAATGGGTAAGATCAAAATAAACCAAATAAACAATAAGAATAAATGTAGAAAAGACAATACAATATTCACAGAAAAAAATATGCACAGCACAGCAGAAAAGTCCCTGTGATTCACATTTGTCAGAGACTTTTCTGGGGGGAGAATAAATGCACTACACAGTGTGTGTGTATCAGTTTTGGCAAGTGTGTGGAACTGAACATTTTATAGATAGTAGTTGTAGCAAATACCTAAAGTGTATTTGACACTCAGTTAAGATGTGCAGCTGTGTGTGTGTGTGTGTGTGTGTGTGTGTGTGTGTGTGTGCACACTGCTCTGTAGCGAGTCAGGATTTACATTACTTCAGTCCAAGGCTGGTCCTGATGTAGTGTTAGTTTGTGTCAGTTTCTCTCATTTTTTACACACAATCTGCTGGTGTGTATATATAGCTTCACCATCTATCTGTCAGGATAAAAGGTCACATTTATTCACCCATTTTCAGTAACTGCTATCCTAGTAAGGATTTGTGCAAGGTGAGATACACATTGAAGAACAAGAAGCCATGCGCGTGAAACACACACACACACACACACACACACACAGACACAGAGAGAGAGAGACACACCCTGGAGCTACACTGCTGTTTTGAACTTTACCTTTTCCACTAACTTACCTTGTATGAAACGTAATGTCCTCTTGTGAGCCTGTGAAACCAACATGCAACTGAACACTTTCCAATTTTGTCTCCAGCTCTTCTATGTTCCTCCTCAAGGCATTATTTTCTTTTGTTTTGTTATCAGTTAGGTCCAAGGTTCTTGGAGCTCCTCAGTAATGGTGCTCCTGTGTCGTTGCTTCCTCGTCACACTCCATCTCTTCCCACTCAGGCGAAGGACATCTTTGCCGACTGACCCAAACACTCGGTGTGTGTGTGTGTGTGTGTGTGTGTGTGTAGTCATTCCAAGCGAACAGTAAAGGCGCAGTTCCCTTATTGAGCCTCAGCAATGCCCCATCAGCTGGAACAGCAAAATCACTAAATGTCTACTGCACACTCTCTTATTCTTTGTCGGATGAAATCGTCCCTTCAACCCAACAACACAGAATCGACCGGAAACATATGAAAAGCTTAATGATGCCATTGTGGCACACACCAATACAGTGAAGTAATTTTTCCTGGCGTTGGTCAGTCACCCTTTTCTGTTTAACGCCGAAAATGCTCATTCTAGCGATAAAACATCTTTTATTCTCACCAAACTGCACAATAGCAAACTTCTTAGTAAGTAGTACAGGACTCACACTCATACCCCGGAAGTAAGAGGGCGCCATCTTGTGTAAGCGTCATCGTCATTATTTTTGTTATATTTTAATTATATAATTATGAAAAGAACCGAACAAGATATGTTAAATACCACACATATATTTTTATTTTATTTATTTTCAACAATTTAATGTCAGGGTGAGGTTAATAGATAGATAGATAGATAGATAGATAGATAGATAGATAGATACACAAGTCTATTTTCCAACAGCTTTTCAGTTGTATGATCACAAATGAACAAACAGCTACAGTGAGAAATCCAATAAATACAATGTAAACAACAGCAACAGTGAGAAATACAACGAATATGTATAATACATGCAAAAAGTTCTTTAAATGTTTTGTGCACATTTTAATATATAAGTAATTGTATGTCTCAATAGGAGAGGAAGATAGAGGAAGGATAAGAAGGTGTATCAGGTGCATGGGTGAACATACTGTTTTTGTATTGGTGATTAACAATGTTCTTTAAGGCCCATGTCTGCTCATGTGTTTAATGGCTTCTGGAAAGAGGCTGTTCACACGTCTGGCTGTATTGACACTCAGTTATTTATAGGACCTGCCAGAAGGAAGTTTAATTAAGGAGTGTCCAGGATGTGGTAACAGCAATGAATTTCACTGCCTGTTTCCTGAGTGGAGAGGAGGTTGTGAAGAAAGGGCAGGTTTTCTCCAGTGATATTCTGTGTGTCCTGGTTGATAGTGCCTCAGAAACCTGAAAGATGGATACAGTGCTGTTTAAAATGGTAAGAAGGTACCGTGCTGTGGGAGAGAAATAAATAAATCCAATGAATAAAAACAATGAATGAATGAATACAAAATATTGTGGTCATTTAATAAAAAAAAAAATGCCAAGTGACTGTTTTTTTTTAATTTAATTTACAATACTCTTAACATAACCTTCTCTAATACATGACTGACCCTGTGCTCTGATCCCAACTCCCTATAACAAGCTAGGATATGAGATTAAAATATTTTTATTGTACTGTATTTACAAAAAGATTTTGTTTTAACTGCAAATATGCCATTAAATGATTATGCTAACATGCAAGTATGATTATATTATGCAACTTTTTAAATATATTAAAAACATACTATTTTTAGACTTGTTACAAGACCTAATTCTTGACAGTGTTTCCAGTCCTAGTGACATACTATCCTAAACAGATCAAATTTTAACTATGAAAACATCTGATCCAGATAATTTAAGCCATTCATGTGTGGTTTTAGGTGATTTAGTGATAGAGAATAATTAGAAACCAGCAGACAGGTTTTATCAACTAAGAAACTATATATTGCATTTATTTTTCATTCAAGTTGGTTCCAATAGCATCTTTCTTGTTAAAACTGTGATTGCACAAAATGAGAAAAAATGTCTGATAATTGTGCAATTTAATGCTAGGTATAAATTACACTGTAAGGTTCTGTCTCTATCTGCCTGCATCACACACACACACACACACACACACACACACACACACACACACACACACACACACACACACACACACATCTGTGTGAAGATCCCTCTGTATCAACATTTTTTTAGCCTTGAAAGCTGCATGATTCATGACTTTGCTTTCTTGACTAAAATCAGTTGATTAACCTTTGAAGGGAATCAGCAATGCTAAAGAATAAAAATAGCTCAAGAAAAGAGTCTCCAAGCAGCAGTACTACACAATGATGTAATGGTTTTCAGTTTCCAAAATAGAAAAAATTAGCCCCCCCATCTATGTAACAGTAGTTTCTTGAATTTCACATTATCTAGTGCTATATATGGTAATGGTAATAACAAAACATTTTAAGATACAGTCATAGCCTGATATACAACATTTCAGTAGAAAATTATGCACTTAACTGGTGTTTTTTAACTTTTTAGCTTATACATAGAGATACAGTGTTCAATGAAACTAATGTAGAACTTGCCTAAGACGTTATCATAAAAGATATGTTTGGTGCATGAACAAAAAAGCTTATCACCATATGAACATTATGCCCATGGTGAAGCATGGTTGAAGCATGTGGCTACTTCTCTTTAGCTGGGACTCAAGATATAGAGAATTATGGATAGTTCCATACACCAATATATTTTGCCCAAAAATTACACAGCTGGTGATAAAGAGGAAGTCACCAAAGAACAAATGGATGGGAATGGCCTAGTCAATGCATCCAAATTCTTTTGAAAACCTGTAAATGTTCTTTTGGGTGTGCACAATGCCCTTGCATTTGTAATAGATCTGAAGCAAGCAAATGTGGGATAGAATTGTTAACTCAAGATGTCCTTATTTGGTACTTTTCCCCAAAAAGGCTGAGTGGTGCAATGATCACATTTTGTATTTGCTATATTATAGTATTAAAGGTCTATAAACATATGATATGATTAAGCTTTGTTGTATTTTTTTGAAAATACTTTTTTTGCATTTTGTTATAAATGGGGGTATGTAGACTTTTTTATATACACTGAATTTACCCACAATTTGTTACTTCTTTCAGTATGTGGACTGTGAATATTATGTGGATGAAAGGACAAGCCTATATCTAATCTTCTGCTCAAGTTGCAGTCAGGAGGAAAAGGTGAGTTGCTCTGTGTTCTCTTGTTGGCCTTTGTAGTTTTCTTTGATCAATATCCTTTGAAGTGTGAATGATCAAGGAGCTCAGTAGAGACCTTACTTTCTTCCACAGCAGATTCATGTCTTGGTCTGAATTGGAACAACAGCTGCTCTATACAATTCATTATAAAGAAGTCTTCAGTTCCAGTATTTCATTCTGACCAGAAACTGAAAAAAGCTGTGTTTTTTCAATGAGTCAATGAGACATACACGTGCATGCATGCACGACTAGTTATCTTACTGTCCTTGTGAGGACCATCCATCAACATAATTATTAATGTAGCTAATTAATGCTGTGCTACTTCCATGCTACTTTTTTTTGTATAAATCAGTTTTTATCATCGGTCAGGTTAAGCAAATTGTCCCTATAAGATAAATATTCCCATTTTTGTGGGTACATTTGGTATCCAACAAGATATAAAAACATCTAAACACAAACACACACAAGCACACACACAAGCACACACACAAGCACACACATACACTCTTTTATGGACTCTAGAACAAAAAGAAATGCATGTAGCTGCAAAATGTAGGTGTGTGTTTGATGGAGTGAAAGATATACATGATAGAATGCTAAAAATTTTAAAAAAGTGAACACAAAAATTTGCAGAATGTGTGTGTGTGTGTGTGTGTGTGTGTGAGTGTGTGTGTGCTGGGGTAATGTAGAGGAAAGAGTTCTGATATGGAATGTGTGGAAAGCAAAGAAGGAGTAATAACAAAATTTATCACTGGCACAAGCACCATGATTGAGTTAATTACCCCATTATTCATGTAAGCCAGCAACTCTAAGTGTTGAGGGACATAGTGATACTTCACAGAGGAAGTGACACAGAGGAGAGCTGAATCCTCTCTCTCTTGCAGAGAGCTACAGTAACAGCAACGATTCTCTTAATGACCATTAATCGATGTTCACTTATATTTCACGGAATAGATATTGTTTTATAGGATAAAACCATTCAGTGTGTTTAAGAACCTCAATTCCAGAGGATTAAATAACTGAAATGAGACTCAGAAGTGCTGTGGATGAAAAATACTAGTTAACCTTGGAACGGGCCAATAATAAGATCAATATTTGGGAATTGAAGAAGATACAGTGACATTGTTTTTTTGGGCTAGCTCAAGCATAATGATCTGTTTTATTTTAATTAACATGGCCAAGTTTCAAGCTAAGCACATTGATCCTGTGCCTAATTTCTCCACTATATGATGAACAATATATAAGGACACATGACCATAACACCTATATGAGCTTGTTGTTCCTCCCATTCTAAAACCACTTGCAACTATTACAGTATCTGTGTGGAATTTATCCCTATCCCATTAAAAGAACCTATGTAAGGTCAGGCACTGATGTTGGATAATGAGGGTGTTCAACAGGATTGAGGTCAGGGCTCCATGCAGACCACCAGAGATCCTCAACATCAAACTAATCAGACCTCTCTTTGTGCAAAGGGCATGCTGGATCAGGAAAGATCTTTCCCCAAATTTGGAAGCATACAATTGTCTAAATTGACTTGGTATGCTGTAGCATTAACATTGCCCTTCACTGGAACTAAGGGTCCTAGCCCAAACCCTAAAAACAAAGCCCCAGACCATTATCCCTCATACACTTACTTTATTAGTGGCACTATGTATTCCGGTGGGTAGTTTTCTCCTCGCACCCCCAAAACCCAGATTCATCCATCAGATTGCCAGATAGTTAAGTGTGATTAATCATTCCAGAGAACACATTTCCACTGCTTAAAAGTCCAATGACAGCATGCTTTATGCCACTCCAGCTGATGCTTGGTACTATGCATAGTGATCTTAGGCTTGTGCACAAGTACTCAGCTGTGAAAACCCTCATCATGAAGCTCCAACTGCACACTACTTGTACTGATGTTGCTTCCAGAGGCAGTTTAGACCTCTGTAGTGAGTGATGCAACTATGGATTTTTATGTGCTATACATATCAGCAGTTGACAGCCCCACTCTGAGAGTCTGCATGGTCTACTGCTTCATGGCTCCCAGACATTTCCATCTCACAATAATAGCACTTACAGTTGACTGGGCAGATCCAGACGGGCAGAAATTTCACAAATTTGACTTGTAGCAAGGGAAACACTACATGACAGTACAATGTTTGCAGTCAATGAGCACAGTTTTATTTATTTTTTATTATTTTTTATTTTATTTTTTTGAATTACACTGCTTTCTGATGTCCACAGTAGAAGTATCTCTTCACACTCTTGGCTTGGTACCGAAGGGACCTGCAAACTCATAGATTCTTAGATTTCTAAAAGGAAGATAATCGTAGCTCAGTGGTTGAGCTACTGGACTACTGATTAGAAGGTTGTGAGTTTAAATCTCATCACTGCCAAGCTGCTTTACCAAGGCCTGTAACCCTCAACTGCTCTGTGGTGCAACTGAAATAAATGTATTTATAACTGCTATTGTTTGTTTATGGACATTGCAAGGATATATGCCGGATTTTGGACTATTAGTAAATGGTGTGTTTGAACCATTACTTAAGAAATGTAAACTCCACATTCCATGAACTGTTTCTTCTGACAGTCTTATTAATAAGCTATGATTTATACCACATACTGCCAGCAGGAATTAGTGTAGTTTAAAAATAGCATTTTGTATTTTCTATAGCTCAGTGCAGAATAGCTTTTGATAATCTTAGCTGAATACTGTAGACCTGTAACTAAGAACTGCTGTTGTATTCATAAAGAGAATTACATTCAAATTCACCAAACAAACAACTGTGGAAATTTCTAAAGTACTGAGTAATAACTAGTCAAATGTCATGATTACTAAACATCATATTTCTTTATCTGAAGTAAGTTATAAAATCTCAGTTACTTCATTTGTGTGTGAAACTGTAACTAAGCACAGCCATGTGACTCAAGATTTAATTACAGAATTATAATTATTAGCTTAGATGTAGATCAAAATTATTCTTTGAAATTTCCCCTAAACACCTGATACAAAAAGTCCTTGTTGTGTTCTTTCACCTAAACATCAATTCAGTTAGATAACAAACAGTGAACAGTCTAGGCCACCCTGCTAAGCATCCCACTCAGTTAATATTTGTAAAGGTCTCTGCAACCCTGATATGGATAAAGATAGCTAGCTGTTAATTTTCATATTTAGCTTTATAAGCAAAAGAGCATTAAAAAAAATTAAGCAATCATAACAAAGAATAAATTCTGTAAAATTAAATATTTATGTTATCTGTCACAAAGATACAAACAAAAATAGAAATGAGAAAGGGATCTGTACTGCATGAGGACAAAAACCCAAAACATTGAACATTAAGAAAAATAAAGAGGTTAAATTGGTTTTAATATTAGCCAAGATTGGCTACCTCTAAAGTTTATACTCGGCTGCCCCCTGCTGTCTAGCAAACACATTACAGTGTAAGGCGCAGACTGTAGAAAAACTATCCAATGGCGCCATCTTTTGGCCATAAATAAAATAACCTCAGAATTTTGAAACCTAGTTGGATTTTAAACTAGTTTCTTTTGGCATTTAGGTGGAATTGATTTTCCGCTGATTTTGCTACAAAGTTATTTTACACAATAAATAGTCAACATTTAATCATAAGCGTTTAATGATTAGAAAACAGATTGTACAGATGTTCAGTTTAGTCAATGATGAAGAGAGAAAAAACCACAAATGAACACATTTCTAGAGAAAATAAAACTAAGTATATTGATGTATATCAGCCTAAGTCCACTATCACAACACGGAGGATTATAGTCCATGGATTTATTATACCACGGGGAGATGTGTATTCCTTAAACTTAATAAATCTCAAGCATGTGGATCCACGGTGAATAATTTTCTATCATCTCTTGCCTGATGTTCCCGTAGAGCTCAGCGGATCTCATACTAATAATCTACAGCATGGGCCTGGAGGGGAATGAAAATCAATATATCATCATAGCAGCCCAAGAGTGGAATCTTTGCTCAGCCTGTGTTTATCTGATGCTCTGTTCATACCATGGACTAGAATTAAACCCTGCTGTCCAATGAGTGTTTATGGATCTTTTCAAACGACTGATCTGTGGTTTAGCGGTTTATGACCACCAGGTGGCGCTTGGAAGCTGAGGAATTCTGGACATTCAGATTCAACAACAACAACAACAACAACAACAACAACAACAACAACAACAACAACAACAACAATCTTTATTAATATACCACTAACTTTAACCCAGTCAAAGTGCTTTACATTGAATAAAGACTGAGCAATAAGACTTAACATCTTGACATAAGTAAACCAAGGAAAAGGCACATCATAAGTCAGTTTTAAGTATTCTGGCCGGCAGCAGCAAGAAGAAGAAGAAGAAGAAGAAGAAGAAACAACAACAACAACAACAACAACAACAATGTATAAAAATAGCAATCATATAGAACAAACAATGAGGATGAAATAACTTTAAAATACATTAGAAAATAACAACAACAACAACAACAATAATAATAATAATAATAATAATAATAATAATAATAATAATAATAATAATAATAATAATAATAATAATAATGCAATAACAAACAAGGTAAAGGCACAACAAAAGTCAAAGTATTCAAAGCTAATAATCAAATCATGTTTAAATTGCTGCAGATTTAAAAAACAAACAAACAACCAAACAACAACAGATAAAATTAGACTAAGAATAATACAATAAACAAAAAAGATCGAGAGAACTTGAAAGTAAAATACATATTTATTTTTTGTTAATTTTCAAAACAAAAAATATGAGAAGGTAACTCATTAATGATATTAGCACAACAAGTAATACATAGACTTGTTGTCATGTTTATTTAGGTTGAAGACTATGTTCTGATGACATGGTAATGATAACTCTGTCTTACACCAGTCACAACTCACTAAAGTCATCCTTTACTTGGAATAGTTCTCAAACTTGTCTGTATTGAAGTCACAAAATGAAATATTCCACCTGAAGAATGTTTTGTAAAACATAAATCTTCTCATCTCTCTTTCTCTGTCTTCTGTGTCCTACTGTGTAAGGTGGTATAATATGTCTATGCTCCATATGTGCAATGCTACTTTAAATTCTTTCCTCTGCACAGAAGCAATGGTGCTGCTGTATTATTCACATACATCACATCTCACACAGAGGGAGACTCCGTGTGTTTTCTGTCCCCGTCTTGCTTTCATTTCCCCTATCTTTGTGAAAGGTTGAAGAGTGAGGTCACGCAGAGTTTGAAATGGCAAAGGCAACACAAAAACCCACATTGCTTTGAATGTTGTCGCCCTCATCCTCTCATTTTTTTCCGCATCACTCATTTGCCTGACATCTTGGTCTTGTCATGTCTTCATCTTTCTTTTTTTTTCATCACAAGCCTTGCTTTTCTTTTTCTCTCCCCATCCTTACTATCTGATCCCCTCCCTTTCCTCATATTCCTCTTCACTTCCATTATTCCCCCTTAATAAATCCCCCTTAATAAATCAGCCTCCATCTTTGTTTAATTAAATGTATTTTCAGTTTGTAGCTGTGAACAAAATGTTATTTGCAGACATATAGAGACATAATATTGGAATAATCGGATCAGGAGTAACAGAAATGTAAATATGCAAATATGATGATTTTGCTTGTCTGATTTCTGATTTCTGGCCAGACCTATTTGAAGCAAAAGGGGATAGTGGGTGAAAATGAGTTCAGTTTGCTTGCTTTCATGTGAGCTTAGAGAATAATGTTTTGCTTCATGAGTCATTATTACCCTTTAGCTGTTCTCTATTGATCTCTTGAGTTCAAGCAAAATTGTGAGATTGAAGACTTTTTTGTGTCCGTTGCCCCAGGACATGGTAGTATTACAAGTTTCGTTGAGACTGTGTTCACGGTCAGGTCAAACCCGTTACTGCCTCAGCTCACGCCTAAGTCAAAGGTGTTTGAGAACAAGAGAACAGAAAAGAAGGAGAAAGCATGGTGGGCAAAAGGAATAATGAAGAAAGGAAGAGCCTAGAAACTGACCTTTGGCCCCAGTCTTCCTTTCCTTTTTCACTTTCTCTCCCACCCTATGTTTCTCCACTTGTTCTATTCTGCTGAGTTACCAGAGACTCTTTGTGTCCAGGCCTGCCCTGACCTCAGGCAGTGCCCTTTGTGACCTCTTTGCAGGTCATTCAGAGGACACGGCAGTGGAGGGGTCAGTCTGCGGTCTCGGGTCACTTTGTGGTCAACATCATGTCACATAGCAGTCAACATCAGTGGTGTGAGTTTGGGACCCTAAAGCAACAAAATCCTTTTTTGGGTAGGATATCTCTTATCAAAAAAGCAGCTTTGTTGTGTAAACTCTGGTTTGAAGGTCCTTTGAAATGTGATCTTATGTGAAATTATTGTATTAGGGCAAAGCATTTATGCCAAGAGCCCTTAGACATAAAAAAACAAAACAACAACAACAACAAAATGACCCCCTTTTCTGGCCTGGTAAACACATCCTTTAAGCAGATTTTAAAAATGTAAAAATACTCAAAGAAATAGCAGTAATCACTA
The DNA here is from genome assembly GCF_030014155.1 of Tachysurus vachellii. Lineage (NCBI taxonomy): Eukaryota > Metazoa > Chordata > Actinopteri > Siluriformes > Bagridae > Tachysurus > Tachysurus vachellii. The sequence goes on along the minus strand of NC_083477.1, from coordinate 8,520,115 downwards.
ACACAAATTGTATTTTTTTGAGAAGTGCTAGCTTAAGCGCTAGCCACCAAGGGAATGTATTTCCCCATATTCACTATGACTGACCTTGGAATAACCTCTGGCCAATTCGGGTCATTTTTTGGTCATCCACAGAGAGACACTTAGCACAGACATGGTTTACACATGTTGTAATTAGCACTGTGGGAAATTAAAAAGTCTGCTTTGGACCATACCCAGAGGTCAGCCAGTAGCTGACATTAAGACATACATTCAGTCCGCTGTACACCGAACCCAAGAAATATTGTGTTTAACAGAAATGAACTGATGTGATTGAACCCCAAAAGCAATCTACCTGCAGCTGTGGGTCATCTCCTGGTCAACATCACACACAGTGTTAAAAAGTGTTTTGTAACATTGAAGAGCAGTGGCCTGCCCCTGATTATTACTTCTGACCTCTTATGCAATGCTGAATGTGATTTATTGCCATTGTATCACAGGATGTTCTTATTTTTGGTGTTCACAAGCTGATTTAGTTGATGTCTTGCAGGCATCTCTGTATTATACAAGCATTTGATTCCACCTGCCACTGAGCAGATTTATGTGCTCTTCACCACTATGTTCTATTACAATACATTTTGTTACATTGTTGTGAAATATTTTGACAGTTTTACATTATCATGCCTGTTTGTAGAACAAACTGTTTTAGATTTAAGCGTGAACAAGCATGCTTTGGCAAACCCCAATGCATATAAAGGCTTACAGGAACCCTGAAAACATTCATATAGGACAAACATGGAAGTTTTTTTTATATGGCATCACAGAATTTTTGCATTAAAATATTAAAACCATGAACATGTTATGCAGGTAGAAACTACCATTCATAGATTCATCGATTTATTATTTCTATATCATTGCTAACAGGATGCCGATAACATTTGTTTTCCATACCATACATTAGAACATTTAAATTCTGTCGCACGTTTATGAATATTAATGTGACCTCAAATTCACCCGAAATCCGGCAGGTTGTCTGGCGGTCAGCAGCGTGGGGTGTGTTCAAGCCCTTCAATGTTACTCAGCATCCTAAAGAAGCAAATTGAGTGGATGATAGTCTGGGCATGGCTGTTGAAATCTATTTGAAGTGCATTTGACCAGGATCTGACCTACTGGAAGCCAGGGTCACTTGGCGGTCATCTTGAGGGTTAGGTTTGGACAGTGCCCTCTGAGCCGCTATAGGATGGCAGAGCATCCAGGCCAGCAGACTGCCTGTCAGGTGAGCCTGCGGCCTCATTTATCCTGCCTCTAATCATTACAAATGGGGACGAGTCGCGTAAACAGGCATCATTAGGGCGACTCGTCACAGGCACTCACGTCCACTTTAAAGCACCATTATAACTCCAAGGGGCCATCGATAATGCACTCTCCAGGGGAATGAGAAAAAGAGAGGGAGAGAGGAACAAAGACGAAAAATGCAAGAGAGAAAGAGAGAGAAAGGATGAAGTCATTTTGAGGTTTTGTGTGACTTAGACAGTGCAGTTTGAATGGTAATTATGCATTTGAGTGCATTTCAATGTGGTCAGAAATGTGCCAAGGCCCTGATTCATGTTGAGTCATGAGTTTACACCGTTGTCTTAATTGTGAAGTGTGGAATTACAAACAAATTACTCTAGCCTTTCCAATACAGAATAGAATGGTGATTCTGGAGTGGACCACATTGCTGGGTGACAAAAATCTCCAACATCTTTATGAGATGCATATCTGATGATCTGATGATGCTTTTCTGAGGTTGTGTGTGATTGTGTGTGTATGTCTAAGAGAGCAGGAGGAGGATCTTGTACGCAACGAGTTCATCGGCAGGGCAATGACAGACTCTCCATTCTCAATCACACTGTAGTCCCCTGGGGCGTGCAATGCCTCTGCCTTGTGTGCGAGAGCGTGAGTGTTTGCGTGGGTGAGAGAAAGAAAGAGACAGAAAGTGTGAGACAGTGAGAGGAAATAAAGGAAAGAAAGGAGCATATTAAGGAGACAAAAAGGCAAGAACAAAAAGAGAACAAGGTTTAGAAAGAGTAAGTGAGGTGAGGCGCTCTTATAGACACTAAAGAAACATTAAGGACAGATGTATTTTGGAGAAAATTTCTTTCTTCTTTGTAGTTCACTAAAAGTGTGTGCGCTAAATTGAATACTGGTACACAAATGACATCAGAGGCACGCCATGTGGCATTGCCATGGCAATATCCATAATCAGTAGGCAGCTACACTTCCCTGAAACTCCTTATTAGCGCCTAACTAACAACCCCTGCATTTCTCTCTTTCTCTTTCTCTCTCTCTCCACCTGCTCTTCACCCCATCAGGGCTGGGGTCATCGTGAGGTCAGAAGGAAAAATGAAGCACGTTCTCTACGCTGCGTAATGCTGTTCCATGCCTGCTGATGGAATTCTCTCTCTCTCTCTTTCTCTTTCTCTCTCTCTCTCTCTCTCTCTCTCTCTCTCTCTCTCTCTCTCTCTCTCTCACTTCCGCTCGCTCTATCCGCCTCTCCCACACTTCATTTCTTTGCCCAATCTCCTGGCTTATCTTGTCTCTACATACCCTCAGGCTTTCATTTCTCATCCCTCCTTTTGTTCAGGAGGACAGATGTGATGAAGGACTCAGCGAGTAAAGTACACAGTGGCCATTCTGCAGCTTGATGTTGATGTTGTGATCATTAAGTCAAGCTTTGAATGTTGGTGTCACCTCTAAAAAAGAATTACACAAAGGGAATCCAACATATTGGGGTGTTTAGTATATGTTAAGGGTAAGCTGGTTTCTGGTTTGGTGCTGGGAAATCCTATCTGTCTGGGCCAAGCTTAAGAAATAGACTCTTTCAATGTGGCTTACTGGCTATGTCGAGAATTTAGCGGATAAATCAGAATGATAACACGGTTTTAGATGGAATCTGTTGCAGATTAACACATACTTAGGCAGGTCAACAAGCGGTGACTGAAGTTTCTAAAGAAAGTCTAATGGCAAATGTTTCTGACCTCCCATAGCTACATTTCTGCAAACATCATATACCAACAAAAGACAACTAATATAAGCTTATTAATTTCTGCCAGGTTTCATGACTTCAATTGATTTTTTTTTAATCTGACTTGGTTAATCATTCATTGTTCAAGAAAGGTTTCAGAGAACTCGTGCTCAGACTACAAAAATGAGCCAGTCAGCATTATGTGGAAAATATCCCAAGGCTTTAATAGCTAATTCCAAGATCTCAAGAACTACTGGTGTGATTCAGGGTTATGTTAGTCTCTCAAGTAGAAAACCTTTGTTTTATTGGCCCTAAAAACATCCTACTTGGGTCTTTTCTTCTATATAAACTCTGTCCTATAGTATATTCAGGGGTGCCATGGTTCAAGTTTGACCCATTTTAGACATAGACATTACACAGTGACAGTTAACTCTATGACCAGAAGCCTGCTTTTATATATGTATATATATGTATATATATGTATATATATATATATATATATATATATATATATATATATATATATATATATATATATATATATATATATATATGTATATGCACTTTAAAATAATGATAAATAGTATAATAATCAGCAGTAGAAAGTGTGCTGAGTAAAGAAGTGTGGAAAGAGAGTACCACTTTTTGGTCTCTAGATGTCAGCAGTGGCTGATCGAGGTGATAATGACTTTCCAGAGACAGATATTTTAGAGATAGTCTAATACCTCCTGTATTGATAAGTACCATCAGTATCACGAAAGCTCACTGACACTGTAATTCAGTGGAAACTAAGTCTAATCTGTGTCTGGAAGATTGCACTGTTGAGATATGTATTGATTGCCATCAATTCTACTCTGTTCTACTGTTTGGTGTGGTAGGACAAGACTCATAACAAAGGTTATGTAAACAGAGGAAAGGTTATGTAATTACATCTGAATATATACCTGCATATGTAGGAGAGCATAGTAATATAGTATACAATTACATTTTATTACAATATTATTCATAGACAGTTGTGTAATTGATTAATTTTCATGTGTTCTTTAATTAAGTTAAACTGTTTTTCATCTAAGTGTAATAATTATTAAATTGTGGTTTTCATGTAAGGTGTGCATCGTAAAATAATTGATAAAACATTATATTTATGAAGATTATTGTATGTTATGTGACTTAAATACATTTTTCAGAAGAAATAATAGTGTTTGTTTTTATTTATTGCATTGTATAATGGATAATACTATACGTTTAGAATTAATGGACTGTATTTAAGCCATCCGTGTACAATGTGTAGTATGCATGTATGCTTTTTTAATACTCAACTATACTTTAAAGCAAAACAAAACACTGCTAAGTTGTTTAAATTGTACACTGAAAGTAAGACTTGCAGGTACTACATCTACGAGTCTGATCTATGAGTATGATCTACTCAGTTTTAATTCTCATGAGCAAAAGTGAACATGTTTGAATGTCATTCTGCTGCATATAAATGAAGTCGCTCGAAACGACAACCGTAACCCTAGTCTTAAACCTTAATTTTATTTTTATTTAAGAAATAGATGCTCATATTTTTTTGCAGGAGTTACTATGAACATTAAAATCTAATGTGCAACATATGTACTGCAACCCTACCTATTAAATATGAGACACTTTTAAAAAAAATGTGCTACTACTAAAGGGCAAATGGATGAATAGGACAGGGATTTGTGTATGCATATTGTTTCAGCAGTGCTGTTTGCCTTCGGATATGTCGGGCAGAAATGAGTATAGTGAAGACTTATGGTTCTCTAAGATATGCAAACAAACTCCAAGCACAAGAAACAGATGACTCCTCCGCAGTGTCTAAATGACCTGTGGTAGGTTCCACAGTCGACAGTAAGCAGGGCTGTTTGTGAGGCCCCTTTCCATCCCAATGCCTGAAGTCCTCCATGATCACTAGTTTATGCTGAGCCTATCCGGTGTGCAATGACAGTGTTGTAATTTATGCGTTCTAAAAAAGCACTGCCCACTCCCAAATGGCCAGACTTTGCACATTCCAGGGCTCCCATGAGAGAAATTCAGCGGCAAAGTGTCTCAGGACTCCCAGGTGGACTCGATACTTATATACTGGTTATATCCTCGTATGGTTACACTCTGCAACTGGAAACACACCAGATTATGGATGTTTATGCAAAAAGAGATTTAAGATGATTTGATGTGCTTTTTAGTGCTATGGGGATGCTGACTGCATGAAATATAGTGCACCGGTTGAAAATGGTATTATCTAAAATGAAAAGCTTGGCATAAGAGAGCAAGATATAAAGCTAGAATAGGATGCAGGGGCAGGGACTTAATCTGAGAAAAAAGTAATCTACAAGCTATGCATGTGCTGATCTACCTATGTGTGTTGAATGATATATAATGTGTGATTGATCACTCACATTTGTGAGTTTTGTGAATACTGTGACAATATTGTCAAACACAGCATTTTGGTGGAGCCTCATAATGACCTGTTGTAAAATTAGAGTGGGGTATCTGGACATTTATAATCTTGATTTCCATGAAATAGCACACTTTACAATCAAATCACTACTCCTTTCCTTTTTTAATAGAGGACAGAGGGCATTTCTAATGGAAGTTTGCCGTTTTCTTCTGGGAATCATATAACAGCCCTGACTCTGCATAGTCGAGCATGTTCCATCTGCTTTAGGTTCCTGAGAATAAATCAGCTCCCGTAGTGAAACTGCAGGGGATTCAAACAGAATCTCTGACATCTGGAATCAAGACTGTGGGTCCTGATCAACACACTCTGCACTTTCTCAGCAATTTGTGCATTCATATTTGATTATTTGAGGCCAACTGTATGCTTAATGTGCATACTACATATGCTTAATGTGTGTATAACATACATTATGGTTCATCTGCTGAAAATCAGTATTCTTGGATACACATCTGTGTACACTTACATGTGAGGCAAGTGGCTTGGAACAGGGAGTGTGTGCGTATTTGTGTACATGTATAAATGTGTGTGTGTGTGTGTGTGCGTGCATGTGTGTGTGGGGTGTGGACAGCTGGCATTCTTTTGCCCATTCTACTGGAAACTATGCCAACCTGGCCATCACGGCACCTGCCATCCATGGCAACTAGTCATGCCCGGTCGTCAAGCCACCAGTTGCCTGGACAACCTCGGCCCAAAGCCCACCAAACAAAAGGTGAAATTATGATTGAGCGATGCTGGAAAAGGGATACCAGAAAAAGATTAAAAATGAAAGATTGGTAGTTCTTTAAAAATCACTTTTTAAATATAATATTTTATTTTTATCCTAAAATACAAAATCTATTATTCTTCTGTTATTCAGGAAATGTGAGAAATGTGTCAGAAACATAAATAATGTTTGAGGCATGCTGTGTAATTGCTTTCTGTATGATATACATGATATACAATATACATTATTACCTCCATCATTCAGTTAGAATAAATGTATAACAATTCAGAAAATGTAATTAATATGAAACTATGTATTGTTTATCATAATGACATCATATGAAACTGTATAAACTCTTGGTGTTATTTTCTGTTTCTGTAATACTTTTCCCCATCAAATTCTAAATAAATATTGCACTGCAGCATGAAGTATTCTGTACACACAGTTTTCACACTATATAGTTTAATATCCAACTCATCTGTGTCACATTAGTCATATCTAGCTGTTATATACTAGATGTTATGGTCCTGAATACATTTTTAAAAACACTAATGTTCAAAATATTATTTTGGGGTTAAAATGGAACGTTAAAGATTTTTTTTTGCAGTGTAAGTATTGAAGTGGAAAGGGCCATGAAACAGAGAAACTCCTTCAAATGCGGCCATCATTTTGCTGCCTGCATGAACACAGCGAGTTCTTCATTAGCAGAGGAAATCATCCCCCCCACCCATTCACTCCCCATCTCCAAATGTCAGAGAGGAGGGAGGTTTGTGTGTGTGTGTGTGTATGTGTGTGTAAAGATGCCAGATGGATGGTGGCATGAGACACTATTTCATGTTTCACTGTGCCACACGCTGTGTGGATGAGATGTGTGTGCGCGCCTATATGTGTGTGTGCGTGTGCGTGTGTGTCAGGAGCGTCTGTGCACAGCGAGAGATTAATTCTGCTAAATTAATTGGGCTGAGATTGAAAATGAGAGAGTGAGCAGGTCGCAGCTGAGTGCGTGAGCCACCCGCCTCGCCCTGCGAGCGCAACACACACATGCTTATTTGCTCGACACCCCTGTTTGTTTGCATGTGTGAGTGTGCACACACACACACTCATTGCTAGATGGAATGTATATATGCACAAGCTGTTGCAGTCAGAATTGTATTCAAACTCTTTCTTGCGCATGCACACTCTCTCTCTCTCTCTCTCTCTCTCTCTCTCTCTCTCTCTCTCTCCTACACACAGACACGCACTCAAACCATGGTGTGCAGAGGGACAATGTGCTGCTTTTGAGAGAGAAGCCTTCTGCCATAAATCTCTCCCCATAGAGAAGAATGTAGCCTACACTGTGAGTCGAGAGAACATTGCAATCTGGAGAGAGGAAAACTGATAGAAAAGAAGAAAAAAATAGAAACTGAACACTTCCTCCACGTTCTCAACATTTTGCTACAAATGTACACCTTTTATTTTATGGCCTTATGCAATATTACATTACCTCACGTTATACATTTAGTGCAGGGTACTAAGAAAGACTCAAAGCTCAATGAGAGATAGAAAAGACAGACATATAAAGGGAAAAGACAGAAAAAGAAAGGAAGAGACAGAGGCAGCTTCACCAGTCTGACTGCGTGTATCTTTACAGAGCTCTGTTGCACTTGAATGAGCAACTCAATTATCCCCGTTAATACTGCCTCAGTCTCGAACACCGATCCCATTACACGAGAACACATCGCCTTTAGGCTACACACACACTGCTGTAGTGACAACAGGACATTGCCTACAAGCGCACACACATTTTTATCAAGATGAAAATAAAGCGTTTTATATCTCAGAATTTTAAAACAGTGCAAACTAAACACATAAACCCACTAAATGGTTGCAAGTCTATGGAAATCCAGGAATCTATTCTAAAACACTGAAACATGTTGGACAAACTGGATGCATGAAAACACAAGTTTCAGATGCTCTTTAGATATTTAGCATTATGTATCCATCCTGTACACATGTATCCATCCTGTAGTCTGTTTGGTCTGTTGTTTGTACACACATTCAGAAATTAACCGCATGGTACAATACTGAAATAAATACTGGAACAATGTAAACAGACCAAACAAATGGCTGAGTCTCAAATCACATACTGTGCAAGACAGTTCCGGAAACCTGGTGTTTTTCCTGTTTCCTCTTTATGATTAGTGTTTGAATTTTAAAGCATTTATCCTTGATAAAAGGCCTGTTAAAAAAGTCTACTATAAGTAAATACTTCTGAATCTAAGGTCAAATTTTTAGATAACACCAATCATGGCACCTGCAGAAAGTTTGAACATTGCTGTGCATGAAATCGTGTAGGTTCTTGTGATGGCCAGGTTTAGAGAGTCACTTTTCATGACCAATTCTCTACATGTACATCAGGAAAAGAGATGTATATGTGAACAATGGCTTTTGTGTTGCTGCTGCTTCTGCACACATCAGCTTTACCCAGGCTGTTCAAGCTTTACATATGCACTTAGTTCTGGAGAGGTGCATGTCATCCTGGTAGCCACATCTTTCAAAAACCACAACAAGCAAGTGGGGGCATGAAGACAGAATGTGGGAAGCTATGCCTTCAGTTTACTATAGTTGCAGTTCACCATGTCAATCCTGAGCCTGGGATACTGCCTTGCAAGCTTTTCCTGTTTGTTTCCTCCAAGTTCTGTAGTTTCCTCTCTCCATCCAATTGACTGGCATCCCATGCTGTGTGTATTTCCACTTCACTCCCAGCATTCTTGGGATAGGTGTCTGGATCAGATAAAAATATGTGCAAATATGGAAAATGAACAAAGAATAAGTAATATATTAATAAACTAACTACAATGAGGAGAAGAAAGTGAGAATGATTACTCTCTTATCTTTTATTAAAAACCTTTAATTGAGGTAATAATATTTCAGTATACTTTCTAGGCAAGTACAGTGTAGAACAATGGCAGAGTCTTAAACAAAATCTAATGTAAAGTCTGTGACTGCAGACAGATTAATGCATCTCTCATCTCCAGCCTGACTACACATAGCTCATCATTATTGTCAACTCCAGTGCAGTGCGAGTGAGTGAAGGAAAGAGACAGGGACAGACAGACAGATAGAGAGAGAGAGAGAGAGAGAGAGAGAGAGAGAGAGAGAGAGAGAGAGAGAGAGAGAGAGAGAGAGAGCACATCTGTGTGTTAGAGAATATGAAGAGAGAATATAAAGGTAGAATATGTGAAGAGCATGAGGGCATTTAGGGAAAACAAGAGGCATATGGCTCAAATAAAATGAGTGTAATAGAAGGAAAGTAGTGGTTAGTAAGCAACATGTGGAATTAATTTTGGAGAACAGATGAATGAAAAAAGGAATATTTAATAATGATAGTTCTGTCTTTTAAATTTTTTTTATTTATAATTTTTTTAATTTTGTCACAGTAATAGAACTCACCACGATTCACCACGATACAAATGAGTTGTCCTAGTTATTAGCCTGTTTTGCGATCTTGTTTTATGTTTAATATAAACCTTAATAACAAAAACACAATTAGTCCTATAAATTACTGATAAATACTAGAATTTATATGTTGAATGTAATTAATATCTTGAATATAATGACATTTTTTAATTGCAAATGTGCTTGATGGGTGGATAAAAAACTATGTGGATCCAAATGAACAGTAAAATACAGTTACACATATTACACAGTTATACACATTTGCCTAAAATTCTCACTCACTCACTCACTCATTTTCTACCGCTTATCCGAACTAATTCGGGTCACGGGGAGCCTGTGCCTATCTCAGGCGTCATCGGGCATCAAGGCAGGATACACCCTGGACAGAGTGCCAACCCATCGCAGGGCTGCCTAAAATTTAAATAGTAAAAATAGGTTTGTAATTAGATTGTCTGTGGAATTTATTAATTGTTAGTGTTCCATTAACAATAAAAAAAAACAAACCCTTTTCTTTCTTTTTTGTTTAGCATAGAAGTTATGATTCTGAGTCTATTACAGTATCATTAAATAACTTAAGGATAATCTTAAGTATCATAACCTCCATAAAGTCTCAGCTTATTATTCATTAACTACAGCAAAACTAAATAAGACAAGGTATATGGTTACAAAAGAAGACTGTAAGTCTGGACATACTGACAGCTTCTGTAAGTTGAAGCAGAGTAAAGATTACATATCAGAGATTCCAGTTTTGTTCTTCATCATGCTGTGGGTGCTGAGCACAAGTCTTCACTAAGAAGTTAACTATGAAAGTAAATGTTGAGATAGGAATGTGATGAGATGTCTAAATGTCATGTCAACATTTAAACATGAAAGCCCTCACAGGTGATTGCTTAATGTTCAGACTTTATTCTTGCACAAAAATACATGATCACACTGAACTATTGTGTTTTATGTTCACTTTTAACCTGCTTTCAACATGAATGTGTAGATGAATGTGTTCATAATATTAAAAATTCACTGGACAAACCCTGTAAACCCTGTAAACCTTGTAAACCCTGGCTTGCAACAGGACCCCTGATATGTTTGAGCATAGTGTGGCCTAATGCAGTAAAGATGAAAGGACATTTTTATGTCATCTTCACTGCCTATTTTTACTTACATATTTTTATATGTAAACATAATTTATGTCTTCATCCAAAAGGTACATATTCTTTGGGAGTTAATGTATATCATGTGTTTAGAAAACAACATTAATACATGTATATGGTTTGTCCTGGTCAGGGTTGGGGTGGACACACTGCTGCGGAATAAAAAACCCCAAAACAAAACAAAACGAAAAAAAAAAAAAAAAAAAAACAGATCTCATCATCTGCTGAGATTTTACATGTTTTTGTCGAACCCTCCAAACCTGCAGACCTCAGAAATAAAGTAAACTTAAAGCCTATGGCTGATGTCACCCTTATGGTGACTGACAGCCAAGCTCATTTTAAACACACTATTTAGCTATTATCTGCTTAGTTGCCTTTAACGATTTTTATAAATGGTAAATGTAAATAATTTATAAATATGGTGCACTCAGCTTAGTTGATTTTGCTTTTATTTGCTACATACATAATAATTTGGTAGGTAGCATTTTTACATACTATTATTATTATTATTATTATTATTATTATTATTATTATTATTATTATTATTATTATTATTCTTATAGAAAAGGCTGTTTTTTTCTTGCTTTTATTTTTATAGATCTATTAATTTGTACATTTTTATGAACTAATGTCAACCATTAAATATGAACCATTTATGCCACATGGGATCATTTTTGTGGGATCATTGTTTTAGTTTTTGAGATCCTGTGCTGTGTGGATTGCTGCTGACAAACTGAATATAAATATTTCTCAATTTCTGTTATTATCAGTAGCCTTTCTATATTTGGAGAAGGCAATGTTTTATGTAGCCTTGATAACAATTTAGAAATAGGCTAGCAGATTTATATTTATATTAGCTAGAGCATATTTACACTGTCTGATTCTCTACTCTATGTGTGCATGCCTTGGATGGTCCATGCTGCCAACTTCTATAAATATTTGGATTGGATTTGGCATTGCTTTTTGTCTGAATCCAAATATGCGTGTGTGTTTGTGTGCAACTGGCAGAGGATGAGGGAATAAAACAGAGCGCAAAACTCAAAACTAAATGGAAGTAAAACAAAAGATTATAATTAGACAGGAAGGTGAATGCTAGGTGGTGGTCTGTGGGTCCATGGAAGAAAAACCATAACAGCAGCAGAAGTTTAGTGAGTTGGCCCCAAGCGCTTCCACAACTGTCAAAAGTAAGTTGATGACTTATTGCTCAGACAGTGTGCTTGAACGATGTCAGGAGTCCTATTTTATTGAAAAAAGAAAACACATTTGTGGTCTGCTGTTAGAAATGAAAAGCTGTAAATTCAGTAAATGGTGTAATGTATAATTCTTTACTTCACACAACATACTGATGCCTAAGTTTAACGACAAATAGGTTTTATAATTGATATGTTTTTAAGTACACTTCCTTAAGAAGCAGATGAAAAATAGTTTGAAAGTTAAATCTGGAATTGTTCAACTTGTTTTGCACAAATTTAGCATTGAATATTTTTGTCATGTCACACTGTAACACTCCACAGTGGTGGTTAATATAAAAATAGACGCTCGGGACTTTAGGAATTTGTAATTTCTTAACTATTTCTATTTTTACCTAGCCTATTAGGGGCTAGGTTAACTTTTTTTGTTTGTTGATCATTTTTATTTTTAATTATTTTTTTTATTCACACAAATGCTGAAATAATTAATCTTTGAAATAAATGGTGATATCAAACCTATTTCTGCTCTGTGAAATGCACCAAGTGTTTTTTCATAAGCATCTAATATAGAAGGTGTAAATCAACCACTACAATTCTGAGTAAGGTTATCGAGCAGAGGTAAAAACATCTCACACTGAAAGTCAACAGTGTCCTGACTCATTTTATATCAGACTTGCAGCAATAAAATAATGTCTTTGTTTATACTGATTGAAAACCTCTGATAAGTTGATTTCTCAGTGTACAGGTAAAAAGGGTTACATCTTCAACCATTAGACTTTAAATAAACTTACACTCCCCTGGGTGCCTCTTCCTGGCCTGGTAGTGTCGCAAGAATGCATTCTTCAACTGTAAAGTCTTGTCTGCATGCTTCCTAATGTCGAGGAAGCAGACACTCTGCTTGAATGGCCCAGACTGTCGAGTCAAAAAGAAAAAGATAAAGAGGTATAGACAATCCCCAATATTTGGTCCATACAGTGCCTCCCAGCCCTCTATTAATGACTCCCGCAGTAAACAGGAAACTATGGACAGAGTGCACCTCATCGATTCTGCTGCCTCAAGATCCGAAGTGGTGCATCTTAAGGGGAATTTGTTTGAGTGTGCATGTGTAGAATATGGGTAGGATAGACAGTTTATTGTTGCATTATGCGGCTGAGGTTGCAGGAGCCATTTCTAAGTGTGCTTGGAGCCAGACAAAGTTAATCAAGACTCTTTGGAATAGAGCTGCTGGCTGCAGAACTTCATATATATGGCAGCCAAAAGGAAGCATAAGCTTCACAAGCTGCTTGAGTATGTAACTGTAAGATTTGTTTTGTCTAATGATGCTGAATCCTAAAGGGAGTCGTTCTGGTGGATGCAAGTGCATTAGAGTCTAGGCTAAGAGTCATTCAGGAACTAGTGTTATTTGGAAGCAAGCAAAATGTAAAAAAAAACTGAACAGTAAATAGTGAGGAGAAGTAGAGAGAAAAAGAAAAGTAAAAGACACAGATAGCAGCTTGGGTGTGCACTTTTTTAGAAACCCCAGGAATGCACATATTCTCTACAGATGGACTGTGCTCAAGGTGAGAACCGGAAGTGTAGAGCTGTTGAAGCCTCCCTGCTGCTTGCCCTCCCTGTCCTTCAAATAACAAACCAGCACAATCTCTGAGGATGGCCGAGGCCATTGGCTGAATAGTCGGTTCACACGCTACAGTGACGAGAACCAAAAACAACATCCGTGTCAGATTTATGATCTTGGAATGGCCAGAGCCCCCCGTCAGACAGCCACAGGTGAGAGCTGGAGAATAACAGCAGGGATTCAGGGCCAGTCTGTACTGAGCATGCCCAGTTGCTCAGGAAATATTCATCTGGGAAACAGAAAGCAACCTGGAAGGCTGTGTGGGAAGTGACCTGATGACGTGAAGGATGACCCCTGGCACAGACCCCATGTCAGGCATTGAAGGAACGCAGGAGTGGAGAGGAACTGGATGGGAGTAACAGGGAAAGAAGACTAAAGTGCCGCAGCACCCTGGGGGTTTTTCTGTAGATGCAAAATTCTTGCCCAATGTCTTTTCTTTCCATCAGAGCAATCTGTTTGTATGTAGAACAGTGATGGATGGAGTGACTGAAGAAAACAACAGGGCAGTTTTTGTGCGTTGTGTTGAATCTTGCCAAACTTGACTATCACACTTGCTCCTGTTTTTGCATTTAAATCCTTACTGCCTTCATTCTGTCTTTTTCTATTTTCCTAAAAAGTGGTCCATTATATAATACTTTGTGAACTTACAATCAAATATTAATTTTTCTAGAACATTTCATTTTTAATAGGCAAAAGTAATGTTTACAAATCTACTTAGTAAGACTAATTACTTAGTAAGGCAAAGTTTAAAATAATTAAACATCTAATATAAAACGTGTATAATTAAAGAGACTTAAAGGGCCATCTGTACACACTTTTGGTCATTTTGGTGTGTGTGTGTGTGTGTGTGTGTGTGTGTGTGTGTATGTGTCTCCGGCTGCCCTTAACTTCCTGTCTGTCCAAGGAGTGCTTCTGCTTCCTTTGAATACAAAAAGCTGATTCCTCATGGATACTCATACAAAAACACCAAAACTAAACAAACATTTTAAAAGTACATTTAAAAACTAAACAACAGAAAAATGAGAAGTACAAAAATGTCAGATCACATATATAAAAAAGGACTTTTGAGGCTAATTAGAATCCTTCTCCATCCCTGGCCATTGAAACTACTTATATGTACTTGGCCACTTTTCTTTTAGTAGGCCACTTGCTGAACTGAATCATTAGGCATGTGCATGAGCACATTAGCATCCTATTTCTGTTTAATTGTATAGCCTGTGGTCAACTGCTACCCTGCTGGCTAGCTGAGGACAAAGCAGTTCAGCTCAAGCACGGCGAGGGGCTTATCTTGGTAACCTACATTAATTCTTATCCACTTTTTTATAATTGCTAATATTTTTTTCTAAAATATAAAAAAAAAAAAAAATGTAAACTTTTTTCAACATTATACTTGTTAATAAAAGTCAGGATCAAATTAATAGTTTTTAGAGATTCAGTGAAGGAATGGTGGTATAGATTAATTCTACTGAATCTATAGAATAAAATAATTAATAAATTAATAAAATAAAAAACAATCAAAAGAATTAATATAAAATATGAATTCTATAGAATTCTATTAATTCCTGAAGAACTCATATAGAAGTATTCTCAATTGTTTGATTTTAATACCTTAGTCACAGAGTTTCAGAGGAAAGTAATTAATTCAATTCATTTAAAATTCAATAATAATAAGTGATAAGAATATGCTATAATATAAATAAATAAGCTGATATGTTTACATAATGTTTATATAATAGTAAAATAGTATAAAATAGTCTTTATATTAGCACAATTAGCCTAATAGCACAGCACAACTTCTGTTTGGAGATAAGGTATTTATTTATTTTCTATATCAGCATGGCTCAGAGAATATTTCCTCTTCAAGCTCTTAATGTTTAGGCGCTTATATGGAAGGAGTCTCCAGCATCACAAATTGGACATCAGAACTTTGGAGCAGGTAAAGCTTCAAGTTGACATTTTCCAACACAGGAAAGATCCACAGTGTGTACACAATGGGGACATTTAGATCATTAGTTTAGGCAAAATGCTGTAAACCAAATATACCATCAAGTGTAATGAAATGTTTGTACAAAAAAAGCTGTTATAAAAAGCACTAAAATTTCCTGTTTGTTGTTACAATCCTTTGGTCTCAATCCAGAGTCCCAGGTACACTTTGTACAGTTTTTATGAGAACATTAACTGGTATGTTTTTCCAAGCCTCTTGTAGAACCTCTCACAGATCATTTGGAGCCTTTGACTATCACACTTGTCTTTTTTTTGCCTAAAAATTGGTCCATTATATAACACTACTCTGTTTATTTACAATCAAATATAGACTTTCTAGAACATTTAATTTTTAATAGGCAAAAGTAATGTTTGGAAATCTACTTAGTAAGACTAATGACTTAGTAAGGCATAAAATAGTAAGTTTTCAAATAAATAAACATCTAAAATAAAATGTGAACTTTAAAAAATTCAGGGTGTCTAAGTGTTTTGCAGAAAACTGTACATTGTATTTATGTACCGCAGCTATTGTTGCAATGTCATGAGTGTAACATGGGAACAGATGAGCATGGGAACATTTAGGTAAGGCTAACTAATAGAAGTTCTGTTCCTAATCTCTTAAAGTTTAGTTAGCATGATATTTGATAGCAATAGATTACACTGATGAGTATTAATCACATCTATTACAGTTGATATTTTTTTAGGAACTGATTAAGTCTGATGCTAAATAGCCACCTGACTTAAAAAAAAGATTATAGAGAAATTATGCATAATGAATAATGCATAAGATTTTTACATACCTGGTCGATTGGTTCAGACCCTGCAATGTTGTATTTTTAAACTGTGCCTGAGACCAGTCAGTTATTTCATTTATCCACAACTGAACTTCACCCTAAACACTAGTACAGTGTCGAGATCCATCGTACCAAAATACACAAACCATGTCAATATTGACCCTCTTCAAATGTTGCATATCAGAATGGGTGGTGTATTATTTCTGGTGCCACATTTCCATGTGGAACATTGTACACTGCCCACATGGGACCAATCCAAAATAGTGTTTGATCGGTCCAAGAACACCTTTAAAAATATTAGTACATGTTTAAACTGAGGAGATTCACAAACTAATTTGAACCAGGAGAAAATGGCATTGCATTAGATGGATTCTAATGGGTATAATTAAGATAAACTTGAACTACTGCACTCTGCTGCACAACTGATTTTATTGCCATTTATTATAGTTCTCCTCAGCTTTGTGTACTTTCTCTTTACATTATAGAAACTTTTTTGTTTGTTTATCAGGATATCATGTTAAGCTCATGCAATTGCACACATATGACTACGAGTGTGTTTATGTATAACTGTTTTACAATGGACATTGTCACAAATTTGATTTACAGTTTTTTTAAAATATATTCCTAATAAGCAATCCAGTGGTGATGGTGGCAAGGATGTGAAGATATTAGGAACTAATATTGAGATATATATATATAAACACAGTAGCTGATCTTCAGCATATAGATTTCATGTTAAAAGTAAAAAGATTTTCCTGGTTACATAGTTGACCAATTCTGACCCTATAGCACACAGATATAGAAAGGAAATTATTAATAATCATACTATCTGGTGTCATTCAGATTAAGTTCTCTATTAATTCTAGTTCCTCTCAATATTAGTTCCTAATATCCTCACATCCTTGCCACCATCACCACTGGATTGCTTATTAGGAATATATTTTAAAAAAACTGTAAATCAAATTTGTGACAATGTCCATTGTAAAACAGTTATACATAAACACACTCGTAGTCATATGTGTGCAATTGCATGAGCTTAACATGATATCCTGATAAACAAACAAAAAAGTTTCTATAATGTAAAGAGAAAGTTATATTATATATATATATATATATATATATATATATATATATATATATATATATATATATATATATATATATATATATAATATTCTGAATGATTATTCTGGACAAATTTCATAAACAAGTTCTTGAAGAAAGGTAGAATAAGACTGCCTAAGTTTTACCTTCTCTCAAGAAAGACCTAAATCAATATCAGATGGTTATAAGAGTGGTGGCATTTGCAGCAGTAATGCCCTTGGTGTTTAATTTGTGAGCAGTCAGGTCTGGGAATCGCCATAACTTATAAATGCTGTTCTGTTAATCATAAGTGATGTCATGTTGGTGTGTCATACAGGGGCCTGTATCTGTCACTCACCTAGTTTATGGCCCTTGGGAATTGTTGTATCGATTTGTCACTAATTAGGCCTGGATTAAGAGGTGCACTAGTGTGAAGTAAACATGAGTGGAGTGCTCTATTTCATAGCACTGCATTGATTTCTGCTAATGCTTCACTGAGGCCATCCGCAAAGCCAGCACATAATGGTGTGACACAGAGGAGGTTTGGAGTTTGGTAGAAATTACACTTAACTGGTGGTCTGAACCACTTATGCAGTTTCTGTCATGATAAAAGCACATTTTACTGACTCCGAATCAGTTGTTAAAGTCAGTAAGAAGGTGAGTGAGCAATATTTTAAATCTGTTTCTTACATGTAATAAAAGACAAGAAAAGTGTTAATAATAATATAGTATTAATCTTTCATGGTATTGAAGTAATGCATTAAACTGTAAAGCTTGTAAAAAAAAAAAGGCCTAGAACTGAAGTATACAAAGCTCTCATTCCTAGACAGTCCCCTACACATTTCATTTATTTCACCTTGAGGTTTGTGATTGAAATAAACTTAATGTGTGTTAAATATTTAATTTTATGGCGTATTTCCTTTAATACATGCCAATGAGAATAAATTTTCATGAGGGGATACATTTTCATTTCATCTCTGCCTGTAGATTAGATTAGCTGTTTCATTTTGTTATTAAACATTAAATTGCCACATTATATGAAATGCCACTAGAGAGTATTTCAGAGAGGTACTTACCAATGAACAGCTTCTGCAAAAGTAGTTGACAGAGATGGTAGAAGACAGTTTAGTGATCGTCAAATCTGAAAAGATTTCTTCCCTTTAAGCGGCAACTCAGCAAAAACTCTAGTATACAAGAACGGGAATTTCCTGTAACCTACAATAGAGTCTACAATAGAGTTGTGTTTGATTAAGAAAAAGATCACCATGGGGCGCGTGGCTGTAGGAAAATAATCAATGATGAAATGGTGTGATGTGGCCAGATACAGAGTGGATGAGAGGGGAATTACCACATTATAGTTGATTATTTCCGTAACACCGCATAACCCAAAATCTCATTCCTCATATAAGACAGTGATTTGTCAATGATATTCATTAAAAGAATGACACATCATAATTTTATTTGTCGATGGTCACATCTAATATTGAACAGCTGTGAAACAAGTTCATTCTTATTTTCAATTACATTGTAGCAGCACCTGCTCCAAATTTTCTCTTTTTCTTTAAACCTTAGAAACCACAAAGCCCCATTTCTTGTGCTGGAAAACTGAAAGAAACAGTTTTACCTCTGAGGTCTCTCCCACATTAAAAAAAGTACTATAACAAAATTCACTGGTTATTTTTATTTTATTTATAAGCATCATAGATTATTAGAATGATTATATTTATTTATACCATTGATTTGTCTTGTATTTATAAAAATATCTGTGAAATCAGAATCTTGAATTAAAGATCAATGTTACAGTATACAGTGCTCGTAACAGCCGATTACAGTAACTGCTGTATTCAAATCTCCCATAATTTCTGGTCCTGTTACACAAATGTTGACATAATCTTTCATTGTTTCTAAACAGAAGCCTCATTTGTGTTATATGTGATAGTTGAGCTATTATAGACATATAAAGCAAATTGGTCATTAGCCATTTTATCTGTACATTTCTGCTCTCCTCTGTTTGAGAGCTGCTGAGAGATTAGGTGGCCGTTTCTTTTTACTCTTGGCACTATGAGCCAGATGGTTCGTTTACAGTTGGTGGGAACAGAGGGACTCTCTAATGCCCATCATGGGGGAGGCATTGAACCAGCTTCCCTCAGTGAGTGATTTACTGGCTTAGATCTGAATTGCTTAACTCCAAAAGCTGGGGAAGGCACCGGCTTTTGCTTTCTTTGTGTCACATTATCCACCATTGTCTGAATTTTGTGTGCTCTAGCCGACCTTGAGGAGAGACAGAATTGAGACTGTGATGTGTGAAAACACAGAAAATGACTGGGCAGCTTGTGCTGACTTGGTTTGGAGAGGGTGGAATGCCAGAAATCCTAGAAGCTGGCCAAATGTTGAAAGTGTGTGTGTTGAAGGAACAGACAGAAAGCGAATGTTTGTGCATATGTGTGAGAGAGTATGTGTGTAGGTTTGTTGTGGAGGAGTACAGGCTGATTGTTTCAATGAAGCAATTTGATTCAATTTTCCACTCAATAAAATTAGCCATCAGGACTGGGGCCGTTTGGCTGTCCGCACTCACTCATTTCCAGATTCCTCTCCTAATTGAACGAGTTTATGTACTTGTCTCTGGGAAATTGGAAAAATTCATCACCTGGAAAATGTTATATTTTTCTCCCTCCCGGCTGTGCACAGCTTGTCCCCCCTCAACCCCTCTCTCTTTCTTAACTTCATCACAGTGATGAGCAGCTATGAAATTAATTTGTTAGTATATAACAGGAGGTACTCTCCAGAATGCTTTGTGTGTGTGTGTGTGTGTGTGTGTTATAAAGCTGTTGGATAGTATATTGCAGGTTAATCTGCATTAAAATGGTGGCCTTGACAGTACAATAATTGCACGAAGCCTTTTTCTTTCCATTTTGGAGATTTTTTTGGTGAATTAAAATCCAGCATTTCCAGTTATTACAGTGTTAATGATGTCAGCTATTAGCATGCTAAGAATGCATGACTTTCTTTTGATGTTCTGCATGTCATAGAAGCATTCTGATGAATCCCAAGTATTTAAGTAGTGAGAATGTAAAAAAAAAAATATATGCATATGTATTTTAAGCAGTTTATACATTCATTATCTTCACATAATTGCTTAATATTCATTATCGTTATGAATTATCAAGCCAAAATTATATGAATGCATATCTAGGAAAACCTGGGAATGTGGTCAGTACCACAAAGATTCAACAAACAAAAAGATGGCATGACATTTTTTTTTTTTTTCTTTTTCTCAATTCAATTCAATTCAATTCAATTCAATTCAATTCAATTCAATTCAATTCAATTCAAGTTTATTTGTATAGTGCTATTACAATTGACATTGATGGCTTTACAGAATATATACATAGAACAAAAGGTTAATATAAAGAATGATATAAAGATTAATAGATTACAAAATTCATGATTAATATTAGATATGTTTAAATATGTATGTATTTATCCCTAATGAACAAGTCAGAGGTGATTCAGGCAGCAGTGGCAAGGAAAAACTCCCTTGAATGGAAGGAAGAAACCTTGAGAGGAACCAGACTCGAAGGGAAACTTCATCCTCATATGAGTGACAGTGGAGGGATTTTCTCCCATTTCTTTACCAGAGGTTTATGGCCTAGATTTAAGCTTAGGTATAGAATTTTTTTATTAAAAATATATGTATAATTCTGGTAGTTTTTTCACTGCTTTCACCCTTCATTAGTTTGCATTTTTCTTCCATTTTGTGTATTTATCATCTGTGTAGTTAGTTAATTAGGTTTTGCACTTGATGAAGCTCTGTGTTACTGTATTGTTGTGTTGCACCACGGTCTGGAGGAAATGCCATCCTATTACACTGTATATGCTCTATTAAAGATGTTGTTATTGCCAGATAGGCTGGTTTGAGTTTTTTAGAACCTGATGAGCTCCTGGGATTTCCATACACATCTCCATAGATTACAAGGATATAGAGAAATCAATCAAACAAACAAAAACATCCAACGAGTGGTATTATTGTTGCTGGAAACACTTTTGTTGAGATACTGTAGGTCAGTGGAGAATGGTCAGTCTGGTTTGAGCTGACAGGAAAGCTCTCAATATAACTTGAATTTATAACTGCAAGATAACTTAAATAACCATTCTTTGCAGCCATGCTATGCGGAAAAGCATCTCAATAAGGCAGAAGCCTACAACAACAACACACTACAACTATCAGACTTCAATCCGAAAAACAAAAGTATGTGGTCTTAATTCACTGCTTCTGGGTTTGTGCCACTAATATCACTATAGCCACATGTAACTTACACAATATAATACACTATATAGCTGATTGTCTGTCTTCATGGACCTCTCCTTGTGCACAGCAGCATTGTCATATTCCAGTGACAATGGATCAAATACATGAACAGAATATAAAAAAACATCCTATGAAATTGTTTGCCCCCTATTTTATGGCAAGTGATTTGAAAAGAGCCACATACTGTATAGGTTTTATGGTCAGATGCCTATGAACATTTGACCATGTAGTGTATAATGTGGCTACTGATAATGTATATACTTTTACATAAATACTCGATGAATACTTGAGTTACTTCAAGTATAATGAGGTATCATTAATTGTTAAGTACACACTTGATATTTATGGGTCTTGATGGGTTTTAACATGATATCACATATAGTAACTCATAAGAAACAAAGTAACAGTAGTTACATTCATCTTTTTTTATTTCATTTTCTTTCTAATTCTGAAGGTACTAAACAGAAACTGCTGAAACTGTCCACTTATATTTTATTGTAGCACAGAAATGATATTATTTCTGTGCAGTATTCATGTAACTCGACAAAAATAACAGTGCACTCGTAACATAAATATATAGACGCATTCTGTGACAAACAGAAAAATCATTATCCTGGAAAAACAGCAGTTGATATAAATGCAATTACCTTCACTGTATTTTACAAGTTTAGATAATTACTTGAAGGTCAGTATCCTGTTACAGCTGCCAAGACTCATTTGCGTATGTACACAACCCTAAACATTATGTGATATTTATTAGGTGTATTACTTCTAACAGTACATGCATCAACATTTGCAATTTAGCTGTATTTATAATGTGTGTGTAATGAAACAGGTATTAGAGATAATGTAAAGTGGGACTAATTTCTTAAAAAGATGTTGAGTCTCTTAGAAAAAAGGTTTTACAGATGGATGATGCACCTTAATGCTGAAAGAGAGATATGATTAAGATTAGAGAGATGATCTAAGCTAGACATGTTGAAAGCAGCTGAATTTTGTTTAATAGTATTACTACCATCTTTGAAACAAAACTCACTATATATACAGAAAGAAATGTGTGTGTGTGTGTGTGTGTGAGAGAGAGAGAGAGAGAGAGAGAGAGAGAGAGAGAGAGAGAGAGAGATGGAAGAGAAAATGTTGTGTGATCTGCCATCTGTGTGCAGGGTCCCTCTACTGCGCCCCATATGGCCTGGTGTGATGAGCTTAGACTCTCTCTCTCTCTCTCTCTCTCTCTCTCTCTCTCTCTCTCTCTCTCACTGACACACACACATAAGCACACACAGTGAACAAATTCAGGCACACATATACAAAGACACGAATGAAACTCAAAGAGCTAATTTCAGAACTCGATCATCCCATCTGTGTTCTGTATATGATAGATATGATGTTGATTTATTAATTCCCGCTTACTATAACAGCCCTGAAGTAATTAAATTACAAATCATGATTTGGTGGCAGTAGCTTTGTGATGACAGTTAGACCATCTTGTCATTCCACATTAAAAATGCTCAGGTTCGAGAGAACAGCAGTACCTCAATTAAAAGAAATTGCAAGGGGATCTATAAATTTAGACTTTGATATTACTCTCAAACACACACACAAACACACCCATATACACATACGCAGATGCATCATGGCGGTGGTGATGGACAGGCACCTCGAGGTCTGCCAACATAAAATGAGCACCATTAGCAACAGGGGCAGCAAAGCCTGTGCCACATTAAGTGATCCAGCCGAGCAGAAACTCGAATGAATATGTCTGCCGCTCCTCACGGGAACACCAAACACAGCAGCTACCAGTAATGACATCACCTGAAAATGCCATACTAAACTACAGAGGCTAATACTTATATCCTGCCATCAATACATGCCAAAATAACATCCACACTGTTGTGACTAAATGCTTATCTAGACCAGATCTTATGTGTAAGGCTGTCATTAATGTATATAGAATCTAGGCAGGAGCAAACCTAGGACATGATTACTCATATTTATCTACGTAAACAGGCTGAATATGTAAGATAATTAGTTTTGATTGATTCCCCGCAATTAATTATTTAGAATTTGGTGTCTGTCTAAGCAAACCCAGACGGGGAGACTGAGAGATTGTGAGTGAGAGTGAAAATGAGAGATTGGCGCTGATTGAGCTGGTCTGTGGTGAAGAGTCCCTCACAGATCGATAGCAGAGAGGAAGAGTCGAGGTTTTGCTTATTCGCTTCCAGTAATAGTGAAGCACATTACTGTGAGGCGGTGGCTCTCACTTCATATTAGCATACAATAAAAAAGACCTTGATGTTTTGAGCAGAAACATACACCTAAAGCAAGATGGATGATATACAGTATGAGCCACTGTGTACTTATCATGAACACTACAGGCAAACTTTCCACAGTAAGAAGATGAGTAGTTATATCTTAAAGCACATACACTTTACTTTACTATACTATTCATTATGTAGGTTTGCATTGCAGCATCTGGTTTTGGCATTCAGCTGCCACTATGAAGCCCTTTGCCTTGACAAGCATGTGACAACACATAGTTTTTTTTTTAAAATTCTGGTATTGTTTTATGCCCTGCGATGGGTTGGCTCTACGTCCTGCCTTGATGCCCGATGACGCCTGAGATAGGCACAGGCTCCCCGTGACTCGAGGTAGTTCGGATAAGCGGTAGAAAATGAGTGAGTGAGTGAGTGAGTGAGTGGTGTTTTAATCCTACAGGCTCAGTGCTACGATTACCTGTTTATTGCATGTTGTAGTGCCTCAAAAAGTATGCTGGTGTTATTCAGTGTTTCAAGGGAACCAATATGTTTTTGCTATATTACCAGACAGAGCTATGGTGGAGAAGACAGCAGCACAAGAACATACTCTGGTGTTGTTACTTCCTGGATTCTTATAGTTTTTTTTAAATATAAATGTCAAAGTCATTGTCATCCTCAAACCCGGTACATCACAATTCTGTAAATAATTAAAAATAAACAGATTTTTAGAATTTTACATGTAAATTAAAAACCAAAGGAATATATTATGCAGTTACAAAACTAAATTGGTTTAACCTTGAAAGAACAAACTTTGACACATTGCAAATGTATACGTTAGAGTGAGTAAGCACTTATTGATTCTACGCATTGCACCCTGGACATAGTCTGACTTGCTGTTTCACTGAATTTATGGAGAGAGTTCCCAGAAGGAAGTTGATTCTTAACTTCCACTTTCTGGATTAAGTTCTAAAGTTATTCCTCTCATGGTCTGCGTGCATATCTCCTGGCCCATTCATCTGATTCGCAGGATACACAGGCGGATGGAAACGCTTAATTATTAATTGGCTTGTTGTGTTTGTGCCAAGAGGCAATAAATAACGCTCTCGTCTAATGAATAATGGGGTTGGTTAGTGGGCCCGGCTCAAGCACGGATCCCCACAGTGAGCCGTTAATGGTTTACAGTGTCTCCAGCGCTTGGAGCGAGCCAGTTTCTGGCCAGCCCATTAACCCAGCACTGGGGAGGCAGCGCTTGGACCCACTCTGAGCCAACATGGCCAAGTCTAGTGGCTCCAGAGGACGTGTGTAGCCTTTGGGGTCAGCTACGGGCCATTGGAGGGGAACAAGAGGGTGTGCGGGTGGCTGCTCAGAAGTTTTATGCCATGGTTAGCAGTTAGGGCTAGTAATGGCAGTTCGTGCAGTGCCACAGGGTTGCAAGCTCTGTTAGCTTTGGACTGATGTCAGAATTTCAAATGAGTTATCGGAAACAGATATACTTGTTACAAGCACAGTCTGTGTTCATCAATAGGTCAAAGTTGTTTAAGCATATAAATAGAAATATTTCGGTTAGACACATTCTAGCTTTCTATAATTATGTATGATGTGGTTATGCTCACGCTTGCTCATTCTTTTTCCCCAAATCCACACATACACAGGAACACAACTTCCAAGATTTAGCTCTCTCCTAAATACATATACAACACACACATGAATCATGTATATATACAT
This sequence comes from Tachysurus vachellii, assembly GCF_030014155.1. Classification (NCBI taxonomy): domain Eukaryota; kingdom Metazoa; phylum Chordata; class Actinopteri; order Siluriformes; family Bagridae; genus Tachysurus; species Tachysurus vachellii. The sequence continues at coordinate 8,494,410 of NC_083477.1, read as the reverse complement.
GCACACATGCATACTACATATACACACGCTCCTTTCTTCATGTCACTTGATCTCCTTTAAGAGGCTCTAAGAGGCCATTAGTCAGTCAGAGTGAGAGAGAAACCCATTCTGAGATTAGATTGATTTCTCCCAAAACTTCACAGAGATCCAGCAGGAAACCTCACAAATCAACACTGCCTTACCTCCTGCTGAAAGACCTTTGCAGTCTGAGTGTAGGTATGTGTCAGTGTGTGGGATGTACTTGAGAGAAAATGGAAGATTTAAAGGCTTCCTTAGATCTGCTTAAGACAGAACATGTTTGAGAAAGTGTATTCAAGAATTTATCAGTGCTACAAATAAACCATAGCAGTACATTAAACAAGTGCAATATATATATCTGTCATGTCACCTGTGTGTATAACAAATTGGACAGCCTCAGTAGCTGACTTCTCTAACTCTCTCTCTCTCTCTCTCTCTCTCTCTCTCTCTCTCTCTCTCTCTCTCTCTCTCTCTCTCTCTCTCTCTTTCTTAGTATCTCTGTTTGGTCTGTTCATTGTGGGGATCTGGGAAAGAGAAGGAGGCAGTCAAAGGGAGAGTAGGAACCTTTTGCCTTCATCAGTATGCACGGCGTGGCCCAATAGACCCGTGGGGGGAAGAGTTAGGGTGCGACATGCATGGCTTCCCTGCGTTAATTTCCCTCCATTTGAGAACATTAGGCCTGCCAAAGACAAGGAGGAGGGGGCTACGACAACAAACAGAGACAGAAAAGGAGAGACGGAAAAGGAGGAGAGTGAGGAGAAAAGCGGAAAAGCAGAAGAATGGGAGAAATGTGGGTGGGGAGAGAGAGAGAGAGAGAGAGACAGAGACAGAGAGAGACAGAGACAGAGAGAGAGAGACTGGATAAATAAATGTTGTTTGCACTTTGCATTTGTCACTCTCGGAAACTTTCAGAATGCCGCTGACATGATAACATAAATTTTTATTTCAGAAATAGTAAATGATTCTTTTGTACTTGTGCCACATGTGCACCGTTTTCCTAGAACGACAAATCATCACACTTGCATTTATATCAGATAAGTATACAAAAACAAGACTGTAATACATTTACAGAGCTATATAAATTTTTAATTCAAATATTATCCCTCTGTCACTCTTACATCATGACCCATGTAGTTCTCTAAAACTCACAGCTCATTGTTGACCTTTTACAATATCAGCACAAATGCTCTCTATGTTGTCTGATTATGTTGGAATTGGTTACCCAGCTCGAAGTCCAAAATAACTAACAAATAAGGACCTCAGGCTGAGATCAGAGGCCTAACGCACGGTTGTTGCCACACTCTCTGGGTGTTGGCTTGCCTAAAGTCTTAGGGCTCGCTGAGTTAGAGGCATTTCAAATGTTCCCTCTTTCTCAAGAGAGCAGTGAAGATGGTCCAACAACTTGGGCTGTGAAATTTCCAAGGAGCCAGAACAAGCCTTTGAAGCGGTGAGGAAAAACAAGCAGCTCGCCCTGTGGGTTCACACCCCACCATACACTCACAGCAAGAGAGATAGACACAGACAAGGAGAGAAAACCAGAGGTCATTAGTGTGTTTTTATTCTGTCCATACAGGTGAGTAAACAAATGTAGTGCTGAGCAGTGTGCCACTGAAGCAGATGACAGTCTATAGTCTAGTTCTGCATAGTGTACACACACACACAAGTACACAAACAGTCCACAGTCCTCTCAGTGTGTCTCTAAGTGCATCAGGGCCAAGTGTGGTTTGGAGATGCAGTCTATCATCACCACCAAGTCTTATTGCTTTGTGTGTGTGTCTCTATGTGTGTGTCTCTGTGTGTGTGTGTGTCTCTCTCTCTCTCTCTGTGTGTGTGTGTGTGTGTGTGTGTGTGTGTGTGTGTGTGTGTGTGTGTGTGTGTGCGTGTGTGCGTGTGTATGTGTGTGCTCATGTTGTTTTGAAAATCTGTCCTCTTGACCTACAGAGTGCTTTATGTCTCAGTGCTCTGTTTTATGTCAGTTTTTTTTTCAAGTAAAGCATAAAATTCTTATTTTTCAAAGCACTCTTACCCTAAACCTAATATATATTGACATTACTATGAAAATATAACATGTTTAACACCTAAAGCTTCAGAAAGATTTACTGGTTAATTAATAAATATGTTACATTTTATTATGTCAATATTATTAATAATAATAGTATAAATGATACATTTAGAATTAATGTGATTGTTATTTTGACTGTTTGAGAATTTTCCTGTTTTCTTTCTATTTTTTCAGTTTTTAGTTTTTCTAAAAATCTAGAAATGTATTTATTGCCTTATAAGTGTCATATAAAACAATTGTCCAAAGTCACCAATACTATGACACTAAGATGCTTAAAAATTACTCTTAAAGAATCGAAATATCAATATTCCATGAAACATTTTAAACACATAAAAAAAAAAATCATTCTATAGTAGTCTTGTAATTTTGGTGAAACTAGCTGTTTGACACGATAGATAAATAATTAGAATGACCTCTCACCTCTATGATGTCACTGTTATGCTTGTCTTTATTATAGAGAGGATGACTTCATGAGGCCTTGTAACCATAAGATGACTGCTTTGAAACTTTCCTTCTGTCTCTCTGAGGAACTCGACTCTGCTGCTTCTGCTTTTATGGATCTCTTTCATGGCCTCTCTCATCTCCATTTCCACCCCAGAGCTCTCAGCTTGTGTATTCTGGGCCCCTGAGGATTCCCTCCACACGTTAGGTGCCTGATTGTGATGAGGTCAAGGTTCAGTCCTTCGGGTTTCACACCTTATCTGAAGAGCTCAGCATTAAAAAAAATGGGGACTTTAAGAGAAGTACATGACTGTACTGTATATGTGTATACAATAAAGATGTGAAATACTTTATAACAAAGAGATTATCATTAAATATGCATTTTCAAAAGCACATCTCAAGCAAAATTAAGAAGCAAAATTAACTACTAATGGAATTAAACAAAATCAGATTAAAAAAATCTGTTTAGTAATAGACTAAGTGGTCTTTTATATGTTATATAATAACCTGTAATAATATTAATAATAATATTTACTTTATTCAACATCTCTTCAATTCCATGCATTACATGGAATTAAATGTTAAAGGGTTTAGGCCAAAATGTTGCTTAAAGCTATTTTAAAAATGTATCTAACCTTAACAGAATTCTGAAGCCTTTATTATATTATTCCAAAGTTAGAAATTAGAAATATTAAGTAAGTCCAAGTATCATGAGGTGATGAAACAATGCATTAAGCATTATGAAGAAAACAGGCAAGTTGAAAGAACTCAGGTTTGAAAATTAAAGTAACATTCTTCCTTTCAGCAGATGATTTCTTTGGAAAAGCATGCTCTGAAAAGTAACCAAAGCAAGTTAAGTATTTTGCTTGGCCTTGTCTTTCATTACTTCAACCATTTAAAGCTGCTTCTATTAGGACATACAAATGCCACCACCAACAAGGAGAAATGAAGGGAATTATACAGGAAAGGAATGAACCCTCTGAGCTTTTTTTGTTAAATCGCTTTGCATTTGTCTTTCAGCATAGCTGCATTGTGTGGCTCAGTGTGCAGCTTGTACTTCAATGTTAGACAGGGAGGCCGAGTCCATCGTCGTCTGCGGGAAGTGGACGTACATCTATTAACACCTCATCCAGCCTTGGCCTCCTCTCCACCTTGTAGGCCCGTCTCCTCAGATCATGAGAGGAAACCACCAATCATTCATCACTGCAGTAAAGAGCCCATTATTAGCCATGACTTTGCCGGTCGCCTCCAAAATGCACTTCTACCTTCCCACTTTTAAAGGCATCCATCCAGCAGGACAAATGGAGGGAGGAAAGAAAGATGATAGAGGGATAGCGGAAGAGAGATGGTGGCTGAGCACAAATGGGAGGATAAGAGGGAAGATTCAGATGCTAGTGAAATCTTTTGTCACGACACTGTCAACTTTGGGCTGCTGGTGAGGAGGAGTAATGTGGCAGGATTTAGGAAATCTAGGAAATTTAGGAAAAATTTTGAAAACTTTTCCAATCCATATTATTGTAATTGAAGTTTAATTTGTATTTGTTACATAGCACCATTAATAATAATAATTACATTCAGTCAGTCAGTCAGTCAGTCACTCACTCACTCACTCACTCACTTACATGCTTGGTCATTTAGTTATAAACCGCTGGAAATGCTAACAGACACTGACAAAGCATGGGTAATTGAGGCAAGTGAGGATATATAGGACAAAATTTAACACAACTTCTGACACCCAGAAATTCTGTACCTGTACAAAAAGTCTGTACCAGTAGAACTGACAGCAAATGCGAGTCTACAAGGGAGGGGGACTGATTATGTTTCCTCACACTGAGCGTAGGAGTGATGGTTGAAGGAGAACCAATCAGGCTCTTTCTGAAGACAGCCTATCTCATATGAGGGTGGAGCTTTTTCAGTCTTTGAGAAGGAGTCGAACAGGGAACTGTGCAACTGAGTGAACTGGGATGGTGGTGGTTGTGGTAGTGTGGGGGCATTATAGGGACTGATAAATGAAAGCAAGGAGAAGTAAAGGGGGTGGAGGTGGGAGTCAAATCAAGGACATGTTCAGGTTTACTTGAACTCTACTTGGGGTCGAGAGGAGGGAACGCTTTGTTGATTCATATGGCAGATTACAGATGATAAAAGGAGAAGGATAGAGGAAGGGAGGTGAAGAGATGCAGACAGAAAACAGAAGGTGTACACTATGTATAAAGGAGGTAACAAGAAACAATAAAAATGAAGATAATAGCTATGACTAATGGACATCTCGGCTAGTATAAAGACTCATGATAGCATCATTTGAACAATTTTGCTCTTTTCCAGCATTGGGCTGGGATTTGAACCCTTTCTACCTTAATGACACATTGATTACTAAGCCACTACTATGATTATAAATAGGTAAAACACATTAATATATGGTTTCAGCGAACTAAATTCACCACACCCTGTTCATCTTCTTTCTTTTTTGTCCTTTGGCATAGAGGAGAGTTAAAAGTAATGATGTCTCACATCTTGAAATACCGCTGTGTTCATTAGTAAAGTTTATCGAGTTTATTGAGTGTGTGCAATTTCACCGAGGCCCCTGTGGATATAGTAATCACTGCTGCAGCGCAGACTGACAAGAGGAACATGGCAAATATGACTCCAAACAATAAAGTTGAGCTGAATTGAAAACACAAAGTCAGACGAACACAATAAAGAAGCTGTTTAAAATGTTTTGTGCCATGGCACAGGGGGTCAGATTTTTGCATTGCGCTCTGGGTAAATATGTGCCATAACTCACACGGGGTAGCAGCGCTCTTGTTTAAGCGTTCATGTGTATAATTATTTTCGAGTATGTCTCCATTTTCTCTGTTTCGCTTCAAATCAATTTTTATGGCAGCTGAGTTTTATGGCACTCATCAGGGTGGCTCAGAGACGGCCCGCTTCTGCTTCAGGGGGAACACACTGTCGAAATGAGAGTTATAAATATGAACGCTTTTCCTCTGCCTTCTGGCGGGATTCTGAGTGGATTTTATGTTTGTTCTGTGTGCATGGGTACGGCTGTGTGTGCATGTGTGTTTGTAGTATACTGTAGGTAGAGGAAGCCGATGTTTCCTCAAAGTGACCCTTGACCTGATCCCTCATCATCCTTCCTTGGGTGACTCTTTTATTGTTATAGAAGCCAGGGTTATAATGCTACTTTTGAGCACTGTAAATTCTATAAAGTGACCAATAAAATTTGTCTAGGTCACTTAAATCTAATAAAAGAGATTATGATAAATAAATGAATGATACATTAGGACTCTCTGGATAGTTGAAGTGTACAGATCATAAGCTTTGGAGCAGACATTATAACTGCAGAATGTTTTCTGTGGAAGTAAATAAATTTACTGAATATAAAAACAAGAAAAGATATTTATATACAGTATATTGTCACAATAAATAGTGACATGAAAGTATGTGTTTGTTATTCACATATTAATGAAGATCATTATTTACTTGTTTGAATTACACTGAAAATGACACATCACATTTGACATGTAATTGATCTTGTCACTTTTTCTCATCAATGCCCTGGGTGTGGAGTGATTAGTTAAGTTTTTCTGGTAGTCCTGCCTCCAGTGGCTGACATCTTGCCACCCTTGCCACCCCACCCCCAGTTTCAAATGCACCTTTAATTTGTTTCTTCATCAACATCCATTTAATTTTGAGACTATCAAAGTCATTGTTGCAAAATGCCATGTTACATCTAGAGCAGCTAGGTTTCATTAATAAAGACTAATCAAATCTAATATGCAAAAACAATCCCTCAAAATTCCCTGCCCTCATAATTTAAATACATGAAAGGTAGGGCTTAGGAAAAATTCAAGAATGTCTTTTGTGTGTATGGCCTTTATTAAACATTAAACAATCAATTATTGTTAATTCTTATATATTATAGATTTATTAAGGATTAATTTAAACTAAACAGTTAGTTACATTTTTCATTTTAATAAAGTTTTACATTTCTTTCTTTCTTTTATTTGTATTTATTACTCAATAATAACGATGATGATGATGATGATGATGATGATGATTATTATTGTTATTATTATTATTATTATTATTATTATTATTATTATTATTATTATTATTATTATTATTATTATTATTATTTAACATTTAGTTAGTTATTCAGTACAAACATTTTAGTTTGTCCAAAACTGTTCTCCATTTGGCTTCCTCTTGGCTGGGCCTCCCATTATCCCTCTTCTGAGTGTCAGAACCCTCTCTATTGGCCGTGATAAGACCAAGCACGAGTGTCAGCCTGATGCATGGCAGGATTAGCACTGTACAAACACACCAGGCTACACTTTAAAGGGGACTGAGGAGAGGGCACAGGCCGGCTCTCTTCAAAGCTGAAGCGACCCATTCTGCGTGAAGGGTTTGGTGGAATTAATGAGGGTAAATATTAACACCTGCCCTTGTGTAAATATTAGCCCATGTCTCTTAGGTACAGGCAGCAGGGCAAGTTTTCTGTTGAGCCTTGAAGCCACTGAAGTGGATAAAGGGAGGTGGGATATCCTCCTTCCGCTAAACTGTTCAGAGAGGAAATGCAGCTCTCCATATATCTATCCATCTTCAGTGAAATCTTTAATGACACTGCAGAGACAATATAATGATCTGTTTCCATTCGAAGGAAGCAAAGCATTTTAAACTCATACACTGAGTTTAAAATGCAAAGCGGATCCTCAGAGCCAAGCTGCACTTCCATCTATCCTGGCAGATGGCAGTGTCAGAAATGTTGGCTTTTTCCACCCAGTTCAACATCGTGCCTCTCCCAGCCAATGAGTACACTTTCAAAGTCAGGCCATGGTTTACAAAGGTCATAAGTAAGTGCTTTCAAACACTAAATTGAATTCTCCCTTGCTTTGGAACAACTGCTTTTCTGCATTCTGTCTGAGTAGCACCACCTCTCTGATTCCTCCATCAATCCTGGGTGATAGATACCATGAGTCTCATAGCTGACATATCACTGTGCCATCTGCTGTACACATATTGTACTACAACCTCTTCTTCTCGTTCCACTTACTGCCTGATTCTAAGAGCAGGTTTCCATGGAAATACAGTAGTCTCCATGACTCCATTACCCCGACATGACCAGTTTGTTGACCTGTTGTTATTATGTATCGGTGTAATGCACTTTGCTCCAGAGCTGCACAGTGAATTGGGAGTTGTGCAGTAGTGTAAATGTGCATCTCAGTATCAGATGTTACTGTCATGCTGATGACGTTCTCCCAATCTAGACCCAATCTGCTTGTTAAAGTATTCACCTGAAACCTATTGAAATCAGACCATGTCTCAGACCTTTAATGCACATTCAAGGATATCCTTTCTTTTCATATCCATATTTCATATTCCTCCTGACAGTTACAGTTAAGAAAGAAATAAAGGTAAAGTAAAAAAGTATTACTGTTTTCTTTCTGATTTTTTTTTTTTGTCATAAACAAAATGCCTTGCTCTGCCTCTCTTTAAGGTGACTTCAAGACCGGCATACCAAAGTACATCATGTTAGATTTCAGATGTCACTAAAGAGCCAAGTCTGTAATTAAGCCCCCATTCAGGAAATACATAAATAACTGACAGGTAGAGAACGCACTGAAACCAATTTTCCTCCAAAAGACATAATGATGATTAATAGAGACATTAATTCAGGTGGAGTTTTGTCCCAAAACCTTACTCATCTTTCCTCATAATAATGGATAATTACAATATATGGGTATTGTCAGAGACTGATTGCACATTAAACCTTCCATGCTGAAAATGAAATGCTGGAGAAGAAAAAAAAAGCAAGCAGCATTTATAGATAGGTATTCACCCTGTTCATTGCACCTGGTCATCAAGACAGAGGACATCTGAGAAAGATGCAGAGGCAGGATGTGGTCTGATTATTTTCAATTAATAAAGCATTAAATGTAGGTGTTAGTAACATTGCAGATAGAAATGTTACAACCAGAAATTTCAAGAAATGGCATATGATGTGTGTGTGTGGGTTTCTGGGACCTTTATAAAGGTATCTTAACTACTAACTTAAATATTTATTTATGAGAGTGACTTATATTTGTCCAGTTTTATATAATTGAGCAGTTGAGAGTTGAGAACCTTCTGACTCATTGTTCATCATAGTCCAGCTACAGTATATGTACTGCTTAAAGGCTTATTTATGCCCCCCATCTTTTGTACCTGTCCCACAAGAAACATCAGTTTATGGAAAGAGAATTGTTCCTATAAAGCAATATCATATCCAATAAGATATCTTAAAATATTGAATGGAATTGTAGAAAAGACTCCAGCCACTGATGAAAGCATAGTTTCTCAAAAGAATCATAAAAATAAACCTGCAACTTGAAGCTCATTTTGACAATTAAATAACAATCTTTGGGTTGTTATGCTTTTGATAAATTCACTCCTGTAATATGCCTTATAAGCCTATAAGGCTTAAATTTGAAAGATTTTGTGAGTAGCACTATGAAGTTTTCTTCAGTTTGTCCCACAGAGGGAACTTCTTTGTATAAGAAAAAAAGAAAAATACCATAGTAGAACCCCTTTAGGATGTCCAGTTCACCTGAGATACCATTAGCAAGCGTTTACAGATTAAATTTACAAATTAAATTCATGATGTTCATTAAAAGGTTTAATCTGATGTAAAAATCTACACTCTGTCCAGAGATGGCGTGATTCAAGGATGCATTCTGGGAGTTCTCCACAGGATAGCGCTATAAGCTCAATTTTGATATGAATTCACTCTGTCCCAACCCCCACCACCATGTTCTCTCAGTCTCCTCCTATACTTCCTTCCTTCTTTTCATCCAGCTCCTCCTCTGTGTGTGAATATTCATATGTCATTGTACTCCCTCATGCAGGTAATTAGATGATCCAACCCTTGCTCTCTAGCTCGATCACTTTACATCTTGTTGGTTGGTTCAGAGTAGTTCTGGACAAATATGCATGCATGTGTGTATGTGAGCAAAGACTGATGGTTATTTACTCGTTTGGTTTGGCGATTCTGTTATGTATCATAATTAATAACTGACTTGGACTGCTCTTTTTATTGTGTATCAGGAAGACTACCCTGATGCAGCTAGAGGCTGTGGGAAAAAAATCCAGTACCTGCCTGCAAACCTTACATCATACTTTTCACAGTTAAGGAACCACTTTGGCATGTGAAAAGTAAAAAAAAAGATTGATAATCCCTGTGTCTGTAAAACAGATCAGTAGCTGGGCTTCTGTGTATCTTTGTTTCTGTGTGGGATTTGTTCTCGTATCTTATTGATGTCTCTGTGTAGTCATTTAGAACGGTTTATCAACCTAGCACTCACAGACCACTCATGAGACACAAGCAATGGAGAACCCTTTCCAGATAAGAGTGAGAGGCAGAGAAAGAGCGATTGCTTCCTGTTCCTTCGTCTCTCTGAAGAGCGGCGAGCCAAGTTTCCGGACCCCAAATCACACCTAGTTTTGGACTATGAGGAATTTTCTGCAGAGAATGACCAGTGACGGTGTGATTCATTCAAGGAAAGGGCTTAATTTGTGTCCGGAAGACCTGTCCCTGAAGTGAAGGATTGCCTCTTGTCTACATTTAGAAAAGCCAGCACAGTGACAAATTTTGTTATCGTTTTCATATCACTCAAATGGTTCAGTCAAGTAGGTTGAACTTTGGCCTTACTGTATCTTTTTTTGCAGTGTTGGAAATATAATGAATCATCATTTTAAAATAGACCTTCTTGTACTTTTATGTCTTATATATTAAGAAAGTATAGATCTTTGGACACTGTGAAAACAGTGACATGATGAAAGCTGAAGAAACAAACAACTGGTTCACTTTATTTGAAATGAGTGTATCTTTGATCTAATAATGCAACTAGGAAACGAATTTAAATAAAGATTATTTTCAGTTAATTTGATTCAATCTTAAAGGTAAGCTAATAAAACAGTCCAATTTTTATTCAGACCAACTTGCAAAATTTAAGTGAATATTAATGATTGCAGTAAGCACATGTGTTGTGGCATTCGGCTCAAACACACAGCACTTACACCATAACATCCTTCAGCCGCGAGTGACGTCCAGCAAGAAACAGACTGTCATTATTTATCTGTGTGTCTGAGCCAGCACCCTGATGTCACATTGCTCATCCGTTAGCAGCTCACCAGCCTTTTAAACTTAATTTGGCTTGATTTGTGTTGTTTGCAAGTCAAGCCTCTGCATTGATTACAGTGTCACAGGATAGCACTCATGCGCTGATGGTGTTCCTTTACAGTGTGTGGAGTAAGGCAGTTGCTAAGCATATATCTGTGAGAGTGTGTTGCAAGAAGAATGGTAGAGTGTTAAATCTGCTGCAAATGTGTGGAAATCTCTGTATACTCTGACATTTCAGAATACTCATAACTTTGTCCACTTTAAAGGTCATTGGGTGTAGACAGATATGTTCACTTGATTCTGACCTTCATTCACCTTAGTCACTATCAAGAGAAGAGTGAATTAGCCATAGCTAATGTGTAGTCATGAGCCTAGCTGAAATATATATTCTAAGATGTCCTAACATTTAAAAAATAAAAATAAAAAAATACAATGACCAACAGAATTAGTAGCTACTAGCTACTAGATGAAGCAACCAAGTTTTAAAATGTGGATTTAAAAAGCATTATAGATTTAAAACATTTCTGTATTAAAAGGAGGGTTCGATTTTTTTCTGATTTAGATCTCAAACTGAAATGATGATCCAACACAAAAACCTCCTTTCTTTTAGCTTGCAAGCTATTATGGCAATGCTACCTAGATATCATTATTATTATCATTAAATTTCAAACAGTGCTACATCTACATCTTGCTTTTCCTCTCTCTGGACTAATGTTTTGAACTTGAAGCTGGTAAATAACAGAAAGTACACAAATAGAATAAATAAAGAATCCCAAATACTCTATATCTTTATTTGCTAGTGTCATTTTTTTCCATCATAAACATACATACATAACCATTATACAAATGCATATATTTGCACTGGTGTGTGCTGTAGAAGTTACCCCTGCAGTAAGGCAGCTGATATTATGCAATGCATTACAGCATCGGCCATAAATATACACACTAAAAGATTCCTGCTGTTGAAATACAGTAAGCAGTTGTGTACATTTGTAAATGTCTCCTCTAGCACTGATGTGATGTAACTTACTGAAAAAAGTATTTTTTCTGAGGACAGAACAGCCCTGCTAGACAATGCCAAAATAAAATGAGTGGACAAGCATGTGTGTTCATATTTTCAATCTGCCACATCATTGAATTTGTGAACAGTGAGGCTGTTTGCATGCATTTCTATCAATGCCAGCCTGTGTATCTGGATGAGATTTATTCAGCTAGTCCAGTGCTCCTTCATTATTGTGGAGCTTTTCAAGAGTGGGGGATCTCCAAACAATTTATGACAGACACCTTTATTGGTCCCTATAAAAAAGAGAGGCGAAGATGGATCATCTCTCTCTTTTCCCTGTGCGTCTGTCCTATGGGCTTGGCACGGCCCATTAAAGAGGGATCTCTGCTTTACAGCGTTTTAAACGGGCATATGTCTGGTCACCACTGGCGCTCAGATGTAAGGGCAGTTTTAGGACCCAGAGCATTATTGTTCCCATCTAAATGTAAGGCCTGTTGTTTCTGCAGTCTGAGTTTACAGTGATGTGCATTTTTTAATTGTGACACTAAATAACATCCATGTATTATTTAATAGCCTCTTATTGGGTTATTTAATTGGCAGGCCTGAAGGTTCTCTGATCATTAAAAAGCACAAGAATAGCATACTTGTTAGCTGGTTTTGTGTGTCTGTGTGTGTGTGTGTGTGTGTGTGTGGGTGTAATTGTGTGTGTGTAAGTGTGTGTGTGTTTCTTCCGCAGTACACCATTAAGACAGAATCTGCCTGTCATTTAATATTGAATACATTTGCAAGTCAAACAGCTGTACTACTAAAATGTGTCCTAACAAATTACTGACATTTAACATATGAGTGTTTCAATGATGATAACCATTTTCTGCAAATCCAGATGTGTATTCTGAGATTGTTCTGATGAATCGCAATTATTTGTGTTTTCTGCCACGTCCACAATTACTCCCGTTACCACTTAATTACTCTGATTGTGATATCAATCAGCACAGTTAATCTGCATCCTTCTTTAGTTACATACTGTTTCTTGTGCCTTTGAAATAAATAAATAGACTAATCATGGAAATGGTGTGCTTAATGTGTGGGTTTTTATGACATGTATAATTGTTATGTATTATAACATTCTTTCAGTGACCATGCTGATCTAGGGTCAGCTCTTCTGGTTTCTTCTCTTCTCTTGTGGTTTTTGTGAAGATAGCAGGAGTATTAATCAAACTGAGATTAGAAGAAGAAGAAGAAGAAGAAGAAGAAGAAATACAAATCCACATTAACTCTAATGGCCACCAGAACTTTGGAAATTGTTAAAGATTGCAGTCTGAGTGTCTGATGAAGAATGACCTGGAGCAGGATTCATTTATATTATGATAATAATATGAACACAGATGCTGTATTGTGGAAAACAGGTTCGGCCATTTTGCAATGCAAGCATTCTTTCCCTCACACATACACATAGACAAATACATGTGTTTTTTCCATATATATGCATACCTGGACATCCAGTAAACCTATCAATGGGTTCATAGTAGGACACAATAAGATTAGCTAAGCCACCCTCCCACCCCCACACACACTCGCACATCTGTCAGTGAGTTCTGTGCATACGCACATAGTCCTAATTAAACTGCATGTGTCGTGTGATCTGTGTGCGCGTGGGCACTGCTGTCAGCATCTGAGCCAGTGATTTACATAAGAGCACTCAGGGGACTAAATGCATTGTCCCTAATTGAGACTCAAGTCAATCAGCGACCTTGCTAGTGGCTGAGGTAAAACCTCAACGTGCACTCAAACTAAAACAGAGGCCTAATGGCTTTTTTTTTAACCTATACAAAGCAAACACTGGTATATTTTTATTACACATTACCTTTTTCCAGAGCCTTTTTTAAGTCAGTGATCTTTGCATGATTAGTATATAAAAAAATAGGTATCTACAGATGGTGGCAATTTAAACAGTGTGTTCAAGCTGACAATAAATTTATACAGAACTCAAAAGACGCAATAAAAATGAAAGAACAACATAAAAAGGGAATTACAGAAACCTGTAAAAATGAAGATAAAATCCTGCCGGGCCGCTGATACCATGCGGACTGATTAAACTGAAGAGCAATAGAGACAGAAGCAGTGCTGGTGTGCACCTTGCCTTATGCTGCAATCAGAACAGTGAATTGGGGAGCACATGAAAATGCGCCGTATTCCCAGTTCAACCTGTTTATCCCTTTTTATTTTCCTTGCAAGTTAAAATGGTTGTACAGTACATTTTTATCTTTTCATCAGCACATGCTGTACAGGTAGGTGACTAATTCAAGAAAGAAACAAAATTAAGGGTCTTAGTAGGATGTTAAGCTATCACAAGCCATTAGAACTGCTAAAATGCACCTTGCCATGGATTCTCCAGAAGTCTCTGGAACTTTACTTGAGAGATACTGTAGATGTCATTCTTCCAAATGATATTCCATTAGATGGTGTTTTGATGATGGTGGTGGAGAGAACGCTGTCTCACATGTCAGTCCAAAATCTTCCAAAAGTCTTCAACTGGATTGATTGAGATTGTAAATGTCATATTATATGATTTCCACCATTTAATTATCCTCAAACCATTCGGTGAAGCCACATGCTCTATAGGTAGAGTTAGCCACTCCCATAAAGATAGAAATGTTTTATTATAGGATAAAGGTGATCAATTAGAACAGCTGAATTGAAGTGACACTTCCTTCAATAAGGACAGCATAAAAGAAACACCTGACCAACTTACTCTAGGGATCTAGCATTCAGGGCTTTACTGTTTTCTCTTGTGACCCACACATGCGCTCGCCAAGCTTCCAATTTACCAGCAGTCCATGTATATTTGGATTTTCACAGTGTATGATATGCATAAATCTAGGACACCTGTACCACAGATACCACAGATACTGTACCACAACAACAAAAAAAATTGAATATAAAATTATAGATGAATAATGATAATTTTATCAGGGTAGAGAAACATCATTCCATAGACTTGCAATGGCTTATGAGAGATTCTAAATCCTGTTAATGTCATGGAGGCGCTGATGTATGAAAGTAGATCGCAACAGTGGCTAATGCGGCATATAATGAATAAATGCTTTGGTCTGTTGAAAGTGGGTCTCTGAGAAAATAACATTGTTTTAATATTATTAATATTAAAACTACTGAAATGGTGTAATTTTTAAGAACTGTTTGCATTTAATTTGCGGCCACTATCAGAAAAATCAAGACTGTTACAAAGCCAGCATATTTCTGTCTGCGTTTTATAAGTCAATGTGAAGGATTTCCCAGTGTGTTCCCAGTGGTAATTATAGCTTCTCCCTTATGATGTAAATGTGGCATTATGACCAACAGCTTGGATTTTCTGTCACTTTTTTTGTGTTCGGCTCTACGGTCATATAGTGAACCTTTCTAAATACATGACGTGCAGGTGTGTGCTGGTACTGTGTATGGTTATGTGATGGAGTGGGTGAGCGGGAAGAATGAGGTCTACGGCGTCTTGGTGGCTTCTGTTCTGCAGCGCCACTGTTCTATTCACAGAAGACTCGTCTGTCCTGCCATACTTCTCCTGATGAAGTTCATCCTGAGGTCATACAGGGAGAGCGGTCATGGCAAGGTCATGAGCACACAATGTCACAAAGGATGCTTATGCAGCAAACATGCACAGTCTAGGAAAAAAAATCACATAATTCTCAGAGGGATTTGATGGTGAATCCACATCCATTCTTAGAGCTTACCTTGTGATATCTGGCACAATTGTAAACAAACTAGTGTACAGGTCACTTTTTGTTTTCTATTGTACGAAGGTATATAAATGCAATCTCAAAGGTAAAACACAAGCCAATTATATACCTTAAATAAGTCTTGAGAATATTCTATATTATTTAGATTCTCTCATTAAATATATAAAAGGCATATCAAAATGAGTCTGAAGCTTAAAACCCCATTTTAGAACACTGTTCAGTTTTTGGTCATTCGGAAATATTGCAATGAAAAATTCAAATGTATTCATTATTTTCTATTCATTCTAAAAATGTAAACAAAATGTGACTTTTTCGGTGAAATTATCTGCGCTTTGCCTGTAGCCCATTTTGAATTTGTATCCCGAGTAACACTTAGACTAGGTGCATGTGTGCTGTTCAATACATACTCAATGCTATCCCAAAACCCGATCGCCACTGGCATCATGGAGTGACTTGGACTACGATTAGGCTGTCTGGATGCTTGCCGCTTGGGCATGTCCATCACAGTGCCGCTGGGCTTCTATCTCTAAGGAGTCCAATTGATTTTAGGGAGCCCTGCAGGCCTGTGGTGCATTTTCATCAGAACTACAAAATCAATGCTAAGAAGATTTAGACTCTCGTCACGAGTCATATTTCAGCCATCGCCCTCGCTAATGCTGACGCGTCCACTGCGGCCATTATTACCCACCATTAGCATTACTGTCGCCGCCATTACAAATTCAGCTGTTCCACCTCATTTACATTCACCACGCAAGGGACCGTGTGAATGTGTGCATGTGTATGTGTGTGTTGGAGCGCTGCTAAGTTTGGATAAAGGAAAACTAAAGACTGTAGCAAAGGGAGTGTTAGTGTTGCATTGATCGCTTACCCAACGCTAAACCGTGAAAACGGCTTTGAGTTTCATTCAAAACAATAAACCAATTATATGATTAAATATATTTTTATGTACGTAACTACATTATTTAAAGTTATGCTTTATCTAAAGTTTAAAGTTAAATGTATTTCTAATGTACATTTCACTCGCTAGTTTTTTGTGTGATTATTCTATAGAGCAAATTTATAAAGGGAACAAAGAGGAATGCAAATAACAGGTCTGGTTGTCATCTTGTGTCTTATTTAAAGACCTGTAAATATGCAGTTTTCATGTTTTAGGTGCTTGCATTTGCATTTCACTGTGGAGTGGAGAGCGCAAGCACACTTGCAGTCTGTTTTATTATCTACTTTTACTCACTTTACTGTTCACCTGTATTGCTTTATTGCCCAACATCCATTGTGTAAACATGTCACAATGCTGGTCTGTCTGTCGGTCTGTCTGTCTGTCTCTTCCCCTCTTACTCTCTCTATACTAAGGAAAGTGTTGATTGGGGTCACGACCTCAGACTGAACTCTGCTGCCGGGTTAAGCAGCAGGTTGTGTGGGAGCTGATTAGCAGAGGGCACTGCCTCGAGGCTGAATGGCACTGTTGGCATCATACACTGTTTTGGGCATTAGGGACATGTGATTAACCTGATGAAGCCTCCATGGGATCTCCTCAATCCCCAAACACATCTCTATCAATTAGGAAGTGCACCTATAGATATGCACCCACATATGATTGGCTGTGTATTGATATCATGGATAATGCAATAGATATGTGTTAAAAAATGAACATTTACATCTATACATAATCTGTATGCATTTATCTGTGTATACTCCCATGCAGGTACAAATATTAGATATTAGCAATGCTACATACATAAACACAGGCACTTTTCCCTTTTTTCTCTATGCTACCAATGTCAAAGAATGTATTTAGGAATGGATTTTTTTAAATAAGTAGATAAATCCAGCTTTGAAATGATCTTAATTGTAATAAATTCATAAAATAATTAAGTTATCAGAGTAACGGGTTAAAATGGTACATTTGTAAACTATTACAGTGTATGTAACAGATCTTTATTGAATTTGTTGTAAAAAGGGGTTCCCTCGGTGGGCCAGGCACTGCGGCATGTCAAAAAGCAGACATCAGTCTACTCTAATGGAAACAGAAAACCAAATCAGTATACACTTGCACTTTAAATGAAGTGTCCCTGTAATTGAATTGAAGCATGGACTCTCTCAGTCTTCTCTGCCTGTGTCTGATCAATAAATAGGCACAGTACCTAAAGATCACTGGACAGAGGATTTACAAAAATAACCTCCAGTTTCCTCAAGACGTGCCCTAAACACAGAATCTCTAAATGAACAGTAAAAAGTGTTTAAATAAAGAACACTACAGGTTCTGTTTAAACTAACACTGCAAAAGGGTCATGAGGATGATATTCCGGTGTATACAACAGAAAATAATGCATGAAGTGCAAGAAATATCAGAAAATTTATTTTGGTGTTTTGTTACTTGCTGTAAAGATTTCAAGATGAAGTGGGCATCAGAGTCAAGCTGTGTGTGTGTGTGTGTGTGTGTGTGTGTGTGTGTGTGTGTGTGTGTGTGTGTGTGTGTGTGCATGTTTGTGTGTATATGTGAGGGTGTGTGCATGTCTGTGTAAGAAAAAGGCGCTCTCCACCTAACCCTGAAGATTTACAGCAGCTCCATTCACATCAGTAACTAAGAACACAATTGCTATCTTACTCACACTGCCTCACAGCTGCACACACACACACACACACACACACACACACACACACACACACACACACACACACACACACTTGAACAGAGCCTCGCTGATGCTGAAGTAACTATTCAAGGGAAATTAAATCTCTCTCTCTCTCTCTCTCTCTCTCACACACACACACACACACACACACACGCACACACACCCTTTATCTGTGTATGTATCACAGTGAACATCTTGAGACTATAAAAGTACAGAAAAAAATTAATAAAAAGAGGATCTATTCAAATTGTACAATTCTGAAGTAATTAAAAATTCATTTCTTAAAAGTAATTAAAAAGTCATTTCTCATACAAATGGATATTAACACAGAAAGTTTGGGTACAGGCCCAATTCAGCCTTTCATCCAGAAGCAGTATGGTTACCCAGGGTCATTGTTGAACATATGAGTATCAATGGATATGATATTAATAATCAGTCATGCATTAGTTTAAAGAGCAAACATATTTTCCGATTTTGTTTTTTAATAATTCTCACAGAAGAAAAACACAAATTTGCTTTTTCCAGCAAATATCGACCTTAATAATGCAGAGGCGTGCTCTTACATGCTCATCTAGTTTGGAATTCATTAACTTTTTCCAAAGAAGAAATAAGCAGCTTTCCCTCATCATATTGTGCTACAATGCAGAAGATTTTAAGATTAGGTTTTGCATGGGTTTGTTTTTGAGAAGCTATTTCTATCTGATTAAGAAATTAGTTAAAGCAGCTTCTCATCTGTTACATGGACAGTGTCACACCTTTGCTCTCTCACAGATTACCACAGACTCCCTGTTGAGCTCACTTCCAAGTAAACATGCATCTAATCAAACAGTGCTGTAACCAGACCTAAAATGGCTGACCGTTTACAAGCTCAAAGACAACAACTAATCAACAGGATGCAACGTCCCTCCCCCATGCATCCTATTGACACTGTCGTAAAAATTCCTTTCTCTTTTCGGGCTGTCCTCTGTTTTTTTCTATCTGTGTCACATATTTAGATTTTGGTCGCTGTTTCACATAGAGGCCACGTTCAGGGAGCACATAAAAAGAATGTTAAAGTTTAAAAGCCTGTTTTAAAATGTAAAATAATGTGCTTATATGATTGTGCACTTTCTTGCCCTTCTATTTTCTTCTGTGCAATAATGAATCTCACATGCACATGTGAACAAACACACAACTGGGCAAATATACGACTGTAACCTTACTGTAAATTCAGTTGTGAGTACTGTCTACTGTCTACTGTTTGGATAGTTTACAAAAGGCTAAAGTAATGAATGAACTTGCTCTGCTCCAGTGACATTTATAGGCAGAGAAGGCCTTGTGATAATTCAAAACTTTACACCATAATAAATTTCTTTTTACTCTTCTAAAAATAATTCAGGATCCTTTATATAAACCTGTGATCTTCCATGAAGCAATAAGCTTCACACTGACATAATTTATGGGAGTGCAATAATTTATAGGTTTGGGATGGTTTATACGAACGGTTTCTTCTTGAATGCACATTTTGAAAGGGCCTTTTGTGGAAAGTGCAGTGAACATAGCAGTGCTCAACACGAAAGCAGAACTTTTCCATGGTGAAATCAGCCTGGATTTAATTTGCACTGTGTGTGTGTATGTGTGTGTAAAAACTCATTTGGCCTGCTCTCTGATGGAGCTGAGAGGCAGAATGACAACAGCAGAATGGTTTTGCGAGGGAATCTGTGGCATAATTAGCATGCCAAGACGCAAACATTTCATCATATCAGGCTGTTTCTTCCTCATGTTGTCTCTGGGTAGCTCTCCCTGATGTGCTCTTTTACACACACATGCTTTCACTTCATTGTGGACCTGCCGAATTGCCCACCCAAAACTCATTGGGCTGGGCTTTCTGAAAACAGATTAAGCCTAGTCGTGGGATAAATGATGCTGTCAGTAGTGATTTTTCCATTGAACAGTGGCCAGTACTAAATGATGACATTCTTTGTCTTTCTTTAATCACTCTATCTCTCATTATTTCTTCCTTGGCTTCATTCGTTTTAGTCTTTAATTCATTTCCCAAATGTGCCGTAACCACAAACATGTTCTACATGAAGCTGACTGACTAGGATAAGCACTCTCACCCACCACACACCCACACACACACCCACACCCACACACACACACACACACACACACACACACACACACACACACACACACACACACACACACACACACACACACACACAAAAAAAAAAAAAACTAGCAAGGTTATTTTTCCCATTAGGAGTGAGCCATGTGAAGCCTGGCCAGCTCACAGCCTATTTGGTATGGTGTATTATGCATGTGCTGTTGTGAGAAGGTTATCATTGGCAGAGGCTGTGTTTGGCTTGGCTTGAGAAAAGGTCTGACTATGCTAAGCCAGAGGATAGGTAGGGAGGGTAACCTTCAGATGAGACCTGTTTTCCTGTCTGCAACTGCAAAAGAGACACAGGAATTTTTTTATGCATAGCATATTTGCAAAGAGTATACTGTGTGAAAGAGGCTGAAGTGGGCATGACAAGGAAGGAAGGTGGTGGGATGAAGTACAGCTGAGAAAGAATGAGAGACAGAGGTAAAATCAGGGCACATTAAAAGTTCATTGTAATGTAAACTATCATGTTTTTTCTTTTAGTATTTTTTAGTCAGTACAACCATAGAGTAACACGTAGAATTAAGCAGCCTAATGTCAAATGTTAATATTTTAAAAAACGTTTTTTACTTTATTTTTACTCTTGAAAAACAATTTATTAAAATTTCAGGATTTATACGACATTAACTTCACTATTTACATTTGTTAGGGAAGAGATTTCAACCATAACCTTTTAGCAAAATGACTTGAGTTCAAATGTTTGACTAGTATTTAACCTCTTTACCACTTTCTTAATTCTTATTTTATTTGGTATGATAGTGCCATTATGTTATTACCTTTACCTTCAATAAAACAAATCATTTTGAGTCTTGGTGAGATACTCAATTACAGGTTCTGTATGGCTGCAACACTGGTGAAAAATAACCAAAGCAAATAATGAGCTTGAAAAAAGTGAATGAGTAATAGCAAGATGCTGGGCCCATGGGGCTCTGTAATGCAGCCAGTGGCCTATTCCAGAGGCACAGATGTTCACACAACCTTTCCCTCACTTTTGGTGGATAATTAAACCCCAATCACTACACTCTCAGGTGGCAATGTGTCACTTGTGGAGAGAAAAACGTAGGTATGTGCAATTTTGTGTTTACTGGCATGGTTCCACTCTTTGCTTGGCGTTAATATAGTTTTAAGTCATTAAAATAGCATTTTAAAATCAAAGACAGGTGCTAATTATTATTTCACGGCTGGCACTCAAAAATATCCCACGTGAGACCAAACTGATTTGTTTGTAGAGTTGTAAAAGAAAAACAAAGATCACACAAGAACATATTTTTCCTTAGTTTTATTGACTTTACTGTAGTTGTTGGTAAGGTAACACAGAAATGCCAGGCTTAGCAAAAATGTAAATTAGTTCCTGATCAGCCTCATAGGTAAAATACGTTCCTGCTGTTTGATATCTCAAGGGCACAAATATATGCGCTTATATTAAAGAGAAGGAACTCTAATGCTCTCTTAGTACCGTCAAAGTAGTCTCAGTAGAACATTGTTGGTCTCCACTGTACCATGCATAAAGCTAATCTGAGCTGAGAACGAGTTACAGAGTAACGTCAATCACTTAGTTAAGATGATGGCAAGGCTAATAGAATGCAGATGACGCAGTCCAGAACTCACACTGTACAATGGAGAAAGCCTTACTTCAAGTGTTATGTACATTGTTCTATGGTTCTGATTCAGTCAGGCAGGAGATAGCTGAATACTTTAAAGAACAGAACTAATTCAGAGTCTATTTTTGACTTACATATTCATATATGAAAGACCTTGACACAGTTTGGTGTGATTACAGGTGACAAAACCAGCTCATATCTCATCAGCTTAAGTGTATTAGCTTGTACAGACTTCTTTCAGTAACACTTCTTTCACAGTCTGTGACCAAAGGACACTGAATTAATAGTGCTAAAGGCAAATAAGACCATGAAAGTGAGACCAAAAACTTCTTTCATCAACCTTCATGTTCATTGATAAAAAATATATATATGACTAGGAGAATAATATCTATCTATCTATCTATCTATCTATCTATCTATCTATCTATCTATCTATCTATCTATCTATCTATCTATCAGTAACACAAGTTATGTCAAAAGCATTATTTTGTATAATCCTGTAACTTAATACGTTTTATTTATTACAAGTCCCATTTTTGATTTTATAATTTACATGAGCAATTATAATACATATACGGAAAGTTTATGTAAAGTAGTTTGTGAAAATTTTTAATGGCACTTGAAAAGAAACGAAATGTACAGCAATGATCACCAAAACATTCCTTAGTCAAGTACAATGATATTATTTGTGAATTACTGAATAATAAATTAATACATGGATATGCTTTACAAGAGACTGATATATTGAGGTAATACATGAACTTAAAGATTGAAATTTGTTTACATTTATCCATTCAGTTTAACATTCCATACCCATAACCCACTATAGAATGAGAGGGAAAAAACATGATCTGCACGTCATCTATGTTTATTTCATTTTGCAGTGGTAAACTTCAAAACTATGCTCGCATTATAATCTATGTTTAATCTACATTAGCATAATATTTATAAAGCCGCAGTCCACACGCATGACAGATCACAACTTACCCGAACAACTTCAATTTGCTTTGTTAAAATAGGACCTTGGAAGAAAAAAAAAGAAAAAAGAAAGAAAGAAACAACGCAGGAAGCCGATTAGGCGTTCACGGTTGTGACTCCTCTGTTTCAGCCATTATAAAGCACATGATCTTTAGAGAAAGTGCGAACTTTTTTTGACAGTTTCGAAAAGGATGACGGAGAAAAATGGGTTTGGTTGGAGCATCGTGTCGCAGTGACTCAATTCAATTCTGTACAAATAGGAAGGCGCGGTCGTTCACACACACACACACACACACACACACACACACACACACACACACTTGTTTCTATGCAAAGAAGTGCACTTTCAGTGTGACGCAATCTTCTTTCTTTCTTTCTTTCTTTCTTTCTTTCTTTCTTTTTTCCAATACCTTCTCCTAGCAGTTTTCGGGTGATTATATTCTCTTTTACGATGTTACAATTACACAGGCACTGAGGTGTTAGGGCTCAATGACGGCTTTTCATATTTATGTCTTCTTCAACCATACACAGTTATTTTAAATTAATTAAACAAAATGTCTATAGGCTTATAAATTTAAACAGCAAAAATAAAGTGCAAAAAGCCATGTGGTTAAAATACAAAGATGAATCATTTTGAGTAAACGGAGGTTAATTTGAACCATATCTTATCATTTTGGAGCTGATTTGAAATATATAAAGACTAATCCAGCTAGTAAACTCCGTCGTGTACAGTATATGAACGAAAATCAGTAAAAATATTTCCCCCTGATTTATATCATATACATTAAAAGATAATTCCCAAAGAGATAACAACTTAACTTTTAAATAATCCCTTCAGTTTAATTTTTCATGATTGGAACATGTAAGCTGGTTGTGTTTGTTAATTGCATTAAGCCTATATGTGTAATCAATATTTCCGTGTAAAATAAAATTAGGCCCATACAAATCAAAATAATGGGCAGAATAATATGCCTAATCGTTGAGTTTATTCTATGCTAAGTGTTTTATATAGCCTAATGTGGGTTTAGGCTTTATTTCGGATGTATTCTGGGATACAGACACTTTCCAGAACCAACATTCTGTGCAGACGGAATAAAGAGAAATATACATTATTTATGAATTCTTACAGATTATGTATAAAACAAAATATTTGTATTTCTCATATATGCTAATCCGTCTCCAAGACTCAGAGACTATATAATTAATAAAGCTATTTCACTTGTCCCAAGCGAGTCAATACTGTGTCTACTGAAAAATAGGCAACTGGAAACTTTTTGTCCGTAAGAGTAAAAGTAATCTAATAGATGCATTTAGCAGTATAATTAGACAGTGTGACATGTGTATCTGTGTGTCTGTGTATCTGAACTCTTTATAAACACGCAGGATGAAGTTTTCATCGTTTAATTTAAATGTAGGCTTATTCAATAAGACAAAAAAAATTGTATTCAAAATTGGTGTAAATGATGCAACCTCTTAACCAAATCACAAATCATTAACATCTTACAAACTGCACGTAGAAATAATCACACATTTGCTTCAAAGTACTTAGTACTTTCAAAAAGATTTGTATGGGTGGCTGGATTCAAGGACACGCAGAGTACAGGATCCATACAGAGCCAATAAATGAATTATAAGTTATAATAAATTAGTACCAATTAAGTGTAATGTTTTATTATAGGGCTGTATAATTTTGTAATAAATACATATACCAGAAAACAATGCACTGCCTGATAACGCCATCGATATACCTTTAATGCTTTAAAATGATTGTATTGTTTAAAGAAAAGAGAGAATATAATAGTTATGAATTGGCTTCTCATCCAGTGTGTATTTACTATTCACTGGATACACTGCGGATTCACCCCGAATAAATAGGTTAATAAAGATGAACGAACGAATGAATGAATGAATTTATTAAATCATTTTATATAGAAAAGGAATTATTAAATGAAATGAAAATGTATACCATTAAAGGAAAGTTCATTCTACAGACTATTAATTAATGACAAAAAAATCCAATCCGAATTACGAATATATTTATGCCTCCCTTTCCTCTACATAAAACATGATCACACGTGTTGCGATGAGCTGCTTATTAGTTTATAAGTCGAGAATGTTTCGAATGTAATATTCAGCTTAAAAACGCACAGCTCAGAATACAGTGTAGGTCTAATGTAAAAAAAAGACTTATTTATAGATATGCCAGTCATCGAGGAAGATACACGTGGCGAATGTCGGAAACTATAAATCTCCGTCTTGTCTGGGTGATAATTATGGGACATTAGAAAGAGGAATGCACAGAGGCCTGTTACAGCTGATCAACACACATAACAAATTCCTGTGGGCTCAAGCAAGGCTGAAATATTTATGGCCACACAATGACCTCAGTGTATTCTGGGTGTTCTTAAGCTTTATCCTAACAAATGCCAAAATACATAGGAACTAAACATGTTTATGAACAAATGAAATTTTTACTAAACACTTTATCATGTAGGTATTGACTAATTAATCTCAGTAAGCACGTCATAACATTGCAAGTGAAGCAGTTTAGAAGATTTCCAAAAACAAACAGCAGGTGGCGCAAAGCAACCCACATGACGTTTACTTTCTGGACCGAACCCTGGTCCACACAGAGAGAAATAAAAATACTTCGAGGGAGAAGAGACATGGGGCAGACTTGAATATTTGTGAACTGTAGCAATCAAGTTAGCAATCAACAGTTAGCAATCAAGGACGAATAAAAAAATAATCAAATTTTGTAATTTTATAATCTTTTTACTGCAAATAGTCTAATTTATTTAATATATATTTCTGTATACGATTATGAAACGGTTAAATAAGGAATTGTTCATAAGAAATAAAATTCTTGCTACAATAATCCCTATATTAAATCTAAATAATATTTTTGTCATTTAAATTTTTTTATTTAATAATGGATGATTTCACTCATAGCGTAACGTAAGTAGTTATTTTGTATGTTTTATGATTAATGGATCATTTTGTTCTTGGTTTGGATTATATTCAGTTCTGTGTCAGTTTGTTTATAATAGAAAAATACTGACAGCCTCCACGTGCGCTGCTTTTACGTAAATATGCTTTCTTAATGAGTTTCTGTTCTCAGTATAAAATATAAAATATTTAATTGTATTTTATTGTTATTTTATAACAATAAACATTTTAGGCATATTAAAACTAAGTAGACTATTAAAAGTAAAAACATGGGGCTGCATATAAAAGTAACTCGTTCAGGTTTTGTGTCCGCCTTATATTCTAGGAAAACGTTTGATTCTTTATCGAAAATAATACATTTTGATGTAAAAACAATTACTTTATATAATGAATTAATTTATTTTATAATTTCACTATCACAATCACCGTCAGCAATTATTGCTTGGATATATTATAAATTAATATTTACATTATGCTCTTTTTTATGTCTAAAAAAATCCCTAAATAAATCTCGTGACCATAAAATAATTAATAGACTATATATATATATATATATATATATATATATATATATATATATATATATATATATATATATATATATATATATATATATTTTTTTTTTTTTAATAAATATTTTGAATTGTTTAGTTGAGACCTCGACGGTTTCGAAATGAAAGTATTTCTGAAGACTAATATAACTGAAAATAATTTGACAAATAATATTCGGTAAGCCATTTCTTGATATTATGGAATTAAATTCTCAATTTGTAGTTTGACAGTCTGCATATTACTTTGACAAGTAAAATAATAATAAATCTTAAATGTAATATATTATTTATATTTTCACGTACATATATTTTACGTTTTTTAGCAGCATATAAGTCATAAAATAGTTGTTCGATGTGTGGCATTATAAATTTATATCTATCTATTAAGTACATTTCCGTAGAGCCGCGTACTTAACTGATGCTGCCATTAAAGAGCGGAAATGTATACTCTCTCTCTCTCTCTCTCTCTCTCTCTCTCTCTCTCTCTCTCTCTCTCTCTCTCTCTCTCTCTCTCTCTCTCTCTCTCTCTCTCTCTCACACACACACACACACACACACACACACACACACACGCCTGAGATAGGCACAGGCTCCGGATAAGCGGTAGAAGATTTTCTAGTTATACAATTACCAACATTTTCCTATTAAATACAATAAAAGCTTAACGTAAAAAAAGGACGTGATAATGTGGGACTTTGTGGATTATAACATTATAATTTGGAAGGTTTTGTGCATTTAGGGGTCTTTTTATGTTTATTTGGTTATATGACTTTTAAACTATGACTATATCCGTTAAAATGTAGACATATATAAGTATAAACACAAAAATACAGCTAATTACTTGTCTAGGTAAAAAATATTACATAAAAAATATTTTTTCATGTCACAAATTGTAAAATTTGTAAAAATAAAACAAAACCTTCAGACACAAGAAACTTCACTTAGCTACACGTTTTGTCTAAACCATTTCCTAATGGAATAACAATCAATTGAATAACAATTAGCCTACAAAGTACAAAATGTGATATAACAATCAGGACAGTTTATACAAACTTGGTTTTCCAAATGCTAGGAGGCATTTAGTACTGTAAGCTATATGATCCCAGACAAGCATGTTGAAGGAAATATGAAAATGTAGAGCTACCTACACAGGATTTTGGTTTATATGAGACACAGAGGGCTGGAGTGTGGGGAATTCCCTTTTAAAAATGGATAATGGAGTCACGTGTCACTGAGCAGGGTAATCACCAAACCGACCAACTGATTTAAATAATCTCACATTGAAGAAGGATATGTAGACATCTAATATGAGTTCCTGTAACAATCATAACATCTAGTGTGTGTTTGGGTTTGGATTTGTGTGTGTACTTGCTCAGACATTGGTTCCTATTATTGGTGTGTAAGCTCTGAGGACTAGGTGGAGAACATGTCAGCTCAGGACGCAATAAGACTGGCTCCTGTGTGTCTGGTTTAGAGACAGTTATTTTTGTGCTTGTGTGTACAGGATTTATCTCATGGATATGATGCACACACAAGATGGGAGAGATGAAACCACTCTTCTGTGTTTACCATATTGTGGTTCAGCTTGTTGTGCTAAAAACTCTTATCTTTTACATATCTCGCGAATTCACACACAAAAAAAAGTGTACCATAATTTTGTTTTGATTTTCTGAAACTTGGATAATCACAAGTTTATTTAAACCAGGTCTCTCTTCCTCTCTTCATTATTCTGAAAGACCACCTGCAGATGTGTGTGTGTGTGTGTGTGTGTGTGTGTGTGTGTGTGTGTGTGTGTGTGTGTGTGTGTGCATGTGTGTGTGTAAGGGGTTGGAGAGTTATCCGGATAATAGTAGCAAACACAAACACAGTTGTGAGTGATAGACTACTGGCAGACACACAGCACTGAGACAGATCAATTAGTGCTGAGGAAACAGGGGGCAGTAAATATAATTAGCGTGTTTAAAGGTGAAGCTTTTGTCTGCTTCTCTTTCAGTTTCTTCCCATCTTTTCATTATCCTCCTTCTATCCCTCTTCCACTCTTGCTTTTTTCCCTTCACTTTTTCTTGCTTTGGCATTTCCAATTTTTTTTAAATATAATCTCTTAAACCTTATATTTATAAAGATCTCTTCTTGAGTAATGTTTTTGTTTTTGCTTCCTCCTTATGTCAAGTCTAACAGTCAGTATTGTTTATTTTATACGTAATAGACTTTTCCTGATATGCAAGATCACATGATATCTAGTATAAATGCAGTTATTTTTGCATACACAGTGCCCTCTGCAATTTGTGGGGCAATATCAACATGCTACACTGTCATTTAAATCTTCTAGCATCATACTGATGTATGAAATTATATTACAGCTTCTAAAATAAACTGATAGCTCTTTCTATACACAACTTGGCATGGTACACTCTTGTGTTTCCAGCTTAGAGAGAAAAAGGAAAAGGGAGAAAGAGTGAAAGAAGACAGTAAACATCTTTTGGGTCAAAGGTCAGCTCATTTTTTTTGGCAGTAGTGGTGTGAGGTCAGATTAAGGGTGGTTTCATTGGTGTAAGGGACAGTGCAAGCCTTCTTCTGTGTGGCATGCAGGGAGATACGAGGCATCTTTGTGCATTCATCCTAGATTATGAGATATCCTATTTGTCCATTCATTTAAGCAAAGGAGCTGCCATTTTTTAACTGCGTAGAAACATGGCGGAGCAGAACGTGATACTTGCCACACACTCACACTAGTTTTGAGTTCCTGTTTTAAAACTAAATATATATACAGGAGAGGCCTGTCAAACGGAAATGGTCTTCTAGTGAAGAGGAATGTTGGGTTAACAGAGTCAGAGCATGGTTTTGTCTGTGTGTATTTGTGTGTGAGTGTCCGTGTGTGTCTGTGTTGTATTTGACCGCGTTCTGACCTCCCCTGGGTGCCCCCTTACCTCCCCTTCACCCTATCCTCCCATCCTTCACCTCCGCTGCCTTCTCT
The DNA here is from genome assembly GCF_030014155.1 of Tachysurus vachellii. Taxonomy (NCBI): domain Eukaryota; kingdom Metazoa; phylum Chordata; class Actinopteri; order Siluriformes; family Bagridae; genus Tachysurus; species Tachysurus vachellii. Next base: position 8,465,144 of record NC_083477.1, on the reverse strand, counting down.
TCATTCCTCCTTCCACAACAGACTGATGGGCAGAGAGGGCCCCTTACATTCTTCTGCCGAACAGACACAGACACACACACACATACACACACACACACACACACACACACACACACACACACACACACACACACACACAAAAGGGCATCAGTGACCTCTCACTAACCCTCCTTAACCCAGCCATGACCCTTATTGGAACAGTAAGTAGATTTTACCGTAGATATAAACAAACTAATCACTCCTTTAATTAAATAGATCATAATTATACCGTCTTTGTAATAAACAAAATACATTAAATAGCTATTCAGTACCTATTGATCACATAATTTGTATAAATTTCAAAGATATAATGCAATATTGTTATATGGGTCATGCAGCACACTGTACTGTAAAATGTAATATGAGTATATTGTATTTATGATCGACAAAAATGGGTTTTTCCCTAAAACAGACGACTGGTTCTCAACGATGTCCTAGTACTTTAAATGGTCGTTTACATTATGTAGCATTCTTTATTTTTATTCTAAACACAGCTTAATGTTATATTTTTGATATTTCAAAGATATGCAGGTCCTTTTGGGAAACATTTTGGAGCAGCTGTATGTTGTCCTAATGTACAAAATGTGTATTCCACCTCCACTCTCTGTTATATAGCATTATAAACATTGTGAAAGGCAACACTGAAGCTGTACTGTACCACTGAGCTACATGTGAAAACATCTTTTGCATGCATTAAATATGTAAGCATGTGTTCTGTCAGTAGGATGACTATTGTTTTGGAAGTGATGCCTCCCTGTTACTTTTACAATAACAGGAAAAGTCATATGCAGCATGTATTATCACTTGAAAAGCAACCCGGCATGTAAACACACCACACACTGACTGACTCTCTCTCTCTCTCTCTCTCTCTCCCTCTCTCTCTCTCTCTCTCTCTCTCTCTCTCTCTCTCTCTCTCTCTCTCTCTCTCTCTCTCTCTCTAACACACACATACACACAGAGGGTGTACCATTATGCTGATCATTGTCAGAAGTTGGGGAGTGTGTACAGTGACCTCTCAGTCTGGTATTTGTTGTAGATTTATGAGTGGTGTGTTGGCCAGTTTGGGAAATTGAACTGACTGCTACATGGTTACAGACACCACAAGCACACACACAGACAATGAACTGAGCATTCATCATACACACAGAGAACACATACACACATGTATGAATACAGAAACCACACATCAGTATTACACTTAGTGCCGTACACTCACAGTAGATAAGTTGCAAGCACACCCACAGACTCATACCTTAAAATAACCTACACAAATCTACTCTTAAATGTCTGCCTCCTAATGAGAATAAATGAAGAATAAATTAAAATATGTGTGCAGGGCCTCTTTTTATTTTTGTGTGGTTGGACAGTGGGCAGATGCAGGCGTCAGTGGATGGAGGTCATTGGTCCACAGGTCTGTGTTTATGTGGCCCAGATGTGTCACAGGAAACTCCAAATCTTAAGCCATAACTCACAGATGCTGTCCAACACACTATCCTGCTCTCTTTCTTCCTCTCACTTAAACAAAATACACCCACGATAAAGATTAGTTTGAAGCATATTGCTACTGCTCAGTGTTCATACATGAGATTAAGAAATACAATGGCCAGAATTGTGGAGCTGGCTGAAAGATTCATTTGAGATAAAAACATATGGACCTATTAGTTACTACAGGAAATAGATTAATGCATTTAGCTTTATTTACAAAATACATACAGCTCCACAATTATTGGCACCCCCATAAAACATCTTAGATTATTGAACTTAATCTCATTTAACACAAATAACCAAATAATTTTTACATTTATATTCTTAGTTTTTTCAAGTTCACCTGAGGGTTTACAAACTCTCAAACAGGCACACCATGACTTCTTGTTTCCCTGAGGTATGAATATGAGGTGACACAGAAGCCAGATTTACTTATTCATCAATATGGGTGAATATTAAATAGTACACAAATGACACAAGATTCCTAAATTAAGCCACAGCTTTTAAAATACATCTACAGGCCTTAAAAAATACCCATATCCTCTGCTTTAATTAAGAACAATTAAGAAGTTAAAATTAACCAAAGCTGTAATGAATCTGCCTAGAAGGGGACCCAAGAGTATTTTGCCCCATGCACAGTGAAGCAGATGGGTAGAAAGGCAAAAAAAAAAAATCTCCAAGGATCAGTTTTGGAAATTTGCATCAAATGATAGCAATTTGAGGCAACTAACAATTTATCTCAAATTGAGAATTAAATGCCACCTTCATGCCAACAAATTATTTGGAAGTCATGTCAGATCTAACATGTGCTACTGTAGGTACCATGAAATGGTATTTTTTTTTGGCATAAATCACACAAGGTGAATTTTGGTCAAAGGGACAGATGGTTATACAGAGAATAACCTCATCCCAACTATTAAGTGATTTGAAGGATCTGTACCCTGAGAATTTTTTCAAGAAACATGACATCATCACCCGGCTAAATAGTTTCTAATCTAGCTGACTCTAGCACGAAGGTAGATATTTTACATATAGGTTGTTTGTTGAATCAGGTTTTTGCCATCCCAGTCTCCTGAATTGAACATCCAATGAAAACCTAAGAATCTGATGAGGAGAACCCTGAAGAAACTGAGGAGATCCTGTATTGAGGAGTTAACGTACTTTGCTTTGTATTCTCTGATCTCTGAAGTATAAAACTCAATGTGCTACATTGGCAAAGAGAGGTTGCACAGAGCACTAAATATTTGTCAATAATCAGTGTTCAATTTGTGAACGAAAATGTTAAATGAGCAGTGTATTAAACAGTGCCAAATCATATTATTCAGTAAAATGTAATTAAGATATTCGTAGGAAACCCACCTCCACAACATATTCATTAGTCTCAATTATACAAGCACATTTACTTACTGAAATGTTGCCTGATGTTTTGTCAGTCTTGAGCTTTCCATGTGCCTTTGGTGTCACAGAAGGCCTCCAGAATCTTTGTGCTCATTTTATCATTTACATGTTCAATTCTTTTTGCATGTTGAAATAAAACTTGTTCATAATATTACATCTTTCCCTCTTATATTCTTAGAGAGTGGTAGAGCTGTGATGCATATTTTCTGATTCCGAATAATATCAGAGTTGCTGCTTACAGCTAATAATACACTAAAAAAATTTTCTCCTCAAACCACAAATTCCATCTTCAAACCAATAATAAATACTCAGTTTTGTCTTTTGGTAGTTTAATAGCATGTAACTTACCATGTTATACCATGTATGTGTGTTTGCATGTCAGTGAGTGAATGACTCTGAAAGTGAGCTAATGAATTTATATCATTTCTACAACACTAAGAGTTTTGATAGCTGGAAGGTTGTAATTAGTCTTTCTTTTTCTCACTAATTAAAATTCCAATTAAAACATTTAATTGTGTCTTATCAGTCAAATGTAAAACTGTTTTATATCCCAAACAGATCTCAGAAGAAAATAGGCACTGGTAAAAAAGGGTAAGGCTGTTTTTCCACATCACTAGTTCTTTATCTATTAGTTTACAAACCACAGATTCTTTTCCTCATCCAGTCTGATGACTGCCAATTTTAAACTAGCTTACCAATGAGTCCTGTATATTACAGGTTGATGAGTTGTGTATATAGTCTATTTGAATAATTATTCTAGGCTCATTTAATTTTTTGTTGTTCTAGAGCATGTAAATCTGTTCAGTTAATGCTACTGGGAGCAATTAACCACTTAAAACATGCACTTTGGTCAAACGCCCCAAAACCTACAGTATGCCTGCATTCAATGTCCTGGATGCAATTTCTGACTGAATTCCTGGTGGAGAGATAGATTATTTCATAAGCATGCCAGGGCTGCATGCTTATGGGACATTTTTTTTTATCTTTTATTATTTTTAATTCAAACAGTCTTGCTTGGCTTGTTGGCAATTAGAATAATAATAGCCTGAAACATTCCTCTGATATTGTGGTACTTTATCATATACAACTGTGGAAGTAAATTAAAGTCACTTAATTTAAAATTACCCAGTGAAACCATAACTCTTTGGTTAGACTCCTGTGAGATGGGAAGGAAATGGAATATGGAAGGAATTACAGTTTTCTTTTTAATCTTAGTAATTATTGATAATTTAGCTATCAGATTAAACATACTTCTATATGTTAGCAGCACATTTAAGTAGACATTATTTTAACCTTTTACCTCCACCTGCTTCTACTATCAACTTTTGCCTATTAATAATTACAGCACCCAATTAAATGAGGATTCACAGTAACTGTGTGATATACAGTATCTAAATAATGTATGCTGGTATTATAGTATTTGCCTTTATCTGTCAACTAAATTCCATGGACCTTTTTAGCACAGATGATTTCAATGTGTACAGTAATATTTTGTGTATTTATTATACTCAAAGAACTTAAAATTTACCATGGCAGAGATATTGAGATTTGGGTTAGACGTATCGACAAATAACTATAAGAACAATTATATCTAGTCAATATGATAATAATCAATAATCAATGTAACAGAGCTCAAAATAGTGAGTTGAGGCTTCCATTGTAATTACATTAAAGATTCATGGGTTCCCTGGCTACACTTTATGGACTCCTACAGACCACAATTTTAAAACTACTGATGTACACATGCATGGATATATGAATGTAAGCATAACATTAATATAAAATCATAAATACACTGACAGAACTGTTGTGACAAATCACGTATTAAATGGTAGTTTCATATCAGAATGCCCCCTTGGAGACATAAAATGGTTTGTAGAAAATTCACTACAATGTTCAGTCCATCCATTTTCTGAACCACTTAAACAACACTGGGTCATAGGGATCCTGGAGCCACTCTTAGGGGATGTGAGGAACAAGGCTGGAGACATCCTGGACAGAGAAAGAGGTGGGAATCAAATCCCTAATCCTAAGATTGGAGGTCAACCTCAAAAGTCTGATTAAATAGTAACATAAATTCTTAAACTGAGGCTAAATCCAAACATTAAACTAAACTAATTACAAATTTTCATGAGGTGTTTCAAAGTTCCTAACATCTTAAGTTTAATTTTTATATATAATGTTTAATGTTAAGGCTTAAGAGAGCTGTGTGTTTTATATTTAATTAAAACAATTCTCTACAGTCCTGCTGAGTTTAGTTTGATGAATATAAATGATTTTGCTTAAGCACTCCTTTAAGATGAGTTGTGTATGCAATGTAAGAGGGCGAAGATTTTATGTAAAGATCAGCTGCCTGCATTCGGTTTCTAATTATATCATCTGTGATGTCCCAGAAAAGTCTATAGTGATGTCATTTATCATAATATTGATGCTATGTTGTCATATCACCCAGCTGTATACTATAGCTAATCTTTACATAAAATATCTAGTATTTTATAAAAACCCTATGGTATATAATGTTAAGGTGATTCTCATTAATTCCACTTAACACCACACACAAACAACTACACACAGTTAATAATCAACACACAGTGCTAAGATTGCAGTTATTTGAAAAGCACCTATTTTTGTAATGAAAGAATTGTGTTTTTATCGAAATCTCTCTCTCTCTCTCTCTCTCTCTCACACACACTCTCTCTCTCTGTCTCTCTCTATCTATGTATCTATAGATGTGTGTGTTCACTGAAAAGAAGACTTTGTAGGTTTGAGAGTAAGAATGCTCACCATATGTGATTGAATAAGCGAGAAAAAGAGACAGCTCATCTTTCTTTCTTTGTTTCATCGCTGCTTTTTCTCTCCTTTGATTTATATCTTTCTGCTAAAACTCCACCAAACTTTTGAACCTGGCCCAAGTATGTCAAGCGTTTAGTGTATGTGTGTGTGTGTTTATATAAAATGAGTGTGAGAGATTATAGAAGAGAGGTGAAAGCTTAGTCTCTCTTTTGCTTTCATATACATTGCACACACACACACACACACACACACACACACACACACACACACACACACACACACACACACACACACACACACACACACACAAACAATCTAGTGACAAAAGCATTCAATGTATAATGATACAGAATGTCATCAAGAAAGTATATTTTCACTATAAATGGATTTACTAAAAGGAAAATCATCAGTATGAATATATTGTTTTTAAATAATCATTACTAATCAATAATACTGGTCAAATCTGTATTTGCAAAATATAAACTCTGAATTTTCAAGACAAACAGTGCATGCTTGATGCAATGGAAATATATCTGAACCAATGACCCTGTAAGTGATAATAGAAGAGGATTTCTTTTATAATCTTTCAATACTGTGAATAAATGATGGTGGCTTTATTTCAAAAGATTTCTAACAGAACCATGTGAGTAGCATCTCAGTTCCTCTGAGAGCTTTTACTGATCACCTGCCAGAATGTAGAGATGGGACTTGTTGGTGAGCGTTTTGTTTCTGTGCACTTTAACACACCCAACCACCCACACACACACACACACACACACACACACACACACACACACACACACACACACGCGCCCACACACACACACACACACACACACACACACACAAACACTGAGCATTGATTTCATTATCACTCTTGCACATATGGATTGTGCACAGTGTTGAAGGTTATCTGTGGTTGAGTCTTAATGCAGACCCTAAAAAGGGAAGCACACACTATGAAAAGGTAAAGATTTACAAAAGACACAAAAGCCTGCTAACACTCATAGAGTTGCACATTTTTCTGATCTGAACATGTGGATTTCACTGCTGTAGGACATACTGTGATTCAAAATTGTCTTTATATATTACACACATGGATATAATCAATGTAAATTGTTGCCATACCCGCTGCTTCTCTCAATCTTCTGTCTTTCGTTCTCTGTGGGCAAATTTACTACTGGTCTGACGTTAGGGTGATAACGATAGCCCCCATGGTTAAATTAATTTATACGGAGATAAAAACCCTTTGTTCCACAGTTTCATTGTGCTTTTGGATCTTTCTTAATCCCTCTCACTTACACAGAAGCTCCATATGCCGTTTAGCCATTTTGTTATGGTTGATAAGACCATAAGACAAAGCGGTCATACCATGACTTCATCACCAGTGCATAATGTTTCCTAAGAAGCTAAACAGAAATACTGGAGTGTTTAATCTTTTTTTTATGTTTTATGTGTGCAAATCTGAGTTGAATTCTAATTTATTTAATGGCTTTTATTTTTATCTAATGTTTTATATATATATATATATATATATATATATATATATATATATATATATATATATATATATATATATATATATATATATATACACACACACACACACACACACACACACACACACAGGGTGGGTGCTAAAAAGTCAGGAAAACTTTTGAAAAGTTTTATTTTTATATTAATAACATTATGCATTATACATATATACATTATTTTATTTTTTTAATTAAAAAATGTTGTATACAAATTGTATATGTTGTATATGTTGTAAATGTTGTATAAAAATGTTGTATATATTGATCATTTTCAATATATGATTGTTGTCTTGATTGAAATTAATTGAAATAAATCAAGACAACAATCATATATTGAAAATGATCACTCTGTTATTGATTTTAATTGATTATAGGTATGGATGGACAGACAGACAGAAGGGTGAACAGATGGAAAGACAAATGGATGACTTTATTGATCTGTGAAGTGTAAATTGACAGATACCAAGGTATATAAAATTCATTATTAGTTGAATTCTTGACTTCTCATTTTCAACTTAACAGTAAGCCTAACCACAGATGCTGAATAAAGTTGTTCACAAATTGAAGCTAAATCAGAGGCTACTAAATCAAATAATACCATATCACAGCAGATTCAGAAGTATCGTCAAATATTCAATTTTTAGCTGAATTTTATTGTCAAATCGTGTGTCTGCTTGAAGTGTTCAACAATGGTGACTGCTAGTTGAAAAAAAAAAATCAGGATAGCACAAATGTTATTGAAATATATATCCATATATCTGTGTGCTATGTTTTATCAGTTTCATCTTTTGCTTTCCCTTTAAGTCTCATCCTCTTTTCAGATGTAAGAGCATCAAAAGGCTTATATCCATTTAGCTAGGACAATCAATAAACAAAGAAACAGACTCACAGATTTAAACAGTATACATACTTACAGCATTTGCCAACTACAATGATAATAAGCTAGAAACTGTGTTATACTGTAGATGTGGTTACTGTCCACTACTGAGCACTCTGACTGCTGATATATTTACTGAGATCTTAGTCATTTTGGTCACTGTTTAGATGTTTGGTAGTTGCTTGTGAAGTTTTGCCTCTTTAAGAAAACTCCTAAGCATCAAAATGAGAAGCTGTGTATGTACGCAACACAATGAATATCACCATTCAACAAATATAGAGATATATGTTATTTTTTTCTATGCAAATCCCAGTAGTCCACACTCCTCTACACCCTGAGAGAATCATGGCATCTGGGTGGAACTCAGAATGACATATTGAAAGCCTGTTGTCCAATTAGCGTTAATCTTTGCTGCCTTTAAATCACAGTGTACTTAACTCTGCTGTTAAAGCCAGACTTCCCTGGAGGTCTACTGATGACACGTTGAGGGCTTCAGTGGAGATTTTTTGCTCAGGTTGCCCAGCTCATCTAAAACAGTTTAAATCAGCGGTGTCCAAGTTTATTCTCACAAGGTCAGTGTGGGTGCAGTTTTTTTTTTTTAATTCCAATCAAGCAGAAGCCACAGAAGATTAGACAGGTGGAATCAGGTATGGCTTCTGCTTGTTTGGATTGAAAACCTGCAGCCACACCAGCCCTTTGTTGACTGTAGTCAGAAATTTTGAAGTTTTATTTACAAAAATATAGTATTTCACAAGGGTGATAAATAATATAGACACATTTCTACATCATTTTATAGGCGATTGGACTTCTCATGTAATCAGAAAGTAACCACCTGTAGTTTACACTTCTAAAGCAAAAGTCTTGGTAAAACTGACACTACTTCATACTGAATATAAACCATCACCACAGAAGGTATTTATAGTAATTAATTAATTATGAAAATGAATTGGGTATTTAAATTAGTGAAATATGGCTTAATATATAATGTGCTATATTAAATTTTGTGTTTACGGTTTGATTTAAGATAAATTGACACCAGGCATAAAATAATAAGGACTGTTTTGTTCTTGATGAATGGATTTTGTGTTTTGCTGTTGTAGAAATACTACATTGCTTGTCTGTATGTTGTATACTATGCTTAAAGCCAAAATGTTGGCCGTATATGAGAAATCTTACTGTGTGTGTGAGAGGGGCAGCAAGAAGAAGAAAATTAGACATTGGTTGAAAAATGAGGCTCCCCATATACTGATGTTCCACCTATGTTGCTGTGACCAGTACTTCACCTCACATCTCTCTCTCTCTCTCTCTCTCTCTCTCTCTCTCTCTCTCTCTCTCTCTCTCTCTCTCTCTCTCTTTCTGTGCCAAGTTTGAGTAAGTATGGCACTGATGTGACACGACCAGGTCAGACTGACAAACATCCTTTTCTTTCTCTCTATTTCTCTCTCTATCCTTGCTCCTGATATGGACTGAAATGGAAAGAATAATATGAAGTCAAGGGTGCTGATATAGTATGTGAGCAAAAAACCTACATGTTGAGCCAACAGAGTCCCGTGGTTGCAGATAAGCAAGCCCTAGTGAAAAGTTGTGAAGGTTAGGGTTACGGCTGAGGTTAGCTGTACAAGGGTGATATATAGTCCAAAAACATCACCTTTACTCTTTCAGATTTGTTTTTGTTTTTGTTATAGTTGCATTAATTAGAGTAATTAGAAATTTTGAGAAGTGAGTAAAGGGGCAAGAATTAGAGAAGTAGAATAAGAAAATGAAAATATAAAGTTCAAAAAACACAAACACACACATAAATAGATAATGATATGATCTTCCGTCTTGTCTTTTGTGGGACTTGCTAGGAGGGGAGTACTTCCTGGTGTTGTGAGAGAACAGGAAATTCATTTTTCATTAGCGTGACATTCTGTAGCCCGCCTTCCCATTGTTAAGAAGGGGAGAGAGACAGCAAGGACATGAATAGTGCAGCAAAATACACACAGTGTATAACAAAAAGATTATGGGGATGTGTACATGCTGTGCAACACACTCCCAACTGGTTCTAATGTAGACTGTGGTAAGCTCAGCTGGTTATATTGTCTATAGCAAAATACAATATGTTTTCTGCACTATGTAGAACTTGAGTCTTGAACTTAAACTCATGCTGGAGTCATTAGGCATGGGAGTCTGTATAACGGATGCTGTGTTTGTTTAAACCAGTAGGTCATTGCCATGATTAGCCTGTGGGCGGAAGACACACACACACACATACACACACACACACACACACACACACACCTCCCTCTGGCAGAGAAAAATAGAATAGCTAAATGTTTCCATAATAGGCTACATCTCTCTTTGCTTTTTCTTGTGTATACCTTCATCTTTTTTATATCCTAAGTGAACAGGACACCTACGCTGTATTTGAAATGAAACTATTTTAAATATTTTAAAATATTTGTATAAGAATATAAGTAGTTCCCTGGTTTCCCTAGATGCAGCATGTCTTATTATGTCCATAGTATGATTAAATATTCTTTAATGCTCTGTATTTAATGATCCTTGAGTTTTTCCAGAGTGTTTGAAATAGATAAACACTGTGGTAGCTCAGTGGTTAAGGTGTTAGACTACTGATCGGAAAGTTGTGAGTATGGATCCCAGGGCCACCAGGTTGCCAAACCTGGGCCCCTGAGCAAGGTTCTTAACCCTCAATTGCTCAGCAGTATAAATGAGATAAATGTAAATCGCTCTGGATAAGAGCATCTGCCAAATGTCGTAAATGTAAACACTCAATTCTCTCTCTCTCTTTTTCATTTTGCCGTAAAGACTTTACTTCCTCCACTTTGTCAACATTCATGCACCCACCACCATGCTTCAGTGAGCCTTTTACCCATTGTTTGGTGAATATATCCAGAGTAAGTTTTCCCAGACATTCCAGAAGTTCATTGGATGACCGGCTGTCTGTAATTTGCTACTAATCTGGATTGTTCATCTATTGTTTAATTTCCTATTTTTTGTCTGTTTGTTATTTATTTATTGTTATTTATTTTAGCCCCCAGGTAATCCTTAACATACACATTATCATGTGAAAAATAAATTGTTCTTATTCTCTTGTGAAACAAGGTTTATCATAATGCTCTTACTAGCTATTTTGGCTGTGTTTTGCACCTGTGTTGAAAGGCTGATGCAAATTCGAGTCATATTGGATGATGTTAAAGCTCCAGTATGCAAGTTATTTTTTTCCATAGACATCGTAAATCTTTGACATTTATGAATGGTCTTTGTTGCCTAAATAATTAACGCGAGTAAGTCACTGTAATTGGTTACCAGACTTGTTTCCTATTCATTAAACCCTTTGAATTTTTTTCCATATGTCTAATTTGAAATACATTTTACAAATATTTTATGCATGCATAAATTTTGTAATGACGATTTATACTTGAAGAAAATCATTGAAATCTTGCATCCAAACTGAAGCAGTGAAACTCCATCTATGTTTATGGGTGCTGAAGGTTATGTGTTCTGCGTTTTGTGGAGGCTTTGCTCATTCATTTCCCTAACAAAGCAGCAGGGGCACCTGGCTCTCGCATACAAACTTCATCCATCTCTCCAGCACAGACTGATGCACAGAAAAATCAAATTCTCATTTGCTTGCTGAGGGAGGGAGAAAGAGAGAGAGAGAGAGAGAGAGAGAGAGAGAGAGAGAGAAAGGAGGGGTACCTGGGCAGACTGACCTCCTGGTGAACCCGCAGCCGCTCTCTGTTTAGTCATTCATCTGCAGTGGAGACAGCGAGCAGGCCTGATTGGAAACCGCTGGGCTGACATTTTTCTAGGCTTGCAGATGGAGGAGTGTGTGTGTGAGTGAGTGTGCTTGTGTGTGCCTGATTTGCTCTGCCCGTTGCGACGTGCCATGCGGCTCTTTATACTCAGCAGACAGCAGAAGGCCAATGTAACGGAGATGGCATCTCATTTTGGAGTTTCAGATCCACAGTGCATATCCTTTAAGGTATCCCATCATACAATGCTTAATGATGAAAATGTGGCTATCTAGCCTGAACCTTATAAGTACCTTATAACCAATCTAATTATGTGATATTAGAATATCTCAAAGTGCTTGACCTTGACTGGTTTCACCATTTAATTTCATCTGATGCCATCCTAAGTCAGGAAATGCTAAATTAGAGCACAAAAGAGAAATTACAAACACAGGCCCAACGGACTTTTTCATTTTGTGTGTGTTTGCTTCTTTGTGAAAGAGGCTGTGTGTAGCCTTAAGAAGTATACATCCAACTAGAACTCTGTGAACAGAGGTTTATTTATATATATTTTTCCCCTTTCTTCATTTCATTTTAAATAATTTTGAAGCTGTTGGTTTTTAAACATGATTGTACAATGTACCTATTTTCCTCTTCAAATTGGTTCAGCTAGAACAGCAGAGGTACAAAGTACTTGTGATTTCTATTGTGTTTATATTTCCAACAGTGATTTAATTGCCCACTGCAGCACCTTTCTTTCACTACATCCCACCTCGCCTGAGTGCATTGTATAAGGACTATACACTATATTCTGCTTTACTTCTCTTTGTCTCCTGTTCCAAATTAACACTCGTATGCACTTTATTTCATTTTGATGCAAATCTGTGGATACATTTGCATCTTCTGTCTCTTTGCAGACATTTTTCTCTGTTTTATTAGCTATGTTCATTTGATGATTGATCTTTGTCATCCACTTGATCCACTTATGACAGCTACTTGAAGAGTGTGTGGCTTAGAACTTTTTTTTCAGTCTTTTCCATCTCTTTCAGAAAGCCATATGTGAAATCTCCCAAAGTGTTCGAGCACACTGTTCCACAGTAAGATGGCTGGACAACAGTTAAAAGCATTCCCATGAAAGTTTATAGTTTGTCCATTATTTAGCTGGGTTTGCAATTGAGAAAACCATTTTCCAAAATTGAGGCACAGCTTCACATATCAAGTCCAATTTACTCTCTAATCTATTCCTATAATACTAAGCTGCAAGCTTTATTTGTAATAAAATGCAGAATATATATAAAGTAATATCATACTATAATATAATAATATCAGAATCATATATGTATTGATAGATTATTTTTTTTTTATTAATACCAATAATTATTCATTTACAGGTGCATGTGATTTACTGATCCATTCAACATTAACAGGATGTGTTTTTTTGTTTTTGTTTTGTTTGTTTGTTTGTTTGTTTTGTACTAAAGACAGATAATGATATAAAACTATGACTTTGTCTGTGACATTATTTGACCAATTAGCCAGTGTGATATTTATTTATTTATTTATTTATTTATTTATTTATTTATTTATTTTAAAGTTTGGTCTGTGAACCAAAAAAAATATATGTATAATGTATAAATAATTACTCTTGATTCAAATACAAGTGGATTTACACTAGTAAAAATTTCTAAATCTTTAAAAATTGTTTCTTCATCATGGTCAGAAATTCACATAAATATTTAATTTAGAATTTTGCTGCATCTCTAACTGATATAATACAGAATTCTCATGACTGAAATGATCCATCATTATGGCTGTAGGCAAACAACATACAGTACAGAAACCGGGGAACAAAAGGATTAAATCATGAGCTAATATGATTGGAATTTTTGGTAAATAGTAACAGTAAAACAAATAAATAAATAAAAACATATTTTTGTACATTTCCTAAAAAAATTGTTCTGTTTTATAGATCTGTGTGGTCTCAGTGTAGGGTTCAGGGAAAACCAGGGGATTACCGGGTTTTTAATTTTGTCCCATTATCAAAATTATAAATAAGATCAAATTAGTAAATATTTTACTATAGATGAGCAACACACACACACATGCACACACATACATTGATTTTAAACTGTTTCGAAGCAGTTGAGTTGATGTTAAACTTTAGTCAAAATGAACACTTTAGTTTCTCCTTTTCAGTATAAATTTATTTATGTGAAAAAAACATTAGATTCAAATATTATTATATTATATTCACTAACATTTTTTTTGCAGTGTTTTAAATGCAGCACTGCAGTTTTGCTGGAAGTTTTACCTTAGGGCTGGGAAATATGACAATATAATATGGATATTATGATAAATGATGCTATTCTACAGACTGATTGTATTTGATTCAATGTTAAAGCATTATTCTTTTAAGTATTATTTTTACAGATGAAAATGTATTTGTATACACATTTGTACACATTGTGCCATTTTTAAATAACATTTTAAAATTGTTATTTATTTATTTGTTTGTTTGTTTGTTTACTTATTTATATTTTAATGCGCCACTACAACATTGTTGCCAGTTTGAAAGCAAACCTATATATTTTGTGTTATAGAAATGCCTTTAAGTATCGTGCTATGATATCACCCACTGTCATTTTGTCCAGCTCTACTCATGATGTAGAATATTCTGCAGGAGGCAAAATATGAAGGAATTAAGAGCAATATCCCAACATGTATCCCAAAAACTAAATAAAACATTTACGCCAGTGGGAAGGCCAGTGAGAAAAGAAGGAACAGAACAGAGGCGGAAAAACAAAGCTTGATAAGATTTACAGAGTGGGTGCAAATGAAGACCAGTAAGGCTACACAGTAAAGAGCAAGGGTCTCTGAGAGGAGAGGGGGAGAGTGGAGAGTAACGAGAGAAGGAGCGTAGGTGTCAATAACAGTGGCCTATCTGTGCCTGCAAGGCGCTGTTTGAACTTTTGAACCTGAGTCACGTTGAGCGCTGGACAACGAGACTAACCTTGTCTCTCTACTCTTTTCTTTCCGTTCATTAAGACCAGGGTACAAGAACAGAGACAGCAATTGCAGGAGAGAGACATACAGAGGAAGCGAGGGGGTGAAACAAGAGGGCAACAGCAGAATAAACACAAGATCATTTGCCTCCTTTCATGTGCTTGAGCAAATGAATGGTACCTTTGTATTATGATTATTGGATCTAAACACAAATATACTCATCTGAATACTAATCTCTTCCCTATCTCTATCTTTTTAGCTTCTCTGATAGAACAAATTAAGTGTTAATTAAGAGAAGAGCACAGAAACAAAACAAAAAATATAAATAAATAAACATTGAGGAAGCTGTGAATTCATTACTCAGCATTTTATAATTGGCCCTTTTCTGTCAAGATTATTGTTTATAAGCCTTTGTCTTTGTGGCCTGAGTGATTCTTAATGATTACTCATAATTTCCTCTGAGTATGAAGCACCCCCCCCCCACACACACACACACACCCACACACACACACACCCACACACAATGCATGTGTACAAGCTTAATTAAGCCCTCTAATTAATTCAGAATTATTCATGAAATTATATGCAAATATGCCTAGTCCATTAGCCAACTGGAAGATCTTTAAAATATTAATATGATGAATGAAAAATTGAGACAAAAACACATCATTCACAATGACTTATTTAATCTCCAATATATAAGAAAGCATGAAACATGAGCTGTTTATTTTTTTCATACGTGATCATGACATTTTACTTGTTTTTTTCTCTCTTTTTCTTTCTTTATTCTTTGTACTGTATATGTTTCTACACTGAATGTTGCTTTGGGAAAATATTCAATAAGAAGATGCACATTTTTACACTTTTTTTGACAGCTACCTTTTTGCACAAACTGTTCCCACTGGTTCAAGACGCTTTTCTTTTGTACTATAGTAATGCAATCAAATGCTCAGTGTCTCAATGTTTTTTAACTTGTTTGACTGTCCAAATGATACATTCATGGATCTTGACTCCAGTGTAACCTAATGAAGCACACATCTGTTCGGGCACTATGCAGTGAAACACTAGCAAATTTTCCCCTTCAATTTTCATTCCTTCTGGCCAAAAAAAAAAAAAAAGAAAAAGAAAAAGAAAAATGCAGTAAGAACATCAGTGCCAAACTTCTGTGTGAAATCTGTACATTCTCTTCTTTACAAAGAGACCCTCTCCTCCTCCTCCTCCTCCTCCTCTGTACAGACACCCTATAGCATACTTTTGTAGACATTATGGCTCACTACATGTAGAAATCTCTTTCATTTGTAGAGTAGTTGGGATTCTCTCTGAATTGGCTTTCAATAAACATCACAGCATTTTATCATAAACCCACTGAAGCTATTTTCTCCTTAAAACTTAAGCTAAGAAACATCCTTCAGAAAAACACCTGATTCAGCTCTTAAACACTTGAATATCACCCCCCCTTTCTCTGTCCCCCTCTCTTGCTCTCTCTCTCTCTGTGTTTGTGTCATGGGTCTGTGTGTAAAATCAGGTATAATTCAAGGCTACTCATATTACTTCAAAATTGTTTTAGTGTTATTTCATATATGTGAATATTTATTTTATATATATTATTACACATGTGAGTAATGTGCATCACTCCTTTCTTCTTTGAAAGCTTTGTAGTGAGTTGCATTCTAGTCTTCCTAAAAATATTTACAATTTTGTTCCCCTGTCAGTTGGCCAACATACAGTTCTGCAGCATGTATTTCTGTTGTCTCATTTAACTGATGAATCCTCTGTGTGAATGTCTTTTGATAAGACGTGTGCTGTCACAGGAAAATAATGAATGATTGAATGTCAAGAGTAGGGCTGTTACCCTCTGAAGTTTATTTATTTCTAATAAAAGCGTTTTATTTCTCTTTTACTACAGCAATTTGCCGTACACATTTTTATTTAGAGATATGTTTAATGTTGTGGCATGTTCAGGAAATAAGTTAATCACTTTTATCATCAGTGGTGTCATCAATGATCTCACCTCACCTCTTTTTTTGTCTTTCTCTCACTCTGTGAAAAAATACAGCAGCTTGACCTGTTAACATGAAACATTAAAGCCCAAATCCAGAAGACTTTCATGGGTCTGACATTGTTTCTCCAGTGACACTTTCAGAAAAGGGATGAATAAATCTACATCAACTTAAAACTTACAGAAATCTTCAATGTCAACTATACACTTTTGTGTATGTGAAGAGTCTGCCATAAAAGTATCTTTGTAAGTTATTACTATAGAAATAATATTGTATTTTAAAAAGCCCACTTACTGTAAACCTTGAAAAAGCTGCTATAAGAGGAAATGAATCAACACCTTCTGAGCAGTCAGAGTCAACAGCGTTGATTTATTAGCATTCAATATAATGGCATTAAAATGTGATAATGGAAATGTTTTTTTTTTTTTTTTTAAACAAATATAATATGTTGCATCTTCTTTATTATGTCTGCAGTATTCTGTCTTTCTCCCTCTCCCTTACACACTGAATTAATCTGTGAGCAGCTGTTCTAAGAAAAAAAAAACATTTTCTGCCAATCCAAGATACACTGCAATTTTAATATAATAATATAATAAGCAGTCAGTAAATGCAGAAATGAATGATTTTCATACTTTCTTAATGGAGCATGTTGTTTGTGCCGCTCTGAAATGTCTTGTATGTCTTTCCAACAGTAGGCTACGACGTCTGGAAAATAGACGAACCGCACATTTATCAAGCACGAAGCACAAATAAGACTTTATATGGATAGATTTACTGATTAATAGATTCGACAATAAAAAACAGCACCCCGGTCACCCACGGGAGCTCGTAAGTGTCGTAACACAACATATTTTAACAGACCTTACATCTTTTTTCCCCCCACACTCTGTGCACTCCAACTAATGGCCCTCTTGCGCGAGCTAGCGACTCCAATTACAAATGTGCATGCTGGACAATGTCCAGCCAAAGGCAAATAAATAAAAGCTGAACGTTGGTGTTGGGTGAGTATGCTGCTAGAAACCGAGCAGGCCTGTGCTCTGAGGTACAGATGTCCGGTTTGTCTCCTGCCTGTCTTTTTATCAGGAAGAAATAGTGCAGGTTGTCCTAATGGTCTGCCTGAGTAGATTTTTGTCTGTATTGAGCAGCAAATCAGTGTGTCATGTCCAGACTGAATGTACCTCCTGAGTAGGATGAGCTGCCAATATTTACACTTGTACCTTATGTCTGTGTTTTGGATGTCTATCTTTGTGAGAGGGGTTAATCTGGTCATCAAGAAGCTGAGTGCTCAACAGCCATAACCTGAGCAAATTAAGCAATATGATTAGAGTAACACCTGTTAATATGGACAAGCATTAACAAGGATGAGACAGCAGTGGTAATGTGGAATGTATTCAGGTGTGAACGCACTGTTAGACATTCAGACGGAGGAATTATAAATGAAGTAGAAATTCATATTATAATGCAAAGGATGGGTTACTTCTATTTGTTTTTTTAATGGAGTTTTAATTAAAATATTAATTTGTAGCAATATTTAAAGTATTTTTTCTGCATCCTCACATTCAGCAGTTACACAGATTGTTGCAACAAAGATTTGTTGCATATGAAAAATACGTTTTAATTGAGCTGAACAGAAAAGCATCTCAGAATGCACAACATGGTCAAAATCTTTGAGATCACTTTATTCTCCATTCTAATGTTTCATGTGAACCTTAATGAAATCCTTTGATGTGTGTCTATATTTTTTATATATGTTTTGTTTATAACTGAATGCATTGCAACTTATTATTATTAGTAGTATTATTAGTATTATTAGTATTATTAGTATTATTATTATTGTAACTGACTGTAATTTCTTACATGTGTGTGTAATTATTATATTATTTTTACTGTACAATGTTATTTATTAAGAAAATGTTACAATTGCACAAAGATTGAACAAAGGTTGCTTAACAGTTTAGATTGTGAGCTTAAAAAAGTTCAGACCTACAGGTCAAAACAAAGAAAACTGAAACTAGCTTTAAATGATGGGAATTTGGGGGGTTGAGGGCCTATGACACTTGAGCCAATATCCGCTTAAATTTAGACCTAAATTGCTCATGTTCATAAGTCAAACCTACCATTTGTTGAGTGAGTGTGAACTGAAACTTCTAGCGTGTCAGTTTTCTAGTCATAACAGCCAGTGTTAAGAGAAAGCTGTAATGCACCTCTGACAGACCTGTGTTCGTGCATGTGTGTGTCTGTGTGTGAGAGAGAGAGACAGAGAATATATATTTGTGAATCCATGCTTCTGTATCTCCTGTGTATTGCACTAGCGATAGAGGTGGCACACAAACACACACAGACACACACACACATACACACACACACACACACACACACACACACACACACACACACACACACACACACACACACACACACACACACAGAGACTAGGGGTGGGTTTGGCCCCAGATTGCCCTATAATCCCTCATCACCTTAAAGGCAGCACTCTGAAGTCTATTAACACAATCCCGGGACAATGAGTGAGGCAGGACACATGTTTCCATCCTTTTCTCTCCTTCTCTTTTTGTTTTGCTGTCTTAACTTCTATTCATATTTTGACTGTTTAATTTTATTTCCTTTCTCTCTTTTTCTTGTTAATTTGCTTATCATATTATTGGCAGGTCCGCAAAAAAAGTGCAGAGTGATGCCATGCAAGCTACGTCGAATGTAATGCAATATTATAAACTAGAAATAAAATGAATAATATAAAACAAAACATTACAAATACAAAATATGGCAGTATTATTTTATGTTTAAAAAAGGTTTTAAATTACTGATTTTATTTCTAGCTTTATTCATGCTATTGTTTTCCTGCAGGCTCATTTATTTATTTATTTATTTATTTATTTAATTTATTTATCTGATTAGAATTTTTTTTTTTAAACATTGTTTAGGCAAAATGGTTATTCTTTGCAGAATTGAAGAATACACACTTTTTGGTCATTATGGTATGATTTGTTTGTTCATCTAAACAAAATATCAAATCAAAGAAATTCTCAGAATAGAATAATGACATATTTTGTCATCTGATTTGAAACGTGTTACATTTCCATTCTTTCTCCAAATGAGAGGAAAGTGAACGTGTCGACAGAAAGGCAATGTGGAGCTCAGGGAAGAGAGTGTGAGAGGGAAACGAGCGAGAGCCATAGGAATTCCCCTAGCCAAACCTGTCTCTCACTCTCCACTCACTGTGACCTCTGTGCTTATGGTGTCATGGCAACAAGGTCAGCCATGCAGACAGGTCACACCAGCCAGAGGTCAGACAGGTCAGGTCATAACCCTGGTCAAGAGTTCAGCAGCAGGACTAGTTCTCCAGTGCTCTTACTTGATGCTGTTAACTGCATGGAAATTACATTTGAAAGCTATGCAGTATGACCTGATTAAACTACAGAGACTTGCATCATTTACTAAAGTCTCGGTGGACAGTGGATGGTGCCCAAATAACGAAAATAAGTCAGATATAAAAATACTGACAAAAATCATTGAATCACAACAAACAATAATTACGTCAGGATTCTTACTGTAATTCTTTTTTTTTTTTTTAATTTCAGTGAATAAAATTCACTCCGGTTTCCTCCCCCGGTCCAAAGACATGCATGGTAGGTTGATTGGCATCTCTGGAAAATTGTCTGTAGTGCGTGAGTGCGTGAGTGAATGAGAGTGTGTGTGTGCCCTGCGATGGGTTGGCACTCCGTCCAGGGTGTATCCTGCCTTGATGCCCGATGACGCCTGGTCCCCGTGACCCGAGGTAGTTCGGATAAGCGGTAGAAAATGAGTGAGTGAGTGAATATAATTCAAAACAATTCATTTCTTTCCTTTTTTTTTTTTAAATAAAACCCTTCTCCATTATGCTATTAATGCAATGCCTTTATTAATGAATTAAATATTTTCAAAACAATGTTCTTATTTTTCAATTTTATTTTTTGTAAAAAAAAAATTATTAGCATGGTTTTTAAATAAATTACAAATATTGCAAATAATTAGATGTTATTGCATGACATATGTAACTATTAATTTAGAAATAATAAAATAAATATTATTACTAATATGGCAGTAATCTAGTAAAATTATTATTTGTGCAGATAAAATTGAGTGTCAATACAAAATTGTTTGATAAGTTATAACATCTATTAAATCATTATAATTTAATCTTCATCAATTATTTAGATTTGTTAGTAAGCCTTTAAAAAAATAATAATAAAATGCTTTATCTTTGAATTTACAAAATTATTTGGTAGTGTAGATATTTGACCCAGTATTGTACAATTGGAAGACAGAAAGTAGACATTTAGCAGAAAATGCATGAAATAGGGCAAATCATCTGTCATAAAAAGCAGAAAAAGGAAATAATCTGAAAGTGTAGATCTTTAAACACAGTTTGTACATTAAGTACAACATTTTTTGAGCTTTTATTATTCTTATTCTTATTCTTATTATTATTATTCTTCTTCTTCTTCTTCTTCTTCTTCTTCTTATTATTCTTATTCTTATTATTATTATTATTATTATTATTATTATTATTATTATTATTATTATTATTATTATTATTATACCATCTTTTACAGTTTAGATTCAATTTAAAAAATACACAGGATACAATAAAGAATTTAATCATAATGTCACACAATATTTGTCTCATATTGTATGTGCATTCAAGCCACTGTATAAACTGTATATTTGCTATTTCTAGTTATACTTCTTGTAGATGCTCTTGCTGGCTATTATGCATTCCATGTACAGTAATTCACCATTCACCATTTTTTTCCCCAACATGGGAGAGGATTATGGTTTTCAAAAGCACTAACTGAGCAGTGATACAGTGAAAGGATATGATGACCACTAAACTGACTACATTAAATGATTATAGATGACACTGTGGATTGATGGCTTGATTTCGAGAAGTGACGTGTTAAATCTTTAAAAAGAAAAACTAGTGATCAGAAAATGGACAATACTATTGGGCTTTTGAGAAGGCGATTAATCCTGAATAATGTCTGTGTTTGTATCTGGCTTCACTCTTATCAAAATGTAATAGAACTTTTCTGACCATTAGTTTTGTGTGATTTAATATTTAAAAAAATGGCAACCAGAGCAGGAAAGTCAGAAGGTATGCATATCAATTATATATTACAATTAATTGATGATACTATGCGAATTTGATCTCTGTGCATGTAATTTTATTATAGATTTCTTTTGTATCATTTTATATCTGATCAGTTTATGTGTTCTTGCTATATTATAATGTTTGATCTTCTGACCATTTCCATACTCTCCCACAATCACAGATAAATTCCATCTCTGAACTGCTGCTGTTTCACTGTGAATAACCATATTGTGAGCATCTTGAGAAGGTATAAGTCTTGAGAAGGTATAAATCTTATGGATCAAAAAGTTGCTTATCAATGCATATTATACTTAAAGGGTTCATGTAGAATATAATTTATTTGATCTTATTGAAATTTGCTATATTTATCAGCAGCTACATTTGTAAATTCTGTTGCAAACTTCAGTTATACTGGATTGACAAAAGCACCCATGGCTTACCTTGTGATATTAGTGATGATGGAGAGCTGTGCAATGGCTTCTTTTTACCGTTCTCTGGACAACTTGCTCTGCGGCCAGCTGTATTTCCCACTCCGCTCCAGCTTTTCACATAGATCATACTCACAAACCAGATTACTAGCAGTGCAATTTTAGTGTCTGTAAATAGATGTTATAACTATCTTACCTGAATAGTATGATATCATTAACAACCACTTTGTATAACAATACAAAAATGTAGGACCACGCATTTTCAACGTCTCTGTTGAAGCATATTACCAGTCTAAAGAACAAACTGATTTATTATATGATATATAATTAAAGCCCCATTTCTTTGTGTATGTTTATTGCGTGACATGACAGTTCTGGTTCATACAATGAATTTTATCATAACTATAATAATGAGCAAAACAAAAGTGAGTCTGATTTGTCGTTAGTTATGAACTTGAATTATAAACCCAATTTGCTGCAAGGTCTAACCTCACCTTACCTTTCACGCTTAGTGTGTTTCTAAACAGCAGTCCACCAATGTCACCACTTGGGGGAAACAATACACCTTGGCTTAATAACCTGTACATGCAGCCAGACTGTCACACAGTCCAAAACATAAACCCCAGAATCCTACATTCACTGTTAACAAATCAACACAGCAATCTCTCTTTCACATCCACCAGTGGCTAACGAACCAATTGGTTGTCCTCTTCAAGCCCATTGTGCACTTGGCATGTCTGTAGTTTACCTTTGACATGTGTGATGTGTGGGAGGGAGTGTGTGAAGGTACCCCCTACCATACAGCCCCATTTATACATTTGGCACGCTTTTTTTTAAAGCCATCTCTTTTCTCCAGCGGACTTTTTGTCATCCCAATACACTGCCTCCAGTTTTAACCTCCATTTGTTTCTGAGGAAATGCGTCTGTGTGAGGAGAAGAGCTTCCAAGTCCTTTGCAATCCTTCATACCTCATATATGGGTAAATTTCCCGATACACACCAGGGATCTCTGTGTGTAATCCCTTATCGTAATCTTACATAAGCGATATCATACAGTATATATGAACACACACCTGCAGCGTGATAAGTGGCATGTGTGTGCTTGTATACTGAGGCATGTTGTCTAAATCCCAGCGTGAGTGTGATGGTCAGGTCAGTGATGGTGGGGTGCAGGTGAATTGGAGTTCACATTAGCATACGGCGCCGTGCGCTACAGGCCTCGCCTCCGAGCCACAATGGCGGCTCCATCTGTTCCCGTCGCCTGTTACAAATCTGGTGTCACTCGGCTGGGTGGAGCCGATGCTACTGCACCATTATTATGGCTGATAAAATGGCCGTCGCTTCTTTGGATTGACAGCACAAAGCACACACATGCTGGTTATAAGGTGTGCTGTACCTTTACACTGATGTCCTAGCTGTCATTAATCATAATAGCCTCACTGCACTGAAAAAGTGTATCTGTATATATAATCTGAGTACTGGATTAGTGATGTGCAGGATGAAATTTTGTGAACCCATGAACTGCGTTTTCTCTCCATCACCAACTTTTCATCTTCTCATAAATGAGTCGATATGTCACCACATTCTCAATGGTGCGATAAAATAATTTCATTCTTTGGATGATTAGTTTTGTGTTTTTTTCTGCTCTTTGTTATAGCAGAGTTGGGTAATTTGATTTAAAATCTATTTATTGAACAAAATGTTGAGAGCTAAGCATTCAGATTTTATTTAAAACAATAGTTTTTGTGAAAATATTGTTTAGTGCACTTAAATAATAGATGTTTAGTAGCAATAATATTTGTTTTATTATGTACAATATTGCATGTTATGTTATTACATTTCATATTATGTACATTTGTTTCCAAAAGTTAACAATAACATGCAAATAATCAGTCTTATTAATATTTAAGATGGGTCTTTAGTAAGTACTTAGATTTTGCAGAATGGATGATTGCATGTGATGCTACGAGTGTCCCTTTTTGCAGAATGATTTTTTTTTTAAGTATGATGTGTCAGTTACAATTTTGAATGAATTTTTTGAATGAACTGATGAACTGAACTTGAACTGGCCAGGTCACCATTCGACAATCAAAGCCAGGTCAACAGCACTCACATTCATGCATGCAAGCACACTACCTCTTTACCATCGCAATCTCTGTGCAACTCTTTACCATGCCCCCTGGATCATACTTTAGAAAAAAAGGTAGATTTTTAACCTTGTAGCAGTGCTTATCATTGTATGGGATTGTTGGATTGGGTGTAGCAGAACAGAACTGATCCCATGATGGAGTCATTATCGTGTTTTGTTGTCAGATTCATATTCTATTTAAGGTTTCTCTGTTCATTTCTAACTTGAGGGATTTTTCCTCCTCGACCCCTTCTGTGTCTCCTTGTGTATAGGCTGTAATGAGACACCTTGGGTTGGGGGTTAAACACAGTGGATCAGTCATTTGCTGAGGGTGGTGAACAACAAATGAACTCTGAACTTTGTTTGCCCTTTGTGGAAGAGAGTGTGTTTGATTGGGGGCGGTAGGCATCCTAATGATGCTATCTTTCCTGCATGCTTTTTTTTTGTGAATTGGATTGAATTTACTTGGAGGAGGGAAATGAGAAAGAGATGGGAGGGAGAGAGGAAGAGAGAGAAAAAAGCTGGAATAAGGATATGTTGCAAGACTCGGACGTCAGGTGGCAGTATAAGGATAGTTTGGGTGTTGGCCACCACTGCGGAAAACAAACCTGTGTATCTGTGTGTTTGTTGGAGGTGGGGCTGGGGTGGGGTGCTACATCTCCGCCTTTGCAACAGACGTCAACGCAAATGTGATAAGCACTGTGATTGGCTAACAACCCACCTCGCGGGCTATCACTTCAACAACGCTGAGTCTGATGGTCCAATGGCAACTTGAGGAATCTGAACTCCTTTTGAACTAGCACAGAAATTCACATGCGTGTGCACATGCATCAATACACCCACCCTTGTTTCCTCCATGTCACCTTCCTTTAACGTGCATCACGCACGTACAAACTCATTCAAACAAGCAGCGTATACAGGTTAAACAGTTGAGCACAAAGCACCTTTGTTACCTTGGGCCCTGCTCAAACAGATTGTTGGAGGTGGAGGTGTTGAGTTTGGTGACTATTCGCTGGCATGTTTTGATGTTGCATCAGCCAGTGTGTTCAAACTGCACTCAAGTTGAGCTCTGACCTCTTTAACAGTCGTAGCAGTTTTAATGAGATTGAAAACATTTGGAGTGTCATTTTACAAAAGAAGATTCTATTTTCTTTTAGGATAGTTTAATTTTCTACACTACATTATTTTTCTGAGAGCCAACACTCTTTGGGCTACTCCACCTATTATTCTTGGTAACTTTTGTACTTTTAATTATGTATCATTCATATGGAATATTGTAAATACTGTACCTTAATGGTACAACATTGGAGTAGTTACCTTTTATAGTAAAGCTAAATAAAAGATACATACTAAACCTATGAAAGTGTACTCTTGAGGAAAACACCTCAGTGACAAGGGATGGTAAAGTTTAATGTGCTTTTTTAACTGCTATGTGGTGATTCATTGAAAGAGGAAAATTTAATATTTAGGACAAAATAAATCTTATTATGTTGTGAATTCCCAGTGTCATGTTTTGATTAGCACGATTGAGGATGATGAAGCATAATAGATGATATCGCGCTTTCCCTCTAAAGCTGTCTCTTACTGCCTTGTTTTTACCTCATTTTAACTAGCCATGAACACAGTTCATCAGTCACATGAAAATCAAAAGTTTATTATACATGGCTTGTGGGAAATGTTTTAAAACAAGATGTTTAGGGAAATTAGTGGTTTTATGATTCTGGCCAGGTGCCAAGCAGGGCTGTGAGCCATGTAAAGGAAGTGGAAGTGAAAACAATAGATTTCAGAGGCAGGTGTTATAATGTGTGAGATAGAAACGGTGGACACACCTATCCTGAAGGCCTGTGAGTGCCCACCTGGACCTTGGGACATCCATATGCAGTTTCTGTTAAAGGTGTATCAGTATCCTGAAGGGCAGAGGTCGATGGTCAAAAAGCTCAAAGCAGAGTTCCCATATCAAGATGACACAAGATGCTGTCAGATATAGTAGAATGATGGTTGGGAATATAGCCTAAAGTTGTTGAAGACATGGATACTGTAAAGCTTGAAACCAGCTAGCTTAAGATACATGTTAGTCTTAGACTAGAGAAGACAAAATGCAGTTTGTACACCAGTCTTCCTCTACAAGAGAGTTACAGTGTAAACCGGATCCAGCTAATAAACATGACCTAAAGCTTGGTCAGGAAGATTACAAGCCATTTTCCTTTCTTTTTCACAAAACAATAACTTACATGCCTATAAGAACTATCCTGTGCTCTGAGGGTGCCAAGTTTGAGTGAAAGTCTTCTGTTAGAATAGATGGCTAAACAGCAGACAACCATCATCATGCCAATGTGTCACTCTCCTCCTAAGTGGAATGCCTTGTCCGTCACGCTGACTTCAATCTCTCCTGCAGAGCCGAGAAATGAATGAGCTGGCTGTTTTAGCCCTGCACACATTGTTCACTTATTCACACTCTCGTACTTTTGTGTCACACCTTGTTTTTGCGGTGGACGTATTCGCTTTTAATCTGTCTCTTGGGTTTCAAGATTAAATTCCATCTTCGTATCCACTGTCACCTGCCGTGTTGTTCTGTTTGTGTGTGTCATTCTGTCAGTATTTGGCTGCACTATAATGGGACCTAAAAAAAAATCAAAAATAAATTATTAATTGTGCTCATTAAAATTGCATTTGTTCAAATAATTAAAGATTAAATGGTCATAAATGATAAGGGGTAATATAAAGATGAATGATAGGATAGATCACATACTGCACATACCGTTATTATATAATATTGTACAAGGATTAGTCATTTGATATCAGCGCTAAGAAATTATATTGCTGTATATCCATAGAGTCAGCTTCATTATAAATATAAATATAAATATAAAGATTTAATTAAAGAAACAATAAAATAACCTTTCCCTGCTCGGTTAAACAAATCAGCTCATGCTTCATCTTGTTTATTTATGTAACTTCTACAGTGACAGCTTTCCTAGTGCTGAAGACACAGTCTGCCAGCTTTGCATGTCAGAAGCCTAGCTCATGTTCTAGATACATTTACTTAGATTAGCCTCTAATAAAGCTTAATTGCGGGTTCGGATCTCAGCAGAACTCTAGTAATGCGCTCTTCGCTGACATGCGATCCCTGAGCCATGAGAGCAGAATGGGCATGTGAATGATAAGTGCAGGGGTCACTGGTGCAGTGCAAGCTTCCATCGAGTTTTCAGCATGTAAAATGTCTAACATTTTTGAAGCCCAGTCATGTTGATGTCATGTTCATGACTCTTTTGATTGTCAGCCACTTTTGATATCAGAATATCTGTAGGTATTTAATGGCTTCTAGTTTGTTTTTCTGTGTAAACTCAGTGTACAGTCATTCATGTCACTCTAAAAATGTAAATACTATCTGACTTGAGGTATGGAATATGCTGCTTCAAGAAGTATCCAAGGAAAGGAGAGATGGTGTTTCTTATTTCTTGAGCCACTAGAGAGAGCTCTATCAAAAAGTAATCTCTCTCTCTCTCTCTCTCTCTCTCTCTCTCTCTCTCTCTCTCTCTCTCTCTCTCTTCTGTGTGTGTGTACACGTGTGTGTGTACACGTGTGTGTGTACAACTGTGTGTGCTCTACAAAGAGAGGGTGTGGGAAAGTTACCTGAAACACTCGGTGGATCAGTCATGTCACAAATAGATCCAGGTGTGTGTCTCTGTATATACATGTGTGAATGGACAGGGCCAGTTTGACAGCTTGAGGGCTTTAGTCTCAGGAGAAAGGAGAGCTGACTTCACTTCAGGTACTGAAGAAACCAAATCTTCTCCACTTTAGATGGCTAGGACTTAGATTCTAGAAAGATACACATACAGAGTGAACAAGGATTCCTCATAGACCTACCATCTGGCATACCACATGGCTTGCAATTTGTAAAATTTAAACAAATTACATGCAGTGACTTTTAATATGATCTGATAAATTGAGACCTCGTTTGAACCATCAGCTTTATTTAAATTGGAACAAGGTTGAATCCTTTCTAGCTTGTCCATCTATTTATGTTGAATCAAACAGTTATACAAAATGGTGCAAATTGTGAGATTTTGAATATGAATAAACCACATTGCTATGATCTCAATGACTTAAAGTAAGATATATATGGAGTTATGTATTTTTAATATGCATGCAGCTTATAATCACCCACACTTTTGGTTAGAGATATGCTGCGTAAAGTAGGAAACACATAAAACATGTTTGTGTCTGGGTATTATTTATAGATGTGTGTGTAGAAAGGGAGAAAAGCAGATCTTGTAATATATAAAGTCAGGGATCCACAATATAACAAAGACCTGTTATACTGAAAAAAGGATAAGGTGAAATATCTGTGCTGTGAAGCCATACACAAGGGGACAAAAGGACCTTCAAAATGGTTGAGGGTGCTTTTACCACAGCTGGACTCTAGGGGCAGCAGATCATCAAATTCCTGATTTCAGAAGTCAGCTAAACCAGCAGAGAAATGATTTCTGAATCTGCAGATGAAATAAGACAGAAATGTAACTGTGTTCCAGAAAAACAGTAGAGTATTATAAACATGAGGTCTAATACATGGATTTCTTGACCTGAGTTGACCAAGATCAAATCAGCTGCTTTCCAGTTTTTGTTTTGTTGACATTTGTGAGGTCCGTGAAAGGATTTGAGCTCCAACTGCAACTGACAGCAGCTTGTGGGAGCTATTTTCCCCTGTCAGAGTCAACACTGATTCCTATGTGTTTTTCTCCTTGCTAAAAAAAAACTACACAAGCAGAAATGGTAGAATAAATGCATGTGAGGAATGAGTTGAAAAAAAAATAAAATGAAATCAAGAAGATTAGTGTTCCTAATTAAGCTACATTTTCACATTTTAGTCTTAGTGCACTTATAAACATCCCATTTTCCTCTGATATATTTATTTATTTTATTTGTTTATTTTTAGAACTTTTTTTAATTTTTGCCTTTTTTTGTTGGCAAGACATGTTACATGTTGTGAACTTGTGCTAGTCAATATCCATCAAAGCTTTCAGTTCAGGGTTTTCAGCATGCTCATTTACATCTCCAGGCTGTATTTTTTTTAACCCACTCAGCCATGTTGTAAACAGCATTAATTATGCAATTAAAATTAATCGTTGGAATAAACAAGCCTTCTGTCTTGAGCGTGAGCACGATAAAAAGCCCCAGTCGCTGTCTTCAGCTGCGATTTCAATGACACCATTCAGAGTTTTGGCCACTGGGAGCACATTGCATGTTTTTAAAACAAACATGCTCGTTTCTGAGAGGTGAAGTTTTGCTTCCAGTCTATAAACCTCAATCCCAGACATTTATGAACGTATGTAGAAATGAGTGGGGAATGTAGGGAGGGAAGGAATGAAGCAAGGAATGAAGTGGGAGAGAAAGAGAAGCTTAGCTGTTATGATGAATACTTTGCTTTATCATTGGGTTTCGTCTTTGTTTTTTTTAATTTGCCTGTTGGCATTTTATGTAAGTGATCGAGAACATGTTGAAATGAAGAAAGCATGTAAAAACTGAAACAAGGACAATGACATTCTTTCATAGGCCTCCCACTGCAAAGCCAGGTTTGAAGTTTGGTTTATATTTGGCTCAGTGTGATTTAAGAGGCTTCTATCACAGCCGAGACACTCCTTTTTAGATTTACTTTCATGTTCGCTGACATTCATGTATACAGAGCAGATACACACTCTTCTCTTTCCCAGCTCAACTGAATTTAATCCATGTGTCTTATTTAAATAGAAAATTAACCTCTTGCTAGATGTAATTAACTGCAGTGGCTTCTAAACTTGAGTATTTGTTGTAAACAACACCAGACTCATTATGTTTGGGTTGGTAGGTAGTTCTTTTTATTATGACCTTGCTGTAGATTTTAACACTTAATGCAGCCCAAATTTATGCATAGACAATCCTTGCCATTGTGCTAACTGTTTACCTGGGAACGGTCAAATCTCTGTCCTCTTCTTTGTTGGTGCACTTGCTTTTGTTCTCATTTGCGGCTATGCACCTGTGTGTGTGTGTGTGTGTGTGTGTGTGTGTGTGTGTGTGTGTGTGTGTGTGTGTGTGTGTGTGTGAAAGAGTGAGTGAGTGTGGTTGTGTCCATGTGCAAATGTGGATGCTTCCTTTACTTGGAGTATGTACACACCTGTGTGCAATGCACTTAAAATTTGTGTGTGTTGATTTTTCTAAGATTGTGTGTGTTTTGCATGTTTGCTCAGTAGGATCCACACAGAGGATGGAGAGAGAGAAAGAGGAAAGCAAATAAGGGAGTGACATTGAGTGGAGAGCAAAGGGGTTATTCAAACTCCTCCATTCTACCCAGTTCCAGAGCTCTGAGTCATCAGGCTACACACACACACCTTTCCTATTCTGGTCAAGATAGAGTATCACATGCTCCACACATGCATTTCAAGTGTCATTTCTTACATTTTTAACAGGACTTGGGCACATAGTGACCCACAAACTGATTTAATTGTTGTTGTTCATGTGAATAGTACTAGAAAACAAAACCAGGATTACATGCACTAAACTTTGTATGTTCTGCAAACAACATGTGCAAGCACAATTGTAATGTTCCGTTAAGATAAATCAATAAACTCTGATTTCCATGGCACTGAGATACAGGCCAAACACAAAACTTCAAATTTGTGTGTCAAATGTATTTTTGCATGGATATAATAGATGTGCTTACATGTTCACCTTATGTGTGTTTATTTACTTAAGTGCTGCAAAAGCACATTAAACACAAAGGAAAATTCCTTTAATCAATTAAAAGCATCCATGAATATGTCAGTAGGTCGCTTACTGGAGCACTGCTCATTAACCCTTCTGCAGGCCATTTATCAGACAAAATGCCTTTACTGTGGTCTGAAGTGCTTGAGGTTCTTGTAGAAGACCAGTGGGGGGCAGTGCAGTAAACAAGTCTGGCATCTGATTTAACACTTTCATTGACTTCAAGGAGTGAACCAGGAAACAGGAATATTGTTGTTTTAGTCTTACAGGACAAGTTTCTACATCTTTCATTTATTAGAATAAAAAAAAATCATATTATAAACACAACTGTTAATGTGTCAAAGTATGCTTAATAAATTTTCATTTCCATTTAGAGCATTTAGCAGACACCCTTATCCAGAGCAACTTACAAAAGTGCTTCAGTTTTCATCAGTGAATTCATCCATACTGGATCACCAGGCATTAAAATACTGTCTTGTTTTATTGGATTAAATTATTGGATTAAGTCAAAATGGTTCCAAAACGGTTTTATCTAACTATTTTATATATTAAGTGAGAACGCTTATTTGACAGGGCTTTATCAGACTATTATTATTATAAGACGTCATATATGTGTGAGAGAAGCACTTGACCACAGAGTTTAAAGAAAGAGTAAGGTCAGAAAAATGAAGCTGGTTAATCCAGGCTTAATCCTCAACCTTAAACAATCAAGCCTCAGTGCACTACTGTTAAGTCACATTATCTTAAGTGCATTACAACAAAACAAAGCTTAAAGGATTAACTCACTCATTTACACTGATAAGGTATCATTCAGAGCATCACTTTCACTGCCAAACAAAATCTAAGATCTATTTTGCTTGTTCATCTCCTTTTTATTTACAGCAATTGAGAATGTATCTGTGTGATATAACTTCATCTTTATTATTCTTGAGTGCTTTCATCATTTAAGCTCCGGGAACCATGTTCTGCCTTGTCATTCAGTGTTAAGGACATCATTCAACTTTCTAGAGGGTCCCCCCCCCAAATTAGAGTGATTTTTTCAGTGGTCTAAAGTAATGACTGTCATTAATTAAGAGCTTTAGGTTCAGCTCCTTTTAATCTTAAATAGGGACGTGTGCCAGGGGACAGAAGGGCACGCTGAATTCTAATAGTGTTTTTGGGTCTTTGAGCAGCAGCCTGGCCGAAGTGAGATAAGTGTGTGTGTGTGTGTGTGCGTGTGTGTGTGTGTGTGTGTGTGTGTGTGTGTGTGTGTGTGTGTGTGTGTGTGTGTGTGAGTGTGTGTGTGTGTCTGTTTCTGTATGTCTTACTGCTTATTCTGCATGCCTATTCTTATTGGTAAAGCTGGGCAGTACAAATATCTAATTATGACTGGATGTTAGATAAATATAACGATTGGCCTGCTTACCTCTGAAATCTAACTGGATAATGGCCTTGTATTCTTTATGAAAACAAAACCTTTCAGACAATTTAAGCTGTTCCCGTTCACTTTCTGAAAGCCCCGAATGCTTACAAATGGATGTGTTTATAGCATTAAGTATGCGTGAGCCACAGGTGTACTTGCAGAATAATATGTCAGGCATAAAGTTACTTCCATAATACCCATTTACAGTAAAGTATTAATAGCCTTCTAAGTGTTTATTCTGTATTTTTGTAGCTCTGGGGCCACAAACCCATATGCAAAATCCTTCCTCCTCCATTTTCCTTGCTTTTCCTTTTCTATCTCTAAAACAAACATTTTAAACAAACAGCATGAGAGATATTATCAGCATTTTCTGCCCATTATTCAACTGTTATCTCACTCCTTATTGACTGTGATATTAATTGTGGCTTTTCTGCATAAATAACTGTCCACAAATTACCAAAGTTGACAATCATCTCAGGCTGAACAGTAAATTAAAAAATAAAGCAAAGATTATTGCAGGTCACAGAAAAGGACCTGTGCGCAAAAAATAAAAATGCTTCTCCCAACTTCACTCCATGTGTACAAAGTTCTCTGTGACTCTGTGTAGAATAAGTGGTTCAGAAAGTGAATAAATGGATGGCGTTTTAAAATATCGGTTAGCCATTTTTATTATGATGCAACATTTAGATTTTTTTTATAGGAGAGCTTTTGAAATAGCTAAAAGAGAGATTTAATCATGCCCCTTTATACATTAAAGCTAATTAAATATGTAGAAAATTAGTTTGAGTGTATTTAAAGAAGCTGCATGTAAACACTGGCTTTTTAATTTACATTTAATTTACATTTTAGAAATTGCAATTTTATTTTGTTATGCTTACATGTGCTTGCTTCTTAATTTTTACCTCCTAAAGCCATAAATAAATCAGTCATAACCTGGGACAGGTCTATAGAATAGTAAACCACCATAAAGAATTTTATTATCCTGCTGAACAGCATGGGAGATCTAGCATTAAAGCCTAGATACAGCAGCCAGGTTGATGATTTAGGATCACTTCAGTAAACCTAATAGCTATGAATGAAATGGAGGTAAAACTTGCCTTGGCCCAAATGTTTATAGCAATATGCAGTAAATCTGTCATTTGGCTTGGAGAACATCCAGGCCCTTGGCTATGTTTAGAGTACAATGTGTTAGAGCAATGAGCATTCTTATTATATCAGGACCTCAAGAGCACAATCAGATCAAATAAAATCAGAGATCAAAAGGTGGCTATTTGTAAGGATTTTTTGTTAGAACAGTTTCAGCAAAATGATAACATTTGGTATTAATACTGGATGAAGTTTGCAGTATGCATTGCATGTAGTGTGATGAAGTGTGCTTAATGACCTCAAGGGGCAGTGTGGGACAGCCAGAACACATAGTAACAGCACTTTAGGGACTGCGTAGGCACTTAGAACTGACCGCAGATCAGATTCGCCTTTTCCACTTAAGCTTTTCGTTGCCAAAGTCCCTGGCCTAAGGCTGTTTTGCTATCTGTGGTTAGTGGGCATGACTGTGACTTGAACATCTTCCAACCTGGCAATATACATGTCAGCCTGGTGAAAAGTTATGGCCCCAAAGTTCCACTAAAACTCTTGAGGAAGATAAAAGCAGACCAAGAATCTGAGACAGCGAGTTATATTTAGCTTTGGGACCAGAATAGGTCTTTCCCATGATATTTTTTTATTTTTTTTATTTTTTTGAGAAACTCCATCTCTTCCCCCCTCCTCTCTTGCTTTCTTTTCACCATTGAGGCAGTCCATCCCTCTGGTAGATAAATCCGGGTCACCTTTCTTGGGGAATTAAAAAGTGACTACTGTGTGTAAAGCTGGAGTGAGGATGAGTATGCTCCAATGCTAATGATTAATGATGCGGCTCATGCGCATGCTAAGCTGGGAATCTTGCATCCTCCCTGGGGTATGATCCCACTGAAAGCTCTCAGAAAAAAAAAATCGTAAATGAAAACATCAAGGCTTTTCCACATTTCAGCAAGGCATGCTCATGTAACCATCCTGAGGGATGTTACGGATTTGAAAAAGAGAGACAAAATGAAAAGGACAGAAGAAAAGGCAGTGAAAGAGAAAACCTTAGTCAAATGTATCCAAGCTATGGACAGATGTTGGGTGGTCCAGCAGGATATCCTCAGAGCTTTGTTAGATGTTCTAAAGATGATGAGGTGTTATATTTGATCAAAAGCAGCTGAGCAGGTATGAAATATTACCCACTTGGATTTAAGATAGAGTAAACATACGTCTACTCTTGAATATGTGTGGAAACATTACAAATATTTCTCTTATGTGAATAGAAATAATCTTCAAGCTGAATTTGAATTAAGCACATTTTCAGGCTGAATTTGAATTAAGCACATTTTGCTTGTTACAGATATGCATAATTAAAACTTTTGTAGAAATGCTTTTACTTTTACAGGCTTTGTGGATTCTTGGTCTCTCAAGCTTTCCACTAGGGGCATAAGTATGCTGCCAAGTATGTTGTAGGGTTTTGTAATCGAAAACAGAAATATGCTCTGAGAAGTAAGAAAAAAAAAAAAGAAAAATAGAATAACACATTTTGTGGTAGTGCAAATACCTAAAATATATGTGTACTTGATCATTGATTGTACATAATTGATCATAAAGGTTCATTATTCTGGCATAAAGCATGTTGCTTCTGACAAGGGTGAATTAGCAGTTCTGACTGAGATAGCAGTGATTCCTGCTGTACAATTCTGTTAACTCAAACACCAAGGCTTACACTTTCACTGACTGACAGGCCTGTAATTAGATGCATATCTTTATTTGTAAAATACCGTTTGTTTAAGTGTTTAATGAGCGCACTCGGCAACTGCAAATCAGATAAATAATAGGTTTGAACACCTTGAAACTCTTGAAGGATTTATGAAAGTAAGTGACTGATGGATTATAAAGATAACTAATGTGAAATAAATTAGGGCTCAACATTTTTTGCTCTGTCTGCAGGGGGGAAATGAGAGATAACACGCTTATCTTTACATCTACACCTTTTCATGTAGAAACCTGTAGTATCTACAAGTGATCCAAGTCAATCTGTGGAAAGTTAAACTGGCTTTTGAGTGGTAGTAAATACAACACAATGCGGTGGACGATAGTGATTGTAGATCTATTCGGATAGGTTTTTTTAGGGCTGTGTGGTTTGGCATGACTCATTCAGGGAGGTCAACAAGCACTTGTAACCACTCATTAAGACACATGATGAAAGCAAAAGACTGATTCTGAAGTAAAATAGAAAAACACTAACAAACGAGACGCCCTCGATAAATACAGGGATTGGGTTTGGCGAAAAGTCAACAGCAACCTGTAGGCATGACCGGGGAGGCACAAAGCCGGCCAAAGGCCTGTTTATAGGAGGGTTGCTTGCAGAACTCGCTGGGGCAAGTTGTCAAAGCCGTATGTGTTTTTCACGTTATGAGTGACAAGCTTGCACCCATTTTTTGCATGTCCATTGTGTGTAGGTCAGATGTAAAAGGTTTAACATTCAGAGCTGGTGTTGACTGAAGGATTAATTAGTGCCGGGGTGGCAATGCCAGACGGTTTTATTTAAAATATTATGCTAAAATTCTGAATAAATTTCTTTCTAAGTAGAATCTGTTCTGTCTGCATATAAAGCCCATGGTATTGCTTATATTTGAGTATTGTGTTTAGCTAAAATATTTGAAGATAATAAGGTTTGTTAGTATACGTTTTTGTATACATAGTATACATTTTCTTGAGAAGATGTAAGTGTAGCTAATGACTACCACTCTCCTTAAACAACCTCGACTACAAACGAGTCGTTCTGTCATTCTGATGAGTTATTAAATGCTGAATGTGCTCTTGCTTCAGGCTAGTTTAGAGTGTAATGATGCAGTGTAGCATAAAACAAGCATGTAATATGTTATTTGTCATGTTATGTAGCATTCTATGGTATAGCATTGCAGTAGCCTTAGCATTTTGGCAGTATTTAGGATTTTGTATCATAGTCAGGTATACATCCATCCATATTCTGCCACTCCAATGTCCAACATGCTTACACTGTTGTCCAATGAGAACTACTAGCTAATCAAGGGCAGGAAACAGGATATGTTGGAGAACAAATGGAAAGAAATTTATATAATGTGTCACAGAACAATATACATTTTGTTCTCAGTAACAGTGGTAGTTGGGTTGAAATAAGTAAATACTGAAATATTCAATATTTAGTAAATGCTTTTTTGGTATTTAATAAAAACTTAAATCCACTGAAGGAGAAGATGACTAAAGCTAGATTTTTAAAAGTATACACACCTGGTGAAACTCCACAAAATACAATACAGTGCAGTAAACACAGTACAGTGAGATAAACATGCAATCATAGCTAATAACTAAAATGCTGTACAAAGACTTTCTTCCACAAAATTTCAATATTCAAGACCAAACTGTTCTTCCCTATTCTTTGTGCCTCAGCTCGCTCTTCACTCTGTTTCAGTGCTTCTTTCATGAACTGGATCAAACATACAGTACAGTGCTTGTTATTGTTGTGTAATGAAAATCTATTGTCACCGGGTTTACTTGTGCTCTCCAGTGTAACTCTGAACTCACGAAGAGTGCAACAAAATACTGGCCTTGAGATTAAAGTTAAAAACTTTTTTAACTCTATCAAAAATATCTCAAAAAATAAACTAAAAGTAGTATTTGTGCTTTTCTTGCTCTGTTTCCTCCCAAAGAGTTTTATCCTGATGATCTTCTTAGTCCATGACCTAGTGCACCAGCATTGACATTTTCACTGATAGAGACTTCAAAAGCACTTCATTAGCTCTGGATACGGACATCTGCCATATGGCCTAAATAAAAATCTAGTTTTTATTATCTGTTAATTATTGATTTACTACTACTTGTGTATTTGTAATGTAATGTTTGGCCCCAGAAGTGTGATTTAAAGCACTTACTGTGAAATCATTGACCATTTCACAGAAAAAAGTGTATCTGTAAATCTAGCAGATATACTACCTGAATTTTTTATAGCTGAATATGAAAAAACTGAGTGTGTATTTCTTCTCCAGCACACGCATGCCCCAATCATAGGTGACCCAGTTTCTCTGACATCTCCATGCACATCTACTATATTTTACAATGCAGTGAGAAATACGACACATGGATGGCATACCTACTAAAAAGTGTGGTTCTTAAAAAGTCTCACTGTGTAAAATGTTTGTACCTTATTTCTTTTACATATGAGGATTAATGAGTCTAGCATGCAAAACAGCTGTGCCATGCAAATGCAGCCCATGTTCTGGGCAGGAGAGTTGGTGCGAGCATTAGTCTCTCAAAATGAATGAATACAGAAATGTTTAATGAGAAACTGAAAATATGATGGACAAGAGTGAAAAATACAGCATGTGATTGAGTTCTAAATATTTTTAGCGAAACTGCCAATGGTGTGTAGGACTGACTGTGTAAAAGTAACACCAGACTGTGTACATAAGACTGTGGGTTTTGGTTGTTAATGCAAGGAGTAGAAAAGTGAAAATTTTTTTAATGCATTAAATTTTGCATGAGCTGAAGTGTGCATCATTGTATTTGATTATTAAAGATACAGTGTGTATTATACATAGATAAGCACTCTGTATGATCACTCAAAGCTCATGCTAGGTACCTATACAGAGAGCCAGAAGGGGGATGGGAGATTTGTGTTGCTGTTACACTTACTGTCCATTAGGGGACAGTGCAGTGTGCTAAGTTCCTTTAGCCAAGGCCATGAACTGGCAATGAATCCTCTGCCATATCAGATTACAATAACAGCTCCATGAAAGCAAAGCACAAATATGACTCCTGATGGAGAGTTTGACACACACAAACACACATATATACACATCACACACAGTTATAACAATACTAGCACTCAAGACAGCCCATCTGTTGCCTTTAACTGGTGGAGTAAAATAATAGATCTTAAACTTGGGAACTGTAAAACACCAGACCCCATAATTTATCAAAACGACTGCAGCACCCAAATGCAAAAGTCTGGATAACCCAGCATCTGTGTGTAACAGCACTTACAGATTCAGCATGGCTCAAAAACAGAGTCCCGACATATGAATTACCAAGATTAATTAACGAGATAAAACAATCACTCAGGCGTAATTTGGCAGACAACGTGATGTCATGTAGAGCTAGAGTTTAATAATGCATCATAATAATTCACGACCCCGGCATCGCAGCCAGGGCCGTGACAGGAAGTGGTGTGATTTAGCTTGGCGTCATCAGTCAAGAGGCTGCTGCAAGCTTCATGTTTTTCCCGCAGTGGGTTTGGAAACGGAAGGAAACCCTCTTCCGTTATTTTTTTCTCCTTTAGGTCTGTGTTTAATGTAGGCCTTTTAGCTTAGCTTTATGTGCTGGCTGGACAGAGGAACTCTCTGTGGGGTGTGAAATGGGCTTTTGCTATAATAGCAATCTTTTTTTCGTGGAGCTTTAGTTACATTTTGTGGCGATTGCTGAGAGTTGGGAGCAATACGACCCACTCAGACACAATCTCATTTGTAAAGGGTTCTACATTTACAGGCTGTAATAATTGCATGTCTAGTGTGGGTGAGTCTAAAGACATGCCTCCATCTGTTTTCCCAGTAGGAGTAAATATAGTAAATATCAAATAATATGGTTGATATCTGCTGTAAGTATAATTTGTGATTATTTTGCATTGTGTCACTATCTAATGTGATAAAGAGCTACACAGGATATGACTAAATCTGTCAGACTCTCTGGCTCTAGTGTTTGAGATGGCTTGCTTCACAATTCTAAATGAGAGAGGATTGTTTAATAATATTGTCATTGCTCTCCTGGTGAAGGCATGACTGGCAGAGCACTTATTATCTGCTCCAATTCTCAATGTAATCTGTAATCAGCACTGTAATTAAAACAATTTCTCTGACATTTCAGCAGGATTTTTTGTGGGAGGAAAACAAATCACTGAAATTCTCTTGGTAAAAAGTGGGCCAATATCTATGTACTTGTAACAAAGATGAAATATTTGTAATTGTTTCTTTAAAAAAATTACTCTATTTATTCTGTGTGCAGAGTTTCACATGTTCTCCTTGTGTCCATGTAGGTTTCCTCCGGATCCTTGGGTTTCCTTCCAGCAACCAGCATTGTGATGGAGTGTGTGAGTATGTCTACATAGTGAATTGTGATTGACTAGTGTACCATTCACAGGTAGAAGTCCCAGCTCATACCAGGAGAAGTCCCAACTCATACCCAGTTTACCAGGAGTGGTTCTGAATTTAGTTTGAATTAATTAAAGAATAAACAACACACAACAATTATATTCACAACTGTATTAAGGTCAGAATGACCTGAAAGGACTATCATTAAATAATAAACTTGAAATGAAATGATAAGCTCTTCTACATTTTACCAGCAACATCATTAGATTCTCTTGGATCCAAATATGATCTAAGACCTTCTCTAAACCCTATCTGAAAGGTGTTGAACTCTGATGTTTGTAGAGTTATGATCATATCACAATGTGGTCATGATATTGTAGGCGACATTATTATAAAGCGAGGTTGTCATTATAACAGCCCATTTAATCAGCCTGTGGGATTTTGATTGCAGTTTTGATTGAATTTCATTGTCCTTCTAACAGGCTCCCTGTAAAGACATATAGACCCATGGCTGCTAAATATTTAAAGACTGTTCCAAAGTGTCCATCAATCTGTATGTACTGGAATGGTTTAAATATACTCTGCATGTACTCACTACGGCAACCAAACATGGCATGTAGCTTCACAGTTGTTTGTCAAAGCTTGTAATTTGTCAGTATATCTGGGCTCAAGATCAACTTTTCAAATACCAATCGGATACTATTGCTTCTTTGGTTTAGTAGTATAATAATTATTATTAAAATGTAAGTTCATGGACATTGAATTGTAAAGTTTTTGTAATCATTTGGTGCTACTGTCGTTGTTGCAATTAAATAGCTACACACTACGCAAGGTTTCTCTTATTTATTTTCGCTGCTTGTAGTCATAGAGACTGTACAACAGCCCAGAAGCCATTGTACCAATGGGAGAGATGGGCTAATGACTGTAGTGCATTCATTTGTTTACTGTAACCTAAGCCTTTTTTAAGTGAACTGAATGTAAGGGTTAATAAAAAAAAATTCAATTGTGATATAATATGTTTGGCAACTTACCAGTATTTGGTCTTTATTTCTAAAGAGGGATGTAAGCCTCTGATCAAATTTTCAAAAGGGTAACAGGTGTCATCCACAAAATTTGAATAAAAATGGTTATCAATTTATTTATTTGTAGGTTTTTGTTAAAGCCATTTATGTAGCATGAATTTGGACACAGGAAACTTCCACAAGCACTTCCTCTTTTAGAGAATGTGAACAATTTCCCACATGCTTCATGAACAATTGCAATCAAAGTCTGAAGGAGACGTTCGTCTAAAAATAAAATGTGAACAGTTTTCCTCTTGGTGTAAATGAAGCTCATGAACAAGCGTTTATTTCCTGTCCAAAATTTTTTTTGAACCTATTATGCTAGCAAGAAATAGAAGCTTTTGGGGCAAACTGCAAATCGAAATAACACTCTATCCATAACTTGGTTTGGAAGACATATTTTTACTAAATAATATTAACCACAAAATATATGAAGAGAAGAGGAAGTGGATATCAGCTGCAGAGCAGACGTGACTATTAGCTGCTAGTGGCTAGTGTTGCACATGCAGACAATGTGCACAAAAATACCCACATGTAAATATGCTCTACTAAAATGACAAGCATACATGCAAACAGTAGACAGTCTGCGGGTGAAATGGTGGTAGGGGTGGAAACATGCTACAGACCTCGAAAGTACATTAGTGAACATTAACATTTACCATCTGTCACACAACAAACATTATATATCAAACTCCTCTTCCTGCCTAGATCTACACTATATGCTAAGTGTGAAAGAAGGTGAAACCAGCTTCATGATGGGGGCTGCTTCTATTTTTTTTAGCCATGTAGCATACTTTTGTACATTGTTACAAACATTAGTGTGTCATGCAGTGTTAGAAACCTGATAAGCAAGTCTTTTTAAGATTACAGTTGGTGATTTATGTTAGAAATAGTTTGGCTATAGTACTGTAAGAATAGAACTATAGTAGCTGTAAGTCTCCCTTACTTATTATCAACTTTAAGGTTCATAAAGTAAAAGTAACTAAAAAGGCACACTTTACTCATAAAATATTCCTTGGTTGAATAACTACATTTGTTTTAAAGGGAATATTTGTGAATTCCATTTTTTGCCTGAATTGTTTTTTTAATTAGCCTGTCAGTATATTTGACAAGAATTTAGCAATGTATTCTTAAACAAATTAGGTACTTTAGTGAGGATTTGTGCCATTGACAAACAAATGACAATGAAAAACAAAATGGAACAAAAAGCTTTGTGCTTATATCTATAGAACAAAACAGTTTGAACTATACAGTGAAGATTTAAAGGTTACTTAATGAGCCCACAGGGGAATGAAAGTAAGTAACTACAGTAAGTTGCTTTCTTTACTTATTTACACTGAGGGGTTTGGTAGGAACTAGAAATAGATACTAGTACTGAACACTGCCTGGTTGATGATAAAAGGTTACTTTGGTCTTTCTTTACTCTTAATGAGCGACAGAGAGAGAGAGAGTAGAGCAAGAGAGATGAATTGCAGAGTCAGAGAGAGATAGATTGCAGAAGATGAAGAAATGTAAACGAAGAGAAAGAATGACAAAGTACTTCTCGTGTCTGGCTCTCACAGGCTGGAGGTTAAAGATCATCGTTAAAATGACTGCTGAGAGGGAGGGAGAAAGACAAAAATGAGGGATAGAAGCAAGAAGATAAGGAGTGAGAAGAAGAGAGCACTGAACGAGAAGGAACCATGTCCTCCTCTGGAAAGGAGGAGATAGAATGAGGACGGCCGTTCTGGATTTAAAGACTGTCATGTATGCGGCTTGTATGAGCTTGATACAGAGGCAAAAATCATTCTA
Source organism: Tachysurus vachellii (assembly GCF_030014155.1). Taxonomy (NCBI): domain Eukaryota; kingdom Metazoa; phylum Chordata; class Actinopteri; order Siluriformes; family Bagridae; genus Tachysurus; species Tachysurus vachellii. The sequence goes on along the minus strand of NC_083477.1, from coordinate 8,422,391 downwards.
CAAAACAGTCCCAGATGAGTAGTTGCAAAATAGCTCTCTCTCTCTCTCTCTCTCTCTCTCTCTCTCTCTCGTTCTCTCTCTCTCTCTCTCTCTCTCTCTCTCTCACTCTCTCTCTCTCTCTCTCTCTCTCTCGCTCTCACTCTCTCACTCTCTCTCTCTCTTTTTCTGAGTGGAGCAGAGGCACTGAAAAGAGGAATGACTTTACTGACCCAGTTGAGCTAAAATTAGTGTGATGTAAAACAGCCCTGACTCTTATCAAAAAAATACGATTGGTGACTGTGAATAAAAAGTGCAAAAGTGTGTGTGTGTGTCTGTGTGTGTGTCTGTGTGTGTGTGTGTATGTGTGTGTGTGTATAAATTGCATGAATAGTGTTTGCAGAGCATTTCTGTGCACACACAAGCACCAACATTTACATGAGATCACATAAAAAGATGGACACAGCTGCACATACTAAACAAGAGGAAGTGGAAACACACTACATGATGAAAACAGACAGATACCAACAATGCGTTAATGTACATTATCATATACAATCTGCCACATACCAAACATTCACTCATGCAAAACACTCACCTGCCATGCAAAACTGACTCATTTGACAAGTATGGAAGTGTAAGTAAAAATGCTTTGCTTGAGTATTGCATATAGATTAGCATTCATGTGTGACCTCTATGGTTAAGGTCTATATCTTTAAAGCCTTTATTTATGTAGTTTATGTAATGTCAATATGGTCCACTCATGAACTGATGAGTGAGTGTCTGTTTACAGTGTGCATTATGATTGACAATACCTAACTCATCTGAAATCAATACTATTCTCCTCTCCATTTAAATCAAAGACTGGATAGTCATTTGTCCAAATCTGTGCTGACTTGAAAATTAGTAAGACCTAAACTTATCTCTTTTTAATTAACTCTCCTTGCATTTCTTGGAATCTATCTCTCTTGCAGGGGGCACGGTGGCTTAGTGGTTAGCACGTTCGCCTCACACCTCCAGGTTTGGGGGTTTGATTCCCGCCTCCACCTTGTGTGTGTGGAGTTTGCATGTTCTTCCCGTGCCTCGGGGGTTTCCTCCGGGTACTCCGGTTTCCTCCTCCGGTCCAAAGACATGCATGGTACTGTAGGTTGATTGGCATCTCTGGAAAAATTGTCCGTAGTGTGTGATTGCGTGAGTGAATGAGCGTGTGTGTGTGTGCCCTGTGATGGGTTGGCACTCCGTCCAGGGTGTATCCTGCCTTGATACCCGATGATGCCTGAGATAGGCACAGGCTCCCTGTGACCCGAGGTAGTTCGGATAAGCGGTAGGAAATGTGTGAGTGAGAGTGAGTATCTCTCTTGCAAGTTCCATCAATGCTTACTGGGATGCAGAGCCAGATGGTCAAACATAAAAATGCATTTCATACTTTCTTTTTGGTTTAGTTTTTAAAGAATGGGTTTAAAATTAAATGTGGTTTCCTGGATAATCCGTGACCACTAAAGATACTAAGGTTTGCAGTGCTAATCAGAGATTTTTAACCAACTCAAAAACCAAACTGTGCCATGTTACCATCTGAACCCTCTCTTCTCAGTGCCAATTCCCAGGCAGCTGTGCAAGTGTAAGCTGTCCAAAGGGTCAACGTGCCTGACGGCTGCCTGATTTCATCTTAGCAGAAACCTTTATTTGGTTTTGACAGTTTTACATTGTAGATGATATTTCTTTTGTTGGTGACTAAAAAGGATGATATTCATCTTTTAGTAAAGCTTTGACATTTTCAGATGGATTCTGTGGAGCTACAGGCTAAGCCTTGATTAGCACTCGTTCTTCTTCTTCTCATGTTTCTCATGACTAACTGGTGGGTAATGGGTGAAAAAGGTAGAGGGAGATGTAATGGATCATAATTCATAAGTCAAAACGATTGGAATGATTAATGTAAAAATGGGGGCAATGACTGTGCCATTAATGTGTCACTTGCTCACTGTACAAACACTCTCTGATGAGACATTTCCATTTGCATTGGAAGATATGTCCATATCGCTGACTTTAATGCTGCATAACTTTTATTTTATTGTGCTTTATTATCTGCCTATATATTTTACTCATATTCATATTACTAAAACTCCAAACATTATCCTAGCTGTTATTGGGGATATTCTCACAGTGATAATATCCTAATATGTTAGCCAGGTAGTAAAAGGTGCTAGATTTACAGTCCAGGGCCTGACCAACTCATAAATGTAGCACATTAACACTCGTATAATAAAGCATACTCCAGTAACTGCTCAGTGCTGTGTGCTTTGGAGTCTGGGAGAGTTGTGTGTAATGATGGATAGTGTCCCATAAAACAGTTGGAGACCTCCCTTTAGGTTGAGTTAGTAACACACATGGACACGTGCGCACATACACACACGCGCACACACGCACGTATGCGTGCACTCACATACAGATTTAAGCACACATAATATTGAAGACTGTGTGCTGTGTGACCCACAAGATTTTCTTGCTAGACTGGATCATAGTATCATTAATATAAACAATTTGAACACTTAACAGGCACTGGTGTCTTTCACACAAATGATCCTTTTCTCTTGTTCTCACTTACAACCACATGCACAGACACTTTCTTTGTCCTGTCCTGTTTCATCATGTGTTCAGCTGGGAGCATGTCATATCAGCGGATGACTGTAAAGCTGTAATGATAGAAGCTTGTGCTCCCTCTGCTGCTGTTACATCCCCTCAGGTTGCCTGCAAATTGACATCAGCTGGCAAGGAGCCAAACGACACAAGAAAGAAGTGGTGCGTCAGGCTGAACTCATTCAAATTACAACCTAAATGCCACTGAAATGTGGTGGCTCAGTAATAGAGCTTTAAAGGAACGGTTCAGGGCAAATCAAATTTACACAAATTCTCCCCTTCCCTCAAACGCCGTCCATCATCCAAGACATGCTTGCTGTCCAAAATTTCTTCAGCTTCTTTGGTTTTGCACTGAAGCGACAAGGTTTTTGCATGCAATTTGCATTGTTCTTTCATTAGTTGTTGGCAATGTTAGTCTCATAACCAACGTTAGACTGCAGAGCAACATAGAGGAGCAAATGTGGTAGCCAAACATGTCTTGGCTGATTGAGAACATTTGAGTGGAAAATTTCTTTTCGTTTCTTTTTTTCCTAAACCATTAAGTTTATCATAAACTAAATGACTTCTTGTCTGCATTAATGCCCTAATACAACACAGTGAAATGGCCAGTGAATGAATTAACACAATAGACCTGACACTAGAGTAACTAGTCAGTTGAAACTAGTTTTCAAAAGAAAATTGTCAACTAATTGTCTTGTATTTGTGGGTAGGAGTAGGCTGGGCCTGTGTACACATGAAACTATAATCTACAGGGCCTGACAGTCTAGGCACTCTAGGCATTAGGTAGTGTGTTAGTTACATTTTTCAAAATGTGTAGTTCAAGGGACAAAAAATCTTGAATGTTAAAAATGAGCTTTAGTCATAATTTTTCCTTTTTCAAAATGTATGTTCTACAATGTTGAATGGTTATATAGTATGAAAGTATATAACCATAATGAAAATAAATATTGAAGTGGGTATACAACATGAACAATATGTGTATGTACATTTTACTGACACAAATCGGACCCAAAGTGGAGAGTATACATTTTATTTTATTCAGAGGCCATTTTTTGAGAAGTGTTCTCACACTCCTGGCTCCCTGCCAGAGGGTCTTAGCAGAGCCAGTGGGATCAGTGTGAAGAGTGCATGAGAGCTTGCCTAGTCTCATCACTCACACTGTGGCAGCTGGACGAGCTTGTAGTGGAGTGCCAAGCTGGTGCGCATGCTCCACATCAGCCATCGCTCCCTTTCTGAACTCTCTATGACCCTTCCATTAGGGCCACACTCACTCCATCATTCCCTGCCAGGACGGGGGCCGCCTGGCCTTCACATCGTGGTGCAATCCGGTGGAAAAGTTCAGTTGCACATCGCTCCACATGTCTTCTGATGATTACCATTTCCCCTGTTTTCAGTTAGCTTCAAAAACAGAGGAGAGGGGTATGATAAAACCCAACATTTCTCATACTTTTTGGCTTCAGAGGAAAACTGTGGCGGGTGCTGAGCTGTTGACAGTCAATGACAGGTTAACTGAGAAGTAGTTGACACAGCTAACATTCTGAAGTATTTAACAAACAGCCTTTTTATTTTACCTCTGCATGTGTGAGATTTCAGCTTTTGTGCAGTTCAACAAATAATTGAGAAATGTCTTAAATGTTTAAATGTCTGAAATTTTATACATGCTGTTTTATAAATTACAGTATGTTTGGGTAAGTTATGTTTATATCTTTTAGAAGTGTAAGTTTGTGTGTGTGTGTGTGTGTGTGTGTGTGTGTGTGTGTGTGTGTGTGTGTGTGTGTGTGTGTGTGTGTGTGTGTGAGTGTGTGTGTGATAGTTTCATTCTGGACTTGGGCTAGATAAACTACAAGTCCAGACACTGAGAAAACAATTGTAATGCAATCAGCTCTGCCCTTCTGGCTACATTAATGGAGTCTGGTCGTTGGGGATTGGGGTGTCTAATGAGCAGGAGTTGATTGAAACCTGTTGATTTCTACACACACACAAACACACAGTAACACGTACACTTTTGGTGCAGCACATGTTTGAATTCTCTTCAAGGTTCCACGCAAGCATTTAAACCTATAAATAGCCACTGACTATTTGCCAAGTAGTTTCTTTGATTTGCTTTGATTCAGGTAACCCCAGTTCTGCCCTTAGGGCCACCACCCGCACATAAACACTCATCAGCGATAGCTGACAGCATCTGAGGCGTCGCTCCAAGGAGCTGCCACTCAGCACAAGAGAGATAACACTCTAACCTGATGGTGATTTGATGAGCAATGACTGACACATGAGAGCACAACAAAGACACAGAGAAAATAAAAGGAATAAAACTCTCCTTGAGCACTCCATCCTTACCTATAGGTGTAGATTACTTCAGCATTTGGCTGGTGTGGCACTTTACAAGGACAAGCGCTGACACAGTGAGGAAGTATTAAACAGTAGCTAATGCCTTCTCTCCCTCGCCTTAGGGTAAAGTTTTGTAAATGAGCCCTCACTCTGCACTTGTTTTCTTCTGCACATTTGTAGGTGATGCAGGGAGCAGACAGATGAAAGAAGAGGAAAAGGAATCTCTTTAGACAATCACATGACTGTAGCAGTCAGAGTCAAGGGTAATGATTGTCTTTGTGGAAGCCATATTAAACAGGCTTCACTTCACTGGCTTTGAGTTTCAGCAGCTCTGGTTAAAACTCTACAGTGAACATGAAGTAGCAATTTTGCACTGCTACCTCAGTCAAAAACATTTCTTTTTGATTACTGTACACAATAGAAATCCTTTTCATTAATGCTTATTTTATTTATAAATCTCTTGATTATCCTTAGCCCTTCATTCACATTTTTGCTGGCTCTACTAAAACTGCACAGTTGCTGACAATACAAACATCTTAAAGTAACATTTATAACCTACCACGTGTCTATAACCTCAGCTATCAGCTACCTATCAGTGAGTAAATTGCTTTGCCTTTGATAAATTCTGATTAAACAAGGATTATGAGCTTTTAACATTTATGAGTAAACAAGATTATCATGCTTTTTGTGGCTGCTCTTTAACATTTGCTGTAACATTCTGATAAAACGTGGAGATGAACGGTTGGCAAATTGACTTCTATCTACACAAAGATAGCCAAGAGCTCAGCATGTGATAACGCCATTGATCCAGGCCATTCTATTGATAGTAATGTTTGCTTGCTGAGACAATTGTAGAAATTTAAATGGATAGCTTGCCAAATGAATTGGCATTCCTCTAGCCTCTATTCTATACAGAAGGTAAATGGGAAATCTTATAGAAATCTTATAATGACTCTTACTCACCTCTACCTCACTTCAAGTCCAATTAAAGTAAAGAGTAAAATCAGAGCAGTTTTTTTTTTTGCATCTTTTGCATCTTTTTCATCATTTTTTTACTTACGTTTGGCAGGTTGTATGATTTAATAGCATGCAAAAGAGTTTTGCATACTAAATATCTCCACTTCCCTTCTGAAGAGTTTTGTTATTTACTGGTACTCTGTGTCCAAACAGTGGGAAAATCGAAACACTGCTAGAATTTTTCTGTCAACCATCAGTATTTAGTATTTCATGCTAGAGGTTTGTTGCTTGTCTGATAAGGGAAAAGGTTTCCGTGGTTACCCGGGGATGGACTCTGGGAAACCTAGGGCCAAAGGTGAAGCTGATAACCTTTTGACCTCTGAAGTTCTCTGCTTTGCACCTCTGAGGCAGTCTCAAAACTGTCATAACAGTAGGAAAAGCATAAAGTATTTCTGTGTGTGTGTGTGTGTGTGTGTGTGAGAGAGAGAGAGAGAGAGAGAGAGAGAGAGAGAGAGAGAGAGAGAGAGAGAGAGAGAGAGAGAGAGAGAGAGAGAGAGAGAGAGAGAGAGAGAGAGAGAGAGAGAAGAAGATATGACTATGATATGATATCTAGGTGACGAGGGAGCAGGAGTGGCACAGGAGAGATAATGGAAAGACAAGCCAAACTCTTGGCACTTTAGAGGCATCTATGATAAGATACGAGAGCAAATACTCCTTCAAGCCAAACTCAATATCTCATACAGACAGCAACATAGACAGGACGTAGTCAAATAAAAATTCTATTTTGCCTTTGTTTGTTCCACATATAAAAAAATGTTTGTATTGCACACATTAATGCAATCAGAGCACTAAATGCAGTTCATTAGACTGATTAGATTTAGCTGCTTTGAAAGCTAATGGACATGATGCAAGTTAGTGGACATTTCTACTTACTAAATTACTGAAATTGACATTCCCTTGCGTCATCAACTCTCTGGATGATTGAAATTAAAGCTGTAAAATCAGTGAATTATAGTTTGGGTACATTTTTATATTGTTTTTCTTACACATAATACATACTGTATACTTCATATAGCTTGAAATGTCTGGAGTTGTGAAATTCAGGTTGTTACCTCTAGGGGGCAAAAGGTACTGTCCAAGGTTTGGCTTAAGAGGGGGGAAAAATGGTAGTGCTTTTTCTCCATTGTGTTCTGTGTGTGTGCGTGTGAGAGAGACAGAGAGAGAGACAGACAGACAGAGAGAGAGAGAGAGAGAGAGAGAGAGAGAGAGAGAGAGAGAGAGAGAGAGAGAGACTAAAATGTGAGCTTTGCAATATTTATCTTTTCATTACAGTGCCACATCTGATCATAATATGTATAATATGTAATACACAGTACATGTACATGTAATACACCGTACAGTTCAGTTCAAATGAAAGTATGCACTGTAGTTTGCACATTTTGACTTGTCCAAATATTATCCGTAAGTCAAATGCTATAACACAAAACATGCATCCAGTCAGATACATTATGGTACACATTTATGTGATTGCCTTTGGCAAAAGAAAGACATAAAGAAGGTAACTGTCAAAATTGGTGAACAAAAAAATCACAAACTTTGTGATTGCAGTGCTGTCCAATGATAGTTTTACATAATATAATGCATATATTGCACTAAAATTACACACATGTGCCCTTTATTTATGATAATAATACTGTTCTGACATATTTTCTATATTTTTGTAATGTGTTCTATGTACTGTGTAATGTGTTGTTTGGTATGTGTTTTATTTTTATTGTAATTCTATTTTTATTCTATTTTTGTGACACAGACAGTCAAAAAAACACTTCATTGCATTACATACTGTGCATGGTTGTGTGTGCGACCAATAAAATTTGAATTTGAATTTACTATTAGATTGGCAACAAACTTCACAATGTAGGTTTCTTTGATAATGGCAAAAAAGATTTCTAATTTTCCGTTTGCTCTTTTAAATAAAAACTGGGTATTGGTTGATGTATAATAAATCAATACCTGCTTATTTTGATTATTATTGTCATGTGCAAACTTCTGGCCTTACTTTTTAGTCCCAGATATGTTAAACATTTTAACTAATGATTCAACTATTATTTCTGTCTTGCTTGTGTACCAGAATGTGTATCTAGATGTGGTGTTGTTAAAACCTTGAGTAATGGTTAACACTCATCGTGAACCTAACTCATCCTGCTAAAGATGTCTGCTTCCTCCAGAGCCCTTGTTGAATTTTTTTTATCCACAAAATGCTTTTGACTCTTCTGGGGCTTTGATGAGACCTGTGCTAAGCCTGACTCATTGAATCTAGTCTCCTGTTCAATTCAATCGTCCCCAGGCAGGGCAGTTAGCTGTGACATGCTCTCTCTGTCCAGTGGCTAAGCCATTAAAACACCATGCCTCTGGTGTCTGCAGAAGAGAACGGAATTGAGATCACATGTAATGGGCCTGTTCAGTCGCGATGCCTCTCTCATTAGAATTCCCTGTCTGTAGCTTCTTTCTTTTCCCTCTCTCTTTCTTTTCACTTGGCAATCTTAAAAGAAAATTAAGACTTAAGTGGTTGCCTGTCAATTAGCACTCCCTGTGCGACAGAGCAGCAAGAATTCGATTGCGAAGAGATGCAAGACATTACAAGTCAGCCACTCTGGCTCTTTTATTCATTCTCTCTCTCTCTCTCTCTCTCTCTCTCTCTCTCTCTTCTGTTCTTTCCATGTGGCTGCCTTTTATTTTGCATCTTTCTTGCTGTAATATTTCTTTATCTTTATTCTTTCTGTATTTTCACATATCTCTCTTGTTTTTTCTCACCACCTCTCTCTGTTTATCGGATTTGTATTTTGCGTGATAGGCAAGTTCTGCCAATCCAATCAGAGACTAGTGTCTTATCTCTCAGACTGCCTTAAATGAGCAAATGCACCCACTTTTTAGCTTGTTTAAGAGTGATCTACAGTTCTCTAGTGTTTTGCCCTCTTGAAACAGTTTGCACTGACAGAATACAGACATATCTGATACAGAGGCAGTCAACAAAAGGGCTGGTGCTGGCCCCATTTTGCAGCCAGTTGGATTACTTGCACTCGCAGCATTAACAGAATGGTTGAATCAGTGTTTGTTGTGAAAAGATATTTCAAATTATAATTCTGTCATTTTAGCTCTCAAGTCATCTAACAGTGAGGGGTGGGACAGAATCAACAGAAAGACATCTGATTGAACTGCTGTCGTTCAGTATTTTCCTGCTCTGAGTGAAATTGCTTTGTGTTGAGCCGTCAATGTAGGCTTGGTGGTGGCTGGATTGTAGGCTTGGACGCAGGATGATGAGATCTGACTCCAAATCAGCTGTGGCAGTGAGACTGAAGCACTGAGTAACTGTGACGTTTTAAAGGCTGTCTGGACCACACTGCTTGACTGTGGTCCCTTTCTCAACCTTTCTTCCTCGCTCTCTCTCTCTCTCTCTCTCTCTCTCTCTCTCTCTCTCTCTCTCTCTCTCTCTCACATCAGTTTCAGTTCAGCAGTCTGAGCTGTGGAGTGCTGTCACTGAATGTGACGACATGTGGGATAGAGGCCATGTAACAGACTTGGAAGAGGGAAGTGCTGAGCCAAGATGGTGGAGTGATAAGTACTCGACACAGCCAACTGAGGATAAGCTGGAGCCAAAATGGCTGACTACTTCTGTTACAGTGAAGAAGATGTTATACAGTGAAGAAGACGGATATTATTTGGAGACGTATTAGATAAAGGTGTGGTATAGAAAAAGATTATTTGGGACATTAACGTGGTATATTGTGTTTATCTGTTTAAAAAACAGAGCTTGTATCTGTTTAGTCATATTTCTGTTTATCCGAAAACATCTCGGATTGGTCATGATTGATTTTCTATAACATCATGGCTCTAATAACTTGTGCCAAGTTTATATTAATGTGAGTAACTTATTAAAAGTTATAATCTGTATATTCACTCGCTGACAGGAACATGTCATTTGGTGTGGAAAATCCTGAGCATCAGCCAAGCTTTACCTTCCACTTATAACTTTTATAACACTGTTTGAGAGTGATACTAACTGCTGTAAAAAAAAAAAAAAAAATGCGAGTAGATCAACAATAAAAAAACAATAAAATGTATAAATCAGGAGACTAACCCAGGCTTGAGGCCTCACAAACTATGTTTATGTTTGAGAATGCCTTATTGCAAAAAAATACATATGTATTGAGGTATTATAAGGTAAATAATTTAAATAAGGCTGTACAATTTGTAAGCAAAGTATTTATAAACACTGATACTGTATTTCTAAAAATGTATTCTGTACCTCTTGAAATAATCTACAAGTTCAAAGAGGTTTGTGAACAGGGATACAGGTAATGTGTCTCATATCTATGTAACTAATCTCTATTCATAATGTGAAAGCATATGAAATACATAATGGGAGAGAAAGATGAAGAGATGTAGATTAAAAAAAGGAAACAGAGGAGACAGGGTGAAGGGACTTTGAAAAGGCTCTCTTTCTCCACATTACAGGGGTTTCCATGGCAACAATACAGCAGGGCCTGACCTGCAAAGTAAGTGTGTGTGTGTGTGTGTGTGTGCGTGTGTGTGTGAGAGAGAGAGAGAGAGAGAGAGAGAGAGAGAGAGAGAGAGAGAGAGAGAGAGAGAGAGAAGGACAAAGGGAGAAAAAAGAAACAAGGTTAAAATATTCACCTTCAGATAACGTATGGATTTTACTATACACTAAGCCCACTCATCCCTTAAGCGTCTAAATTCAGATTTTCAACTTACTCTACAGAGCCCAGCAGATACATTTTGCGGTTAAGGCCAAGCAGGCATTGTTTCAGTTCAGAATCAATTCTTGAAATGGGGGAGGGATGATCAGAGCTAGCCACACGAAGAAGGATGTGAATCTGAATCAAAACCTGTAACTGACTCCATCAATCCACCTTTGAGATGATGTGTTATTGAGAACCATGGAGTACTGACCTATATGCAGTTGCCATCTAGGGTCTGCTAGAAAATGTAAAGGTTTTTCCTTCTCTTGTAGACATTGGATAAATTTTATTAATTGTCTCTGGCATCAAGCCTGGGATGTTGTATTTGAACCACTGACCAGTAATCAGCAATGATATTGCTGAGCATGATTGTGCTGTGTGTTTCTTTTTTTTTTTTTTTTTTTTTGTAGAGTTCACTCATTGCTTTAGAGGACACAGTTAATGAAGCATTGACCAATATGGATGGATGGTCTGGCTATTGAGTCCCATTACAAATGAATGGGATGCCTTAGTGAGACACAGCTTGATGATCTTCAGGACTGACCATGCGTCTCCAATACAGGAACTAGTGCATGGAGGAAAATGTATTCATGCATATGACACCTAGGCAAGTGGGGAGCTCTGAGTCTGACATCAAACTCTGAGCAAAGCCAGATCAATTTAAAATGCTCACTCTCTCTCATGCGATCACAAAAAGATATTTGCAGCAAAGGAAATTAAAAATGGCTTGTAACTGGAGAGAAACATTTTATATTTGCACGATTTTCCATTACTAGAAGCAGACAATTTGTCCTGTATACAGAGATGTTTGTATGATTTCATGCTGTGCAACATCTTGCAATCAGCTTTGTGCTCATTTTGATGGCAAGTCCTGTAGATATTTTGTATGTACATAATTTTCTATACACACCAAAATAATCAACCCTTTTGGCAGGCAGGTTTCTCTGGGAGTATGTTTCATATAATTGGATGCAATCTTGAGGTTCTTAGCATTGATCCAGCCCAAAACAATCATCCAACACGCATCACACAATTAGCATGCAAATTAAGGGCCATTCGTTGCCACGCCGACGCCAGTCCACTCTTGTTTACTGAGGTGTCAATCCAGTGGACTGGCCATGCAGCCAGTGAGATTGATATTGGAATAGAAAGTGTATGAGAGACAAATCGAGCAATCTTTGTTCTTTGCTTTTTTGTTTTTGTTATTCAAAAGACTGGTGCTCAATTCAGCCCAAATGTGCTTAGTTGCTGTTAATAGCAGAGGATTGTTCATTATGGAGTGGAAACACACATAACTGAGAGTTTGGCCTATATACAGTCAGGTTCAGAATTATTGGCACCTAGGCAAAGATGAGTAAAAAATGGTTATGAAAAAAGGTTTAACATAATTTCAAACTGAAAATATAAGATATCTGTAACATTTAATTGAAATGTAACTGAAAATTGAAAAAAATAATAAAATAAAATATACTTCTCCTGCTCCTTCTCCTCTAACTGTACATGGGAACAAAATACACTTGTGTCCTCTTCCCGGCAGGTTCATTATAGTGCTGCTATTTTTTATATGTATCTGTTGCATTATTTATGAAGGTCAACACACTTGTCTCATTTCATTTGTGTGTTCTTTTTTCCGCATGTTGATGAATGAATAAGGGAATTTGGCCTCTGTCATCTCATGTTGAGCCCACTAAAACAGGAAGCCAAAGATAACAAATTTAAATGAATTTGTGAAATGAAATGAATGTTAAAGGAAAAAACATAGTTCTATGAACATTTGTTCATAGGTAGTTTTAGGGGTGCAAATAGATTGTTGAATATACATTTAATGGCAGATCCTACAATTCAAAGATCATGATTGTCATGATCATGGAACCAGTTTGTGCTTTTTGGCAATATATACTTGTGGCAATACAACTTGTGCTTTATACATATATATATATATATATATATATATATATATATATATATATATATATATATATATATATATATATATATATATAAAAAATTGTTAAGTTTGCCAAGAAAACATTCACCACACCATTAAACCATTACCATGAAATGTTGACACAAGGCGGGTTGGGACTATGAATTCATGCTGTTGACAGCAAATTCTGATCCTACCATCAGATAGAACTGGAATATGATATGGGCTTCTGCTATTGTAGCCCATCCACCTGATGGTTTGTTGTATTCTGAGTTATTAGATGTTTAAGATTTAACAAATCTGAAACCACTTAATATTTTTGTTGTCTTTCACAACATTTTGTGCAAACTCTAGGTTCTGTTGTGTGGGACAATTCATCAGTTTCTAAAATTCTTAAACCAGCTTGTCTGACAACAATAACAATCGCCTGGTCAATGTGATTAGATAATATTTTCCCATTCTGATGTTTAATGTGAACATAAAATTAACTCCTGACCACATTTTGCATGATGAGCTGAGAGGAGTTATTATCTAATACACTGATTGGTTGTATTCTTTACTTAGATTTATTTCACTATAGTTACGTTCACATTCCCAAGAGTGCCAGTAATTCTAGAGCTTACTGAATATGTACTTTATGTAAGAAAAGGCCTTATATGTATCCTATATATCATATGAGGCCTTAGCAGAGGCATGTAAACTTTAACTTTTACAAACAATTAAATATTTTTGGCATCACTCTAAAACCTAAATCCAGTCTGACACATATAAGTGTGGCTCAAGCAATTGGTCCCTGAAGAGTGCTGTCATGAGATAAGGTCCCGCCTCCACTCTGCTGTCACAGTAATGGTTGCTGGTGCAGTTACTGTTGGCAGGGCGAGCAGCAAGGGAACAAGCAAGTGAGAGCGACAAATACTGTCAGCAGCGAAAATGAACTGTCACCTCAGATTTTTCAGCACTGCACCGCTGCTGTATTGCCACCCTGAACCTGCACGACCCAGCCCTGATTGAGTTCCGCTGTCTCGTTCTTTCACACATGTGTACACACACATACACACACACACTCTCTCTCTCTCTCTCTCTCTCTCTCTCTCTCTCTCTCTCTCTCTCTCTCTCTCTCTCTCTCTCTCCAACCAGCATATTCTTCAAACAGTCTCATAGTCAGTGTTTCAGTATGCATCACTTTATGCTTAACAGGGAGGGGAGTTTTTTATTCTGAGTATGTGGTTATGCTAGGATACATTTTAGTATGGTGACATTATAATATAATATAATATAATATAATATAATATAATATAATATAATATAATATAATATAATATAATATAATATAATATGTTTCTTTCTGTGCAAGAATTTATTACAATGTTTTGCAGTAATCTTTGAAAGCCAATCGTTATTTTTTATACAGGATATTACTGGAAAACTTCAAAAGAATGGGCATATCGCAATGCCCGGAAAATCTCACACAGTGATTACAGTTTACTCAACTGGACTTGCTATCTAGGTATGATCATAAGGAATCTTCACTAGCAGCATTTCTTTTCAAAGCTAACAACAGTACTGACACATAAACACTAAAACATTTCTAGCTTTTCAGTCTTTGACGAGCTATACTAATGACTATGACTAAAACAGGGTTTAACATATATAAAATCCCTTTATAACTCATTATTAAAGAGAATACTGTGTGTGTGTGTGTGTGTGTGTGTGTGTGCGCGCACGTGTGTGTGTGTGTGTGTGTGTGTGTGTGTGTGTGTGTTAAAACATTTTGTTCTTAATCATACATTTGGAACATTAATTCTACATATTTAGCTGCTTATTTGTGTTTAATTTTTAGTCACAGACCAACAGTGATTTATTATTATGTGAAATTAGATGCTACCGTGTTAGTGGCATTGCTTTTAGAGTTAAGCTATACATCTTCATAACATTTACATTTAGTTTGTAGCAGGATTGTGCTGTTCACCTTCTTTTATCCACTATAAAATGTAGCCTTTCTTCTGAAGCCTGACATTGCTATGTATATTTATTCCATTACCATTTTGTAGGGTCCTCTTAGCCTAATCTGTTTCCACTCTAATTTCAAAGACAATTTAACACATTAAAAACAATGCATACAACAAATACAAAATGGTTAACCTCGGTTTACGCCATTATGAGTGGCAAATTGGTTACTTAACACAATTATTTTTTGTTTTTTACACTGTAATTTAATTTTATGTTTGTGATGTGCTAATTTGCCACAGACTTCCTGTAGGGTCATTTGAAAGCAGAAAATATATACCTTTTCCACTTAGTGAATTTTCTTCTTGAATAAAGCCTGTGCTGCTGGTTAGCTTTCCTCACATTGAGTGATTCAGGCGGGTTTTCCACACTCAAATCAGAGTTGTAAGCTGTCTTCACTAGCTTTGAATACAAGTTGTTATGTATTTTAATATATTGATACAAATAAAATAGTGGGGGGCACGGTGGCTTAGTGGTTAGCACGTTCGCCTCACACCTCCAGGGTTGGGGGTTCGATCCCCGCCTCCGCCTTGTGTGTGTGGAGTTAGCATTTTCTCCCCAAGCCTTGGGGGTTTCCTCCGGGTACTCTGGTTTCCTCCCACGGTCCAAAGACATGCATGGTAGGTTGATTGGCATCTCTGGAAAATTGTCCGTAGTGTGTGATTGCATGAGTGAATGAGAGTGTGTGTGTGCCCTGTGATGGGTTGGCACTCCGTCCAGGGTGTATCCTGCCTTGATGCCCAATGACACCTGAGATAGGCACAGGCTCCCCGTGACCCGAGAAGTTTGGATAAGCGGTAGAAAATGAATGAATGAATGAATGAATGAATAAAATAGGTAATTAGGAGATTAAATTAAGCGTACATAGTTCTCTCTCACATCTGTTGTTGCATGCCTCTCTTCATGGTTTCCTAAAAAGTTGCAGTGTACAAGCCCTGGCCACTGCATTGTCTTTTAAAGTGTTGGTCAACACTAGGCCCAGGAAGTAAACCCAAAGTGTGTGTTTGATAAAGGCCTGTGTGACAACTGTGCCCAGCATGGAGTCTATTGTGTTTAAAACGTCCTCTCTTTCTCCACTCAACTCTTTGTGCTGTCTCAGCTGTTTTCTAGCTACTGTACTGTGTGTGTGTGTGTGTGTGTGTGCGTGCGTGCGTGCGTGTGTGTGTGTGTGTGTGTGTGTGTGTGACATCAAAGGTACCCACTTTCTCTGCTTACTCTTCTGTGTACTTGTGTACATGTGAGTATTTGAATGTGGGGGTGATGAATGTGTGATCATTTGCATAATTCTTACACTGCTTTATGTTTAAACGTGTAATTGTGTGTGAGTAGTATGTGCATATATGTTTTTATGCATATATTTCCATGTGTTGAAACTAGATTTGCCTGCACGTGTTTCCCTGTATATGAGTGTCCAGTATTGTGCGTATACTGTGTAGATGTGAAGTTTACTACATCGCTGTATTTCTCTGCCTCTGGGATACTCTTCACGACTACGCTCCTCATATTTGTGTTGTGTCTCAGTGGAACAATCACATCCTTCCAGTGCTGCCTCATAAACTCCTAAACGGTTATGGGGCCAAGCAAACCCTGCCCTGTGTTGGCTAGGTGCTTATAAAGCTATTATTCCTTGAGTTATAAGAGCAGTCACTGAAAGAAGACCACAGACTTGATTGAAATCTCTTTCACAAGAGCAGACACAAAAAGTATGGAAATAAATCTGAGCAGAGTGTAGTCCAAAATGTCCAGTGTCTAACGAAAAAATTAGGATTAGGATCTGATCTGATTGTTTTGCGATTAGGATCTGAATTATTGCTGTTTTTCATTTATGTGGCTTTTTGAACTGTACATCAACACAGTAATTGTGTCTCAATTATCAGTCCTTTAGCAAAGTTGTGTTTAAATGTTTTGGTAGACCAAAATGAACTGACAATCAGCACAGAAAGTTTGCTAATGCTGACTTTACTGATACTACTAAACGCCAATGAAGCATAAATAATCAAGCATTTTTATGGTACAACTGATTAGCATTTAGTGATGCCCAGAAAACTCAGTCATTGCAACATGTCGACTACCATAAGCACACACTAACGTCCTGCGTTTATAGGGCACTGTATCTTTTGTGCTAACTGAACGGCTAGTCTAATTTGTCTTAATGGATTTGTATTTTGGATTGTTTTCTTTCAAAAGATTAATATGAAGCAACTGCATTTTGCAAGATTTTCATTAAATATAAATTTGCACAGGATCTCTAGTATCATACAGACATTTTTTCCAAATAACTGGATTTTCATGAATACCACATTTCTTGTGTGAATTCTCGTGCAAACAAATTACAAATAAATTTGTTCATATCCAGCTTGATAGATGAGAACCCATTTCTGTATTTAATATACAGCAGAATTTAAAATGAAGAGTGGATCCATGTGGAGATTTTTTTAAAGCTGCCACTCAAACACCCTAAAGGGTCTATAGTATAACTCTTCTCATCAGAAAGTCTGTACAGTTGCATCCTGTCTCCCTTCCATTTTAACAGGCTGAACATTCTGATCCTTGTCCCCACCCTTTCCTGTGTTTCCCTTTACATTATGAACATGCTTAAGGATCACATTAGGCTTTTTGGGTTAAACAGGATAAGTGTTACAGAAACACAGGATATCGTACTGTATGTGATGTATGAAATGATTAATAGGGGTTTAGTTGCTACTAGACTTCCTTTTCAGCCTGTGCACAGGCACAAACTTCACAGCCCTTTACAGATTCCCTTCCAAAATTTAATGAAATTAAGAAAATATGCTGATGAGCCTACTGTACCTGAAAAAGGCATAGGGCCACATGGGAGCTATACATTAATGTAGACAATTGCTAATGTTCATCACTGATGAAAAGTGCAGCCATTAGGTATTGCTTAATGAAATATGGAAGGTGTTTTGAAAGACCACAACATGTGGGCTCTTAAGAGTATACGGGTACTTTCACTGCCATAGCCATTTTTCAAATGATACTCAAGCCATGATGATATGTGGAACAACATGGTTTCCATGATGTTATACAAGATTTGAATCATCATTTAATGATTTAAGTGTTTGCCCATGTTTGAATGCTTGTGCATGTAATTACAAGGTTTGTGTTTATAATGTGTGGAGGTAATTCTTCTACAGTGCAGAACACAGTGCAGTCACCGACCAAAAGAACACAGCTTAGGCTGTGACATCCTATTTAGGTTTCCAAGGCAACATTACTGAAGAATCGGACAGCCAAAAAAGGCCCCACCTGGACCTGCTGTTGCTTCCCAGCACCTCTGGGGGGATGAGAGGAGCGAGTGAACGAGTCAAGAAGGGAGAAGAAGTAGGGGGGAAGGGCAGAGATAAAACGAGAGGCAGAGCAGAGACAGAAGCCAAGAGCACATGCCAAGAAGCCCCGGAGACGGGGTTTCGTGCTTTGCCGCCAGATGTTGTGTCGTTTGGCCTTGTGTCGCCCAGCAAAGAGATCCAAGCTGACGAACCATTTTTCACTGTCATGCTGCGAACAGTGAGCAAAAGCGCACAGGGAAATTAAGACACTCCGCAACACTCCATTGCAGTGTAGGAAGAACAAGAGATGAGAAAAAAACATTAGAGACAGAGATGGAGAGATTCTGTGTGCATCATGCCCAGATTTGGAATAAAAAAGGAGGGTGGAGATGCCACCTGGTCTCTGACAATTCTGTCAGATCACATCAGTAGACCACAAGCTTATGTTCAAGACCTGGTGGCCCAGACAATATGAAGAAAGTTATGGAAAAACGGGATGGAAGGAAGCAGGTGCTAGCTGAGTACATATTGATGTGCTGTTCTCACAACACAGCTGAAATAGCAAAAATATTCCCTTCTGCACAGATTGTTGTTTCTTAACACTTGTCCCTGGAAATTAGTTTCTATGACTTAACAATCTGAGATATTTACATGACTTGCATAAGATGTAGATAGCATTCAAGGGATATGACCTTGAAATATCATTTATAAGAAGTAGCACTACATCATATATCCCATGTAAGACAATAAAATCGATATTAATATAG
Source organism: Tachysurus vachellii (assembly GCF_030014155.1). NCBI lineage: Eukaryota > Metazoa > Chordata > Actinopteri > Siluriformes > Bagridae > Tachysurus > Tachysurus vachellii. The sequence continues at coordinate 8,403,745 of NC_083477.1, read as the reverse complement.
CTTCTAACAAATATAATAATAAATTTGTTTTTACAATATGTGATTCTAGCAGTCTTTGATGATTATTCCTTTCTGAGATGATCCCAATTATATAACAGAATTCTGTAACAGACTGTGATAATCTGATCTTCATGTCATATTAAGCAATTAAGATGTTCTGCCAAACTGGGTAAAAGGATTATTACCTTTCAACTACAAATAAAAATACTCATATGTTGTCATAATAGTAAATAAACTCTTTGAATAGAGTGTTTGTATGCTAATTAGCTAGCTACACACCTGGAAACGAATTAGTCCTCTAATTTTTTCCATATCCTGCAAACTCATTGTATTCATATGCCATCCTCCTATTCATGGATTTTAGACAAGTCTCAATGCAGAGGTCTTTGCACACACTGAGATTTGAAATGGAAATTTGACAGAATATTTTCACCAGATATCTTTGGTCTCTGTGGCAGTATATTTGTACACAATATACTTTCAAAGTCCACTGGTCAAGACCAAAGATTATCTGTTATGGCCTACAGCTGTGCCTGTGACAGCAAATTCACCCCAAAATCGTAAAGTGTAAATGTGGTTTTAGATAATAATAAAAAATCATCATTGCACCTCTAATTCAGTGTCCAATTAAATCATTTGATTTATAAATGGTGTGCACTTTAATACCACTCAGACCACCATGGTAGAGAATCCAGCAATCATAAACTTTGCCTACTAAAACCACATGGAATTTGCATGCAGAATTATCCAGAAGAGAAAAACTGTGAAAACTAAATTTTCTAGGTCCAATTCTTCCAGCCACCTAGAGAGGAAGCACTAGGGGAGATACACTCCTGCTAGCTAGTTAACTGGAAATAATGATAATCTTGTATATTTAATGTTATATTTATATTTGCACATATATCCCTAAGAAATAAACGAAAATATATCAATGCCAGATATTGCCACAATATTGTGAATATTTTATAACAACATTGATAACACAGCAATTTTCTAATTCTAAAAGCCACATTCACAGCATTTAGCAGACACCCTTATCCAGAGCAGCTTACATTTTTATCTCATTTTATGCAACTGAGGGCTAAGGGCCTTGCTCAGGGGCCCAACAGTGACAGCCTGGTGGACGTGGGTATCAAACTCACAACCTTCCGATTTCTAGTCCAACAACTTAACCACTAGGCTACCCCATCCCATGTACTTTGTATATTGTAAATGATACATTGTCCATTGGGGGGCACGGTGGCTTAGTGGTTAGCACGTTCGCCTCACACCTCCAGGGTCGGGGTTCGATTCCCGCCTCCACCTTGTGTGTGTGGAGTTTGCATGTTCTCCCCGTGCCTCAGGGGTTTCCTCCGGGTACTCCGGTTTCCTCCCAAAGTCCAAAGACATGCATGGTAGGTTGATTGGCATCTCTGGAAAATTGTCCCTAGTGTGTGATTGTGTGAGTGAATGAGTGTGTGTGCCCTGCGATGGGTTGGCACTCCATTCAGGGTGTATCCTGCCTTGATGCCCAATGACGCCTGAGATAGGCACAGGCTCCCCGTGACCCGAGGTAGTTCGGATAAGCGGTCTTTTTCTTTTTCTGTGTCTTGAAGATAATAAGACAAAAATGCAGTGTATTATTGTGTGTGTGCATTGTGCCCTAGGATAGACTGGCATTTCCTTAAGGGTGTATTGCTGCTTTGTGCTCAGTGTTCCCGGGACAGCCTTCATATTCCCTATGTCCCTGACAAGGATAAGCAGTTACTGAAGATGAATAAATGATGAATGCTTCTTGTCATGTTGCAGAGAAACAGCAAAGCCCTCTACCTTGTTGGAGGACTTAAAGGAACATATTTTTTGTTACAAAAACATATTGTATATTGTTATATTTATATTGTTACAAAACTTTGCATGTGTATGTTGCCCTGCGATGGTCTGGAATCTTATTCCTATTATATTCCCTCTTCACATCCAATGCTGGTAAGATCCACTACAATGCTTTAGATCCACTGTAACACTGATCAAGGATAAAGTGGTTTCTTTGATGAAGGTCTAACAATAATTTTGTATTTTTAATTTTCTGACCTCACTGTAGGCCTAGTACTTATAGACTTCAATTTTTCCAGTTGTTCTCCTCTATCAGGAACATTTTGACATGTTGTACTACATCGGCTAACAGCTTATTTTGTGTGGGCTCATTTCCAGAGACTTAAAACAAGACAAACAAGACAAAAACTTTCTGAGACATAGAAACTCTATATTTCTATGTAAAATAGGACAATTGCTATTAATGTTTTTAATTGTCTAAAATTGCAAAACACTGTGTACATTCCCAGCCACAAATGTCCATTTTCTACTAATTTTCCATGTGTGATTCTTTTAACCAGAGTTTCAAAAGCTTCTGATAAATTCAGCAATAAGGAAAAGCCTTTAAATGCTTTACTTCTGTCTTTTTGATCACATATCCTAAATAAGAATGAATCAGACACACATGCCATATTTTGGCACATATACATCATTTGCACTTTGCCCAGTACTGTACAGTCCTTCCAGCTGTGTTGTATTCATTGGTTTAGAAAAGGAGGTGGTCTCCAATGTCTGCCTGTCCCATCAATAACCCCAATCTGACAAAAGAATTGTCCAGAGGGGGAAGCAGAGGACAGTCCCTCTGGCCTGAGGCGTCTGCACTGACACACACACAGCAGGCCTGTTCACTGTGTCAAGTCACAAAGTCCCCAGGCCTGGACAACTGTACCAAACCCAAAGCCTTAATTGCTGAATCACCTCAATGAAAACCCAGGAGAATTATCATTTTTATTTTTCAATAGTTAGGATGCCTGACCACAGAAAGAACATTAGATAATAATGGAGAGAAGACGTATACCTGGAATAATTTGTGTTACCATTACATTTAAAATGTGACACAAACATAATCCAAATGTTCTTATTAATTATTGATGACCTATGATAACAGCAATAATCTGAATTCCTAAAGAAATACATTTATAACTGTGACTTGACTGTTACCCCCACCCCCCACTAAATCCTGAACAAGCCTGACAATAGCTTATAGCAATTTAGCTAAATATAGAGAAAAGTAAGAGATAATTAAATGAGCTTTACTTTTTCTTACTGCTGGAGAAGCCAAGAGTGTACATAAAGATGGAATTGAAGAATCTCAAATCTCTAAACACCTTCTCAAGGTGCCTGTGACATAACCACAGCCATATACAAATTACCCAACTTTATAATCAAGGGATGATTGTGCATTGGTGAATGTATGCTGCTAACAAGGTGCTACTGTACAGCAAGACCCACCTTTAGGACAATGTGATTCTAGAGAGCATTAAATTGGATAATCACAAACATTTGCACACATATTAATGACTAAAACAATGCCAATGAAACCTTCTCAGTTCTAAAATAATTTTAAGCTATAGTATCATGTTGAAATCTATGGGACTAATGAACAGGTGCATAGACCTGTGAATTTTTTCTTGAATTTCCATATTGAATTTCCTCTGAGATCAATAAAGTACCTATCTATCATCTCGAAGGCACTATTTTTAAATTCGAACTATGACCCTTCACTCTTCAGTCTCTTTTTCCCTGTCTTTGCCTCTCTCTTGCACTCTCTCTTTCTCAAATCCCTCTGTACAGATGGAGTTGAGTGGCAGGTCTGTTTCATCTACTATTGGCATACGTGCCTTTTATTCATACCAGGCAACATCTGGAAACCAGCCTACAGTCGAATACATACACTTGCATTCACTTGCTAAAAATAATTGATTACATAGTCAGCTGGGTGAAGTCACATTTAACAACAGAAATTACATTGCCTATACATTTATTACACAGGACCCTTTGATCAGTGCATCATTAATGATCTGGTTTGTTTGTAAGATGTCGGTTTTCATGATTAATCCATCATTCTTTGGATACTATAAACAAAGTATCACATCACAACGGCTTCCGTTTCCCACTTAAAAAATGCCTTATTAGTATACTGTGAGAGCTAACATAGATTTATTTTTGTTGTGTGTGTGTGTGTCTGTGTGTGTGTGTGTGTGTGTGTGTGTGTGTGCGTTGTGTGTGTTTGTGTAGTTTTGTTTGGTTTGGTTCACTAAAAAACTATTATGTTATTCTGGTATCCATTGTCTAGGCATTCACTGTGAAAACTAAACATTGTGCAATTTACTAAGGTCTTTGGTCATTAGCTGATATCAGCAGTCTTAGAATGCATAATGTGATGTGCTCATGGATGCCATGGACTACAGTTCATTTTCTACAATTCAATGCGTAACCACTGCTGTGACCCTAAACTCTGAAGAGCTTTGCAGCTGATTGCCTTGAATTTTTAAGTTGGTTAACTATTCATCTTTTAATTTACAACTTTAAATCTTAGATTGAAACTTCTCACAGAGATTCCTGCATTGCCCACGAAAATATGAAATTGTAATGAGATTGTAAACCATACTGTAAACACAATAAATACAAAAGACTATAATAATAATAATAATAATTATTATTATTCATTCATTCATTCATCTTCTACCGCTTATCCGAACTACCTCGGGTCACGGAATTATTATTATTATTATTATTATTATTATTATTATTATTATCATTATTATTATTATCATTATTATTATTATTATCAAAATAATGATAATTATGCCAAACAACACATTTTCTGTCAGCATGAAATGTAAAAAATTGGAATAAATAAAATTGTTCTCAAAGTGCCAGAGTAACAATAATAAATTCTGCAGCAATTAACAATAAAATTGTTAAAACAATACTCAAAAGTGGGGGGCATGGTGGCTTAGTGGTTAGCACATTTGCCTCACACCTCCAGGGTTGGGGGTTTGATTCCCGCCTCCGCCTTGTGTGTGTGGAGTTTGCATGTTCTCCCCGTGCCTCAGGGGTTTCCTCCAGGTACTTCGGTTTCCTCCTCCGGTCCAAAGACAAGCATGGTAGGTTGATTGGCATCTCTGGAAAATTGTCCGTAGTTTGTGATTGCGTGACCCAAGATAGTTCGGATAAGCGGTCGAAAATGAATGAATGAATGAATACTCAAAAGTCATAAAACCTTACATTTTTGGCACATGTTGTAGGGATGTTTACATTTTGCTAAAAATTATAGTGACAATGACAGTTGTTATGTTGTGCAGGTGTATCAACGGAGCATAGCACTGCATTGTGCAGAAGCATAACTGTAATTCCTACACATGTGTTTAGTAAAGCTCTTACTGTTATGTATACTCTATACTGTAGGTCTGTGTATTAAGATTTTGTTTTCTTTTTTCTATTGGTTTTGTGTTTTTTGTTTTGTTGTGTTTTCCTACAGGAGAGATTATGTGAAAAGGAGATGTTAATAATCATGCATACAAAAATATGCCTACAAAAGTATCATGCCACTGGAAATATGTACACCATAATAACTGTCATTCCTACACATGTCTTTAGCACTGGCATGTCAAAAAGATGCACTACTGTGGCACTACTGTCAATCATTATGCAGTCTGATCTAATCAGATAATGATCTAATAAGACTTTTTGTAGCTTTTATAATAATAATTTTTGTATTTTATAAAGAGTTAGGTTGAACACAGTCGTATTTTTATTCACTGAAATTTTTAATAGTGAAAGTATACATCTATGTAATAAGTTTTATCCTGATCTTGTAGCTGTAAGTGTAAGTGTAAGCTGGTGTAATGTAAACCAGTATGGGAAAGTTCCTGCTGTTATGTGTACTATAGGAATAGATTTGGTTTTCTTTTCTTTCTTTGTTGGTTTTGGGTTTTTTGTTTTGTGGTGTTTCCTTGAGGAGAGTTTATGTGAAAATGAGACGTTAATAAGGTTTAATTAATTAATGTGCATTTTTCTTCTACTGTATAGACATGAGCTGTAAGAATCTGCATTAGATGTCAGAATGATATCAATTTTTTTAGATATTTACTTTAAATATTTTTGGTGAGTTGTATTTATATGTGAGTATATTTATTTGGTCAGCATGCAGTTTATCTTGTATGCTGTTGTAAACCTTTATGGTCTGGATTGTCTCTAGAACTGAATTTATTCTAGGCAATTAGCAATTATGTTCCATAGGCCAACTGAATATTAAGGAGTCATTTGGGTGTTCGTAATAGGTACGATTCCTATACAGCTCCCTATAAGGGGTTTCCTGCTGTTACTAACCATGCTCAGATTCTTTGCCTTGAGGATCTCTGAGTGGGATGGATAGAAAGTAATGAAAGTGCATAAGATAAGGGGATGGTCTTGAATGACCATCTTGATTGATGTAGTATGCAAATAAATATAATATTGTAAAATAACCAGGGTTAACATTTATGCAGCAAATTATATAAAAATCTGAATTTGGTCAGGAGTTTTTTAAATTCAGGAGGAAATTTTGTATACTAAGTATACAAATAAATATAAATAAGACATAGAATGAGAGAAAATAAGGGAAGCAACATCTGCCCTCTGGAAATGAGTTTCACCAATATAGAGATGACTTTTAATGTGTTAGTACTGTGTGATCTGTGCTACTTAACAGTTCAATAATTCCATAATCATATTTTTGTTAGGATTTTTTTCTATTACTCGTGCCATAAAGAATGAAGGAATGTTTTGGCAGATAACCTTTTGCTCTGAATTCACCCAAGAATGTGAGAAAAAGCAGGAGTAGGTAAAGTTGTAGATAAAAGTGATAAAATCAGAAGAGATTTAGTCATTAACTATACATTTTAACATTACATAAAATACATGAATTAAATATTATAGTAACCCTGTGACATCGGATTACTTGTTTAAACAAGTAATGGTAAATAACAACTATATGTAGTTCTATATTTTCAATCAAGTTGAAAATTCGTTTGTCACCGTTTGGAAATGCTTGTGTCACTTGTTTTCAGTATGTGTGTGTGCGTGAGCGCGCTGATGTTTGTATCTGTGCTCCTGATCGGGGTTAACAGGAGTTCAGCGAGGTTTTTTAGTAACACGCTCGGCTGAATGGACCCCAATTCCTCCAGAGTGAGCGCTCTATTTTCACTTTAGATGAATTGTGACTAAAACTCTCTCTCTCTCTCTCTCTCTCTCTCTCTCTCTCTCTCTCTCTCTCTCTCTCTCCCAACAACAACAATAATTTAAATAATAATAATTTAAATAATAATAATAATAATATTCATTATAATATTATTGTTATTGTTGTTATTATTATCATGATTATTATTATTATTAGTAGTAGTAGTAGTAGTAGTAGTATTTAATATTTTATTTTATAATAAAAATAATAAGTAGAAGAATATGCATTATTTTTATTAATAGTAGTAGTAGTAGTAGTAGTAGTAGTAGTAGTAGTAGTATTTTATATAATAATAATAATAATAATAATAATAATAATAATAATAATAATAATAAGAAGAAGAAGAAGAAGAAGAAGAAGAAGAAGGAGAATATGCAATATTATTGTTGTTATTATTATTATTATTATTATTATTATTATTATTTACTATTTTATTTTATAAAAATAATAAGAAGAATATGCAATATTTTTATTATTATTACTATTATTAGTAGTATTTACTATTTTATATAATAATAATAATAATAATAATAATAAGAAGAAGAAGAAGAAGAAGAAGAAGAAGAAGAAGAAGAAGATGCATTATTATTATTATTATTATTATTATTATTATTATTATTATTATTATTATTATTATTATTGAACATAAATATTTTTACTTCAAATTTCTCTAAACCAATGTTTTTTTGACAGGAACCACTTTATTTTTTTTATTCGTTCTGTACAAAAATGTTCAACTTTCAAAAGAATTTGTCTGATTTTGTAGATTAACTTCTGATTTGCAGCTAAAATGTATTATACTTATATAGTTACTTTAACCACAACAAACTATTCTATTACGATTTTAAAATATTACCTATTGAGGGTATTTTCGCACTTGCAGCCTAAACAAAACAAATGCGTATTGTTATTAGACTTCTATAATGTGCAGTTTTCTGAAATTTTCTGTGTGTGTGTGTGTGTGTGTGTGTGTGTGTGTGTGTGTGTGTGTGTGTGTGTGTGTGTGTGTGTATGTGTGTGAAATATACTGCACGGTATTCATAGGTTATTACATAAAGATTACCAATACGATATCTAAAATATATTTAAGATTTATCATAGGTTTAATGACTGGGAATTATGCGGGAGATTTGGCATTAACTGACATATCCCTTGACTTATTCAGGTTTACCTGAGTATGATTTATGGGAGGAAAATACTAAAAGCAAAAAATAAATTCCATGTTTGTGTCATAGTGTTTGCTTGAGTGCAAATGAATTCTTAACACATTGATATTTGCAAAACGACTAAAAGAAAAAGGAACTCAAAGGGCACGCAGAGGGCAACAGAGAAAGATAACAAAGGTGAGTGGCCTCCGAGGGTGAGCAGGACGAAGTGAAGGCCTGGAGTGGCGCTCAGGGCGCGAGCTGATGGCAGAAACCTATGTTTGACCCCTGCGAGATGGAAGCTGTGAAGCTCCTGACATGATGACCCACTGCTCACGAGAATTCATTTGGGCCTGAACTCTTCGTGAACCAAAACCGGGGGAGAGCTGGCAGGCCTCAGCTGTTTGAGGAAAAGCTCGGGGCAAACTGATCCGCCTGTGTAAATATTGAGGCAGTCCGTCAGAAAACTCGGGGATGAAATCGAACTGTCAAGCGCGCGTAAACTTTGGGGGAAGAGGGGAGGCCACAAGAGTGAGAAGGGAAAGAATTTGGCAAACTCGTTTCCTTCAAGGATTGTGGAAAAAAATGATCCAAAAACGTTTCTGACCCCTCTGTGCTCTTTCTGCAGCACCTCTTGTCAGCACCCTCTGAACTCGTTGCACGAATCTTTCACCTGCCACGCACCACATGTGTTTCGGATGTGACGTGATACAACAGGCGGTGAAGCTTGAATTTGATGTCTAATTTTAAGGATCTCTCAAGAGTCTAAATGGGTGGGTGGGTGTTTGTACTCACTGCATGAGATCCTTTTAAGCTGAATTCACTAGAAAACTAGACTTGTGCTTTTATATCAATTAACTAAATATAGCTACGATCATATATCAAACAATTAAACTCAATAATTGGACAAATGTGTTGTCCATATGAATGTCTCTCTGCACTGTTTAAAAATAAAAGGCTATATTTCATATAGATCACTAAATAAATATACATCAATAGACCTTTTCATTAATTATAGCCATTTACTATATTGGGCTTAATTTAGCAGATTTATCATCAAGGATCTTAGATTTATATTCGGATCTGTTTTTACTATAACAGGCATATTGATGCTATATATCTATAGATAGCCTGTTTCTCAAAACTTGAATTACGTATTTCATTAAAAGTTACATAACAACATATATTAACACAACAGTTGTTATATTGGTGCGTCTTGTCTCCGTGGTTTTGTTTTAGATACTAAACACAATATGCACCAACACGATTAAATCAAGCGCTCCTAATCAGATTAATTTTATTCGCCAAATCAGATGTGTCAAATACGCGGACATTGGATCATTTAAATGATGTGATTTTTTTGCACTTCTCGAATAAATTACGTGAAAATATTCTTTATTGGTTGACAGTATGAGATGACGTTTGTTAATGCACTGAGCTTTTCTCCCCGTACTATGAAATAAATGCGTATCTGGGAAGGGGGCGGGGTTAGTATAGAATGTTCCTTTAATGGCTATGTACGAATGGACTTTTCACCCCAACCTCTGTCAACACTTTATTCACTTGGCCAATGTGAATTGTCAATAAGACGTGACGTCACACAATATCTATAGTTGTTTGGTGACCATATGTTGTTTGTTTGTTTGTTTGTTTGTTTGTTTGTTTGTTTGTTTGTTTAAAGGTTGGTGTAGCTATCGTATCGTAGAAACGAGTACAAATAAGTATCAGGCACTTTGTGTGTCGTGAGAGGAGCCTATGAGGCTGAAGCTGAACTGCTTAACATTTCTAATGGCGAATGTGCTTTTTGTTTGTTTGTTTGTTTGTTTGTATGTATGTTTTAAATACATTATGTATTAAAACTGTTAGAACGGAAGAAATACAATTAAATTAGCTGAGCTGAAAAACTGCATCTATCTAAGAGTTCACCTGAATTTAACGGTGACCCCTGGGTAAACTCGGGTCCGTTTGCTTTGGCCTCTTTGTGCTTCAGTGCAGACTCGGGATGTTGACCGCGGGGAACAGCAATGTGATCAAAGCTAGTTTTTAGGGGGTACAGGACAAACGCCCCGAACAGCGTGACTGAAATCCACACCAACTGCGCAAGCAGATGGCCAGAAAAGACCTTCCTCGTAGAGGATAATGCCGAGTTAGCCTGTGATTTAGGCCACTTATGCTGTGTGCACTCACATTCTACTCTTTTTGCAATTGTTTTCCAAAGAAATCTACGATTTTACATAGTAAAAGATATATGGTATTAGATATATGGTAGTTTGGCACATATAGACCTGTATGTCTTTGGCGTTTCTCTCAGCAAGACAACAATGTTTGATAGTACAAAAATGTTAATAAGGTTTCTAATTTGTTTACAGGCAAAAAAAAAATATTTTAATCAACATTCCGAAATTAAATACATACATTTTGTTATAAGTAAAATAACAATAATTAGCAAAATATTTATTAGTAAAATAATAAATTAATTAAAAAAATAATAATTAGTAAAATATTTATTAGTAAATAATAAGGTTTTGGTGGACCATTTTAAAGTATGAGACATGAGAACGTCCGGTTTCTGTCAATGTTTTAATTAATTAATTAACCTTTCTTTTAAAGATACAGTCAAATAATGAATCTATCGTCAACTATGCTGGTCTATACATACAAAAATAAAAAATAAAAAAAAACTTTTTGCAGCAGCTAGTACCACTAAAAGAGAGTGTATTCGTGTCGGTTTACTTGTTTAGAGCTCCCAGAGGCGCGCAGAGGTAAAAAGGTCAGCGCGACCCCGCAGAACAACAGTGACTGGTTCTCACTTTATCACTGTCTCGGTAAAGTGGTTTGCGCACGCGCGCGCGCGTGTGGGTCTGTGTATGAATAAATGATGTTAAATCGTTATAGGTTTATTTAAAGGAGACTTTCTTAATGCACATTATGTATCTCCCCTTCTACAGTACCCAATGTTTTTACGATTAGCTTTCGATTTACTGCGGCCCATGAACAAGATATAGCTGTTAACGAAAATGAATGGATAAATGAATGAACAATGCATGTTAGAGCTGATAGATACAGAGCTTAATAATTGTTGAGCCCAGAAATTCAGTAAAAAATACTTTTATTATTAATTATTATTATTTGAGGTAGACACATATTTGAAATAAAACTTTACTTTAAACATACAGACAAACTAATAAAACTCAGCCAGTCTGTTGTAGATTCAAAATCTGAAGGTTTTGGATAACGAATAATACGTAATAACCCTGTATTTATCCTAAACAACTGCACTCTACAAGTCTCAAAAACTTTTTCCGTGGCATGACATTGAAATAAGGCCACCAAATGCATCCTACATATCGCATGTTACAAAAATCCTGAATAGTTAAATATATAGCACTTTGTGTTCTGGTAAAAATAAAATTATGCACCAAAAGAAAAATAACATCATTCATTCAAGTCGATGGGATTACAGTAATAGCAATACGAGGTGCATCAGTGGCGTGAAGGCCTACCCTGTAACCGCAAAGTGCAAACGGTTCGATTAAACCTTAGGACATACCCTACGTACAACAAACAATTGACTAAAGTATATCTACATCCAAAAAAACAAGCATACAAAGTACAAAGTTACTTTTTACCCTTATAGACTCCCTGTAATTGAAAGGTCCATTGTCCATTTAGAGATTTGTAAACATTCTAAAAGTGCATTACCGACTTTTGGATTACAGCCGGAATTAGCGTACCCTGAATTAGCCTAAAAATGAAATGGGCGTTAAACAGTTTGTCTAAATTTATTCCACGTATGTTGCTGTAGAACAAACTGTTAGCTCCCCTTACGGTCAAAGGAAAGGTAAAATGTATAGCCCTGTATCCCATTTCAATATGAAGGTCTGTTTGACACCATTTGGAATGTTTAACGAAATATGGTTTTATATTATAAAAGTCTGAAGTTCATATTAGGACCTTAAGTTCCGCGTACTTCGTTAGGTCTCTGGACTTGGGGACGTGCCTGGAGATGTTGTCGTAGAATTATCCGAGATTTCGTCAAAGTCCTTAGATGTAGTGGAGGATGTAGGAGCGAGACCTTCCTTTTCACGCTTCTTCTGCTTCATTCGTCGGTTCTGGAACCAAATCTTCACCTGTGTCTCGTTGAGTTCAAGCGTGGCAGCGATTTCTACCCGGCGAGCTCGTGTCAGATATTTGCTGAAGTGAAACTCTTTCTCGAGTTCTGTAAGTTGTTTTGTGGTGAAGTTTGTTCGGATTGTGTTTTGTGGACCCAGGCCGTACTCTGTCGCTTTTGCTGTGTGAAAGGTATAAAAAAAGAGTAAAAATAATGAAATAGTGCACATTAAATTCCACATTGCCAATAATAAAATGTTCTAACCAAGTATCGTAAAACGCACAATGTTATTCTTTTACGTAAATATTTATATCTCACTTGTCAGCAAATGCATAGCAGTTTACATCCATTCTGATGGTACAGTTCGGTATTCCCAAAAGGTACTCTGCTTGTACAATAAGTCCCTGTGCATGAGGGGTAGTGTTGTAGATATGACAGAGAGCCTTAGATAAAAAAGTTAACTTAAATAGGCCTATGAAAACTAACCTAGATGGCTAAGTCAGTCTAAGGGATACAAATCTGGGCCCTTTTAAGAAGTATAAAAGCATATTTGTTCGACATATTACAAGAAAAGCGAACAGAAAAAGGAGTGAAACGCAAGTCTGGTCTTACACTCCTAGACAGACTGGGTCATATACCTACTGTGGATCAAATATGAAGAAATAAAAGTAGTTAAAAAAAAAAGCTGTAATGTAACGAGGATAAAACTCGTTACATTATTTATTTATTTAAATTATTCATTTATATGGCTGTTACACAAGTTCAGTTGTATTGGGAAAAAAAGTAAAAAGAACCGACCAGTTTTAGGAGGGTTCCTTTTCACTTTCATCCAGTCGAATGTCTTCCCTGGCATTTGATCCGAGCATGTCTCCTTCTGCTGGCAGGATGATAGGTCGCCGTATGTACCCTGGCCGTATAGGAGTTGGTGGTCCTGGCCTTCGCAGCCATTCATGTGTAGATATGGCGCCGCCGGAACTGCTCCCTGTGTGCTACAATACGAACCGGCTAAGGACCCGTAATTAGGACCGACACTTGGAGCAACAAAGCCAGAAGATTGATAATACATTCCATCCTGTTCGTTCATGAAATACTGCTGATGGCCATAGTCCGGTGTGGCGGATGCTTGCGCTCCATAGCCAGTGCCATTGTAATTTGAAAGGCCCATGCCACCGGTTTGATTTTGATGCTGGTGATGCGCATAGCCTCCACTTTGGTGCTGATGTTGTGCCGTGGCCGCCGGCGCACTGCCCCCTACGTAAAGTCGTCCATCAGCGTTATAGCTGTCACTGGACTGAAAGGGGCCCGAGTAAGCCTGATCCAAATGATGGTATCCAGACTTTGTGGGGTAAGTACTCGTTCCCCGGTTGCAAATTGTGTACTCCAAAAATGAGTTCATTTTGGAATTGTCCATGCGCATCTGATAGCGAAGTGGAGAAAGACGCTAGGTAGAAATTGCACGTGCTACAACCTCGCAGCAGTATGTCATGAGGGAAAAAAAGAAAATGATTACCTCCAGAGTATTTGCTCCTGCTTCCCTATAACACATCTATACCTCAGCTGCTGGTCACGTGAGCCGTCACGGCGCCAATGGTGTGGGGACCTACAGAAGTTTGTCAGCGCACGGTGACCATCCATCACGCGCTTGACATTTGCATGACAAAGCCACTTCAATCAAACTGGCCCATCAATCTGATAACAGCACGAATATGTCAAACCCCGCGTGAAAGGCTCTCCCGAAAGAGAGAAAGAGAAACGAAGAAAGGGACAAATGTCCTTTTGAGATTTTAACCCGTCTTCCTCTCTTTCCTCATAGGCCTTCATACCACTCAAAATATACTTTTTGACCAGGCTATTTAAGATGTTATTGTGTTTGTTTTAAGGAATTATTTTCCTATCTTTAACGTGGAAAGCTAAATTTCAGCCTCTTACGTCCCCGGACCTCACAAAAGGTTTATGCAAAGTTCAGTATCTCTACTCAGATTTGAAATCCGTTTAACATTCTGTTTGGAAGTGACGCCATCTTTTCAGTCTGGTCCTGGGTCGACTTTGGGGAGTTTAACTGAATCATAGGACGGATTTGTTACTAAAACTAGGTTAGGCGGACAGCAAGCCTTGGGCTGAGTACGGACCAGGAGGAAAAGTGCATGCACCTAGTCCCAGCACAAGCAAATATAAAAAAGTAGCAAATCTGTACTTTTGCATCTATACAGATGACTGAGGCTGGGAAACACAAACCACAATTTATTTTACGTGCTGGTCCATATTTTACACTAAATATGTCATCTTTATTTACCCTTGAGTCAGTTACACCTCGTTGATGTAGTTCACACTTGACAAGCGTTGGTGGCTGAAGAAAAAGCTACAGCTAATCATTAATGGGTGACAACAGTTTAGCAAAGCCCCTCTTCATAAAACCCACGCACAAAGGAGGTGGTAGAAGGATCTGGAATATTGGGTGTTCATTCACTGGTACATGGAAAGACAAGAGCAAGTAACAATATGACGCCCACAGTAATTTGTTACTTGTCAGTATGTTTACTATGGTGTCGCATTTCTCGAGAAAGGATAGTCAAGCGGGCAAAAGTTCAGAGCCTGTTAGCTAACTATTTCAAATGTGTCCTTGAATGTTTCAGTCACCTTCCCTCAGTTTTACACATAGTTACAGGTATCCCACAGTTCCGTTTTGTCTCAGCAAATAAATAAAGGGCTAATATAAGATTTTACATTATACATTGCTCTTTCTTATTCTGGTGTTGCTATTCAATGCAGTAGTGATTCTAAGCATAAGTACGAACAGCAAACGGCAGACTGATTTTGTTATTTTTATTAGCCTATAGTAAGGTTCGTGCTCTTTATAGTTCTTTATGAAACTGCCAGCATTTTTAATGACCAGACAAGCTCTGATCATCTTATAGAGAGGAAATAAATAAATAAATACATACATACATACATTTTATTTGATTTTATATTTTACTGAACATTTGGGGATTATTTTTATTTAAAAAAATAACAATATGCCTTTTCTTATAAAATACATATTTGTGTATATTTTTCTAATCCTTTGGTTTGCGCTATAGTTTTGTTCCAGTGACTAGCCAGGAATATAATAATTAATAATCCATTTTGGGTAGATTTCTGACCATAGCTGATGGCATACAGAATTTATCTTAAAAACGTCTTTTAAAATCAACAGATCTTGCCTTATTTATAACGTTATATGAACTATGCCTTTATAGTCCTTCGAAAATACTTAAAATAACATATTCGTAAGAGGGGATAAATTAGGTTCTAAAACAGATATCCTTCACTTAGCCGGCTGTGGATATCCTTTTCCCCAGAAACTAGGACTTAGTTGGCTTGTATCTTTCAAACGTAAACGATGAAAGTGGGTGAGTCTTATTAGCTGTACTACTTCTCTTTATAGCACATGGTAGCCAATGAAATGTTACTAAATTAACTAAGGGATGAGTTCGTTTGACTTTTGGTTAAACATGGAATCGTTGACCTTTTATAAACATCATTACAGCGCAGTTTCAGCGCAGAACCATGTTAGTGCAGAAGTATTTAATCAGATGCGCTGTATGTGTGCTTCTTCAGTCCCCCGCCCCACCCCCTAAGCCACGCCTCTGATTTGTGCTTTACTATTGGATGCTAGAGCTGACTTTTCCTAATTATAATATAAACAAAACATTTCATACCTTTTTTTTCATTCGGAGTATAGATTTGTCAATTTGGTTGGGTTGCGGAGTATTTTATCAACAGCATTTATTTTATGATTAATTAAATAATGGCCCAGTACTGAGCTTTAAGGAATGAGTATACAATAAAATAAAAGTAACAAAAAGCCAGTTTAGCAAATAGCCTTTTGATTTTCCCTAACGAAATTAATTTTGGTGAGTTAACTGTATCTGCAGGCTAGCTACATTTTGTTGGCTACATATTAATCCACCTAGTGGTGTAAACTAGAAGAAACAAGCGACCTAGGTCTGTTAAAACAAGATCATTTTGTTCACTTAGTGGCACATTAAGAGAAAGGATTTCAAAGTAAAGAGGTAAGAATATCACCTGCGAGCAACAATATTACCTGTGAATTCGACAGGTTGGCATTGTTAGTAGAAACATCTCTTTGGCCTGAACTACTTTTCCATGAAAGCCTTTGAGTAAACAATTATACTAATAACAATCATTCCAAATTTTGTATCCTAGCAAGCCAAAGCATGATTTAGGTAGTACAAACAATTTGGGAGTCCTATCATGGCCACTCTCTCACTCCAGCTTTTTTGTTATATTGCTGACACATGGTGCAGTAATGATCCATTACATAACAGGTTTGTACAAGCCACATTTAATATCATACACAATTAGATTAGAATTTACAATAAGGTGATATTTCACAGTAGTTGTAGCCCATTGTTGAGATGTTTCAACAATGTTTCTAAAACAGGCAAGGCAAATTATATTTCTTCACCAAAACATTGTAAAGGTGCAGCAAAATTACTTACAAAGGAACAGGTCAGTAGAAATGTTTTCAATATGCATTTGAAAAAGGTAAAAGTTTGTGCATATCTGATATGCAGATCATGAATAATTTAAGCCTTGTTTTATGGGATTCAAAACTTAGACCAGAAGTAGGCATTTACCTATATATATATATATATATATATATATATATATATATATATATATATATATATATATATATATATATATATATATTTTTTTTTTTTTTTTTTTTAATAAAATTCTGCAGTGCATATAAGTAAAGAATATCCATGCATAATATTATAATAAAATGTTGCCACCATTATGGCAGTGCCTTCTACAACCAATAATTATACACCATACATTATTTAGAACTTTCTCCCAGATCAGTGCAGATGAGTATCTAAAAGCTGCTTCACTGTGTTTTTGCAGTGTTTTAGGCAGTGTTAGTTAACCAGACACTACTGAGCTGAATTCCCTATTAGGATTATACACTCACTGAGCACTTTTTATTAACACTATAGGAATAGAGGGTAGGGCCTCCCTTTTCTCTCAAAACAGTCTTATTTCTTGGATGAAAGCATAGATTTCACAAAATGCAGAACTGTTTAAGATTCTCGTCCATTTTGACATGATTGCATCACACAATTCCTGCAGATTTATTGGTTGACTTTCATGCTGTGAATCTCCTGTTCTGCCACATTTCAAAGGTCATCTAAGGGCTCCAGATCTGGTGGATCAGGCTGGAATTAGATGATGGGGAAAAATTAGCTCTACATGGCCAGCAACACTTCTCAGGCAGGCTGCAGCAAGCAATGATTGATTAGCATTAACACATTCAAAGTGTGCAAAGAAAACATTCCCCACATTATTACACCACCTCCACCAGTCTGGATTGTTGACATAATGCAGGTTGGGTCCATGGATTCATGCTGTTGGCTCCAAATTCTGGTCCTACCATTGGTGTGCCTAACTGCATCTCCAGCTTTCAATCTATGACTGACAGAATTGGAAACTGATTTGGTCTTCTGCTGTTGTAGACCATACACCTCAAGGTTTGACATGCTCTTCATTTTGAGATGCTTTATTGTTCAATTCAATCCTAGCCTTCCTGTAAGCTTGAAATGATCTGGCCATTCTCTGTTGACCTCTCTCAACAACAAGGTGTTCCTGTATGCAGAGCCACTTACTGATTCATTGTCTTTATTGTGCCATTTTTAGTTGTTGTTGTTGTTCCTGACACAACACTCTAATTTTGTTTATTCCAGCTTGAGTGGCATGGTTGGTTTCCAACATAGAACCCAGGCAACACCTATGAGAGAACGAGATCCTGCTGCTGGACCAACAGGGACACTTCATTCACCATTTTGAGTTAACTCAGTTTATAGTAACTCAGCAGTTATAGAAATCTGTCACCAACAATCAGGCCACAGGCAAAATCAAAGGATCACCCCAACCCCCAACCCCAACCCCTTCTGATGGAATGGAAACATGTTTGGGTGAGTAGATAATTGTCTGAATGAGTAAGTGTACAGAGTAAGTATATATCTACTTTTCAGATGTATTGCTTGTCAATGCCTTTTAGTGGTTTAGTGACTTTACAGGAAGATCAGTAAAGGGAGATAGTACAGCAATCAGGTTTACTGAAATAAAATTTCTGAATTGGTAAAAAGCTAACTTTAACTTAAATATGATTAACTTTTTAAGTGTTTCAAAAGTCATTTTAGCATCATTATGCCTTCTACAAACAATAATTATGCGACAAGTAAAAAATTATCCTGCCATGATAAAAAAAAGGAATTTGTTTCATTAACATGAAAGCTTGGTTGCTTATGCTATTCCAAGTTACAGGTAGTCTTATTTGATAATCTGTAATTAATTTAAAAAATATTATTCCTACAAAACACACAATCTAATTTATTTAGTGCTACCAGCTTCTTTGCTTTGTTTATGTCACTCTTATACACTTTTGTTAATAGACTTTGGTATTTAAAAATTTGGTATTTTAATGTAATAATTTATCAAACATGTTGGAAATTTAGTGTGAACCACCTTGTTTACTAAGGCATAAGCCAGGACATAAGCCGGTTACTTTTTGAATTTAGAAACTTATATGTAAGATATATTAAAGAGATATAAATTTCTCAAAAAATTTTGCAGCTTTAATCTATATTGTGTGTTTGTACCTAGGAATTCTTCATATAAATATATATGAAATGTATATATAAATTTATATATATAAATGTCCAAATCATAATTCCAGGAATTCTGGTGACCAATAAAAGGGTCTCCAGGCGGTTAGCTATTTGCTTATAATATTTGGCTCATAAAGCATCCGTCAGTGTAAAGCATGATTTTGATTTCAAGTAATAAGCATGATGCAAGTTCTAGTAAAACACACAATTCCTAGTATTTTGTCAGCTCAGATCCCTTTTTGTGATCTGATAAAATAAAAATGGCTAAAAATATATATAAAAAAACTTCCTCTATACTCTTATTCCTACACATTCCTTTGCTTGGACAGAGAGAATTGCTTCAGTGCTTAGTTAAGTACTCAAAAACTTCAAAATCCTCCAGGATGATCCTAAACCATATTCCTTTTTTAAAGAGCATCCACTCATCTCCTACAGATGGGACAAAAACATGAAAGACATGCTTGTAAGCACTGGATCAAAAGATCAGGTTAAATGAACATGTGGCACTCTTGCATGTAAATGTACTGTGCAAATCCACAGTCACTAAAACCAAATTCCCTGAATGATTATTTTAAATATCCATAACTCCTCATTCATCACAGCAGGAGTTGTTTATTGTTTCTACTGTAAGAAATGTAATCGGCTATACATTAGAGAAATCAAGAGGAGACCTTCACACCAGCAAAATAAAGGATTTCTACTTTCCAGTGGCAACACACTTCAACAGCAATGGATATACCATTAACAACATCTGTGTGAATTGCCACAAGCAATGAAATGAGGAAATGTTCACAGATCACATGGTAAATGCAGAAAGGATTATCGATCCCTTTACAATAGTTTTAAAAAGTCTTTAAGAGATATTCTACATCATACATAATGTTTCAATTTACTGTAATTCATCCAACTTTCTCTAAGCCACCATGTCAGCAAAGGCCCTTTATCAAAACATGAACCAAAACCTTGACTAATGTCTTTTTAGCCTTTCATGGCAAAACATGAAAATAAGGCTAATATCAACTGAGCCTTGCAACATGCTATACCAAAACACTTTTCTAGGTTCTACATCACATTTGCTTTGGTTTTGCTAAATATCTCTATATCATATATATAGAATATATATATATATCAAAATATATATCAATAAATATCAAATATATCATAAATATCTCTCACTTGTTTTAAAATAAGACTAGCTTTATATATTTTAAGAATATTTTCATAAGAGGATTTAACACACAGAAAAAGTCCTAATAAAATATAAACAAAGAGATTACCTAAGTCTCAGCAATGTCTTTTGTAATTATTACTGCTGGAAATGAAGCAGTCTTGACCTCAGCGTACCTATACACCAGTACAGATTTCTGTCTCCATATACAAATGAGATGCAAACACTATGTGGAGGTTTTGTCGTTTCAGGTGGGTGAGCAGCAAAGTGGTGGTGGGTCATGCATGACTGAATCTGGAGTGCTTTAGCCAGATATGGACAGCAACATTTCCATACAATCAGAGCTTTCTAAGGCAGCCAAAATCAGCATGAAATACTTCCTGTGTTTTCTGCCATATTTGGTCAAAAAAATCCCTAGGTTTTCAGCACTATTACTTAGTGAACTGTCACAAAAAGTTTACATTGTACATCAATTCAGTTTCAGGACAGGTGTCAAGCCCTTAGACCAAATACACCTACATAAAGAATGTGTTTGGTTTTGCTTTTTAAACAGATTAGAACTAAGGTTTATAAGGAAGATCATAGAAACCGTGTGGCAATTGCCCATGTTTTTAATGTCCTTAATTACTTTGTTACTATTGCATGGTGGTTTTATTATGATATTACAGACTTTATAAAATATTATAAATAAAGATTAATATGCTCTATAAAAGGTGCTCTAAAATAGGCGCTTGTATCATAGACCTCATTTGCTTACATGTGATGGTTTGTATGTAAAAGTTATTAGGTAGCTACAAATGAATCAAGAATCTGGTGTTGTGAAAAAGTAACTGAAATCCTTCCAAAGACTTTAAAATAGTACAGACTTTAAGCTATAATAGTAGACTGATCATAGCACTCTCTCTCACTCATTTTCTACCGCTTATCCAAACTACCTCGGGTCACGGGGATCCTGTGCCTATCTCAGGCGTCATTGGGCATCAAGGCAGGATACACCCTGGATGGAGTGCCAACCCATCGCAGGGCACACACACACTCTCATTCACTCACGCAATCACACACTACGGACAATTTTCCAGAGATGCCAATCAACCTACCATGCATGTCCTTGGACTGGGAAGGAAACCGGAGTACCCGGAGGAAACCTCGAGGCACGGGGAGAACATGCAAACTCAACACACAAAAGGCGAAGGCGGGAATCGAACCCCCAACCTGGAGGTGTTAGGCAAACATGCTAAGCACTAAACCACCGTGCCCCCAATTTATTCATGTATTTAATAACTGCCAGCACTGTATTAGAATAGCTTACAGTATAGCTAAACTAACACTATGATAATTATATTGTGATAACACAGTAAAACATTAAAACAGTATCATAACTTTTATTTATAATAAAAAAGAAAGAAAAAAGGTATGTGCTAAGCTAAGTGCAACAAGTTTCATATAGAGGGCACTCTAGATAATGCTATGGTACTTTTAGCATAGCTATTTTTTTCCATAGTTAACTAATAAAAGTTTACTTTATTTTTTATTCTTCCCTATAGTATTCTCACTGCTGCTGTTAGTTTTCTATTTAATAGTTCCTTATAGTGCTTTTTTTATTTTGTTTTGTATTGTTTAATTTCATTGTTAAATTTTAACACGATATTTTTGGGATATTAACTGATAATCATTCATATTATGTTTGTGTGGACTGAAAGGATTGTTTTATTCAAACATAAATAAATAATAGATTCATTTGTAAGGATTTTGTGTTATACCTAATAAACTGTAGAGAATAGTTTCTCTGTAATACACCATTGTTTCTCTGTAATACACTAGAGTAGTTTCTCTGTAATACACTGTTCAATACATAGTGCTAAAAATAATTCAGTTTTGCATTTTTTATGCTAATGTACAATTTGTTTAATGATATATTGGAGTGTGAATGGTGTAAATATGAATTGAAGGCACTTTTTGGCAGGTCAATACTGTACTTGGTATTAGTTTTTAATTAACATATCATAAAATAATCAAAATGAGAATAATAAAGAAAGATTTTATCACTACAAACATGCAAATATCCTGAAATCTATAGAAGAACAGCTTTACCAGTAGAACTCACTCTAAGATGTATTTTTTAAGGATGCATAAAATGGATCCTGGATATTTTTACATACTGGGTTTCAATACTGCCTGGGTTTCAAGCTTTTAGGGGATCACGTGATAGAGTGTATGCCATTAATAATGATTTTACCATATACAGGTGCTGTTTTACAGGAAAGTGGAATTAGATAGTCTATCTCAGATTAGATTATCCTTTTTTTAAGTGGGTGGAAAATTGCTTTAACCCTATTGGCATAACTACCGTTCTAAAAGTCTCAATGGCCAGACAGATAAGTGTGCATAAGCAAAAAAAAACATGCAGTATTATTTTACCTGGTCTATTCTTTGAAAGTACATTTATGTTTATAATAGGCATGGCTACAATCCAATCCCTTCACCTGCAAAGGTATTGCAAAGACATGTCACCCAGCCACAGGATTACATTCAGAAGTGAAGGAACTAAGTATCTTTTCTATTAGCTTCCTAATAGTTAGCTAAATAATACAGTGAAATACCAAAATTTGGCATATTGGACTTATTGTGAG
The DNA here is from genome assembly GCF_030014155.1 of Tachysurus vachellii. NCBI lineage: Eukaryota > Metazoa > Chordata > Actinopteri > Siluriformes > Bagridae > Tachysurus > Tachysurus vachellii. Next base: position 8,380,942 of record NC_083477.1, on the reverse strand, counting down.
TATGATAATATGTGATATTATATGTGATATCAGTTTCACCATTAGGGAATACATTGCAAAGACCGATGTGGCTATAAGTGTCTTTTCAACAGCTTTGGACTTAAAAGCATTCTAGTCTTTTCTTTGTTGGTGGGTGGAGGCAGAGCCCTGGTGTTGCAAAGCTACTTTTCTTTATTAACTCTTTAATTATATTAAAACTTCACAAGATAAATTCAGGAAAATGTATTTTGTTATTTTGTTGATTAAAATGTTTGAGCATTTGTATTGCTGTTTATACTTTTAAAATAGGAGATGATGTTGTATATTTCCAGTATAATTTTGAATATTTTGTAATGAGTATATATTTTTGCACCTCTATATCCCATAATGTGGAAATCTTCTTTCCACCTACCTCTGCTTAGCTTAGACTCTTTCCAGAAGTGGAAGCACTGTGAACACCTGTACACTTGGAAATAAATAAACAAATTTAAAGAGATTATGGCAAAGTGAGACAGAAAATGCCTGCCACTCACAGACCTGTGGAAATTGGCAGAGCACCAAAAAATGTTGACATAACTATTAAGGTCATGGCCCTATAACTCAGCCATCATGTACGTTAGATAAATATGCTCTGTAAACATCTATCTATCTATCTATCTATCTATCTATCTATCTATCTATCTATCTATCTATCTATCTATCTATCTATCTATCTATCTATCTATCTATCTGCATGTCTCTCTGTCCGTCTGTCTGTTTGTCTGTCTGTCTGTCTGTCTGTCTGTCTGTCTGTCTGTCTGTCTGTCTAGAAGTCTGCCAGACTTTCTGTAGGTGTAAATGTGCCAGACTTTCTGTAGGTATATCTGTCTGTGTCTGCCTTTGGTCATGCAGAAATACATTTGCCTGCCAGTTTCATTTTCTTTATCAAACCATTTGAAACACAAGAAATGTTTGTCTCTCTTATTCTCTTACTATCTCTGATTTACTATCTACTGGTATATCTGACAACAATTTGTTCCTTCATTTGTTTTAGTTATGTTAGACACAAGTACAGGATCTACATTGGTGGTTTATACACATAGAGACACACAATCATACGCTCACTCACTCTAGCTTTCCAAATGTTCATTGTCGAGTAACCATATTGCTGGTATCCTGAGCTGAATCTTTTTCAGATTATGCCTAAACACACTCATAAACATGCACTATTTATTTTCATATGGTGTGGACCTGCTAAGGAAACTTATAAAGATTTTTTTATTTAGTATGCGTGTAATGTAAGGATACAGTAAAACAAATAGACTTGATAAAATAAAGCAATTATTATTATTATTATTATTATTATTATTATTATTATTATTATTATTATTATTATTATTATTATTGCTGTGTCAATCCATCTTACTCTTTGTGTAACGATATGTTGAATTGGGACAAGTCCAACTATTACATAAGGTGTCTAGTATTGATTATAATGCCAGAAAGAATCATTATGATTTGACAAGACCTTCGTTTGTGTTAAAATGTTCACTTAAAATCCTGACACACAACTGAGGATTGACCAGTTCAGCCGCTTTCTATCTGTGTGAACGAAAGCATTCAATAATGGCCGCCCCTTTATTGTTCATATCCTTCATTGTGCTCACAACGCCATTTTGAGCAGCTCAGCTTAGAGAATACAGCCAGAATACACCATCTCTCAGCAAAACTAGAGAGTCTCGAATCTGAATAAACTGACAAATAAATAAATAAATAATAAATCAATCAATCAATAAATACAAAATATATAGACACTGCCTTGGATCAGTTAACAATATAACTCTCTGTTTACTACTACTACTACTACTACTATTATTATTATTATTATTATTATTATTATTATTATTATTATTATTATTATTATCGCTGTTGTTTATTACTTATATTGTATACTTATTATATATATCAGAAATCATTAAGAGAATTGATCATATTGTCCTGATGATTTCTGAAATTATTAAAATCTGAGCATTGCAAAAATGTATGATTCTAGTCTAAGATGGACCCTTGAAAATCATTCACACTTATGACACTTATAAATGTTTTATTTTCACCTATGAAAATAATGTACAATAAATAATTTGTAATTTACTATTAAAGAATCTCAATAAATAAACTAGTTCTAAAATTCATCAGCAGGCACAACGCCCGTCTCCGGAAAAAAAAATCTAAAAGCAGTTCAGCTAACAATATGTTTGACTTTCCTGAGAATTCATCGATTGATTTTCACTGAAAAAAGTCCCCGCATATTTATCCATAATTCAGGATGAAGAAAAAACAACATAAAAAAGAGAAAATACCTGAAACTGGACATTAGCAATCCCGGTGTGGATTCGTTTAAGCAACATCGTAATACTATAATGATTTATTAGCCTCCGTCTCGCAGTTATGTGTGTGAATATAACCTAAAATATTTTTCTCTTCTCTTTCGAAAATGGTGTGGTTAAAAGCATTCATAATAGGCTAATGTGATGGCATACATTTCGATTGTTGTTTTCAAGTCTGTCAAAACTGTAAATGTTGTAAATCTATAGTACAAAGAGTACTTGTAAACAAGTCAAAATCCTCCTCGGAGAAGTCTACAGGGCTATCCAGTGAACTCTGTAGACTGGGCGATAAAGCGTCCGAAATTTGTAGACAGGAGTCGGCGGAAAAGAAATTCAGATCCGCTAGTGAGTTGGCGTCCTGCGGTTGTGTGAAGGCGTTCTCTGGCAATTCCTCGCGCGACTCCGCCATTGTACCGGGGTTATCGGCTGTGGGTGTCGAGTACGGGGGTGAGTGAACCGCTGTGTCAGGACCATCTGCCGAATCGGTCTGTATAGGCTGGCTTTCCTCGGGCGTGGGCTGGTTATTGTCAGCAGAATTGCTGTAGCAGGAAGCCGGAAGGCATGGCTCGCTCTCGGATGCGCTAGCCGAACTAGAACTGGATGCTGTCGGACCAGACGGCTCCGGTGGTGGGTTAGGGAAAGGCGATGTTGCATCTGAGCCTTCGAGTGGCTCGAAACCGAGCCTTTCTGACTCACCTTCTTGTCCTTCTCGGTGGTGCGTGGTTTGTCGCTTGTGCTTCATCCGCCGATTTTGGAACCACACTTTGACCTGGCGCTCGGTTAAATCCAAGAGGGCTGCAATTTCGACCCTTCTGGGGCGACAAAGATATTTGTTGAAGTGGAACTCCTTCTCCAGTTCGAGTAGCTGTGTATTGGTGTAGGCTGTCCTCAGACGCCGAGAACCGCTGCCATTGTCCAAGCCGACTTGCACTTCTGAGAAGAGAGAAGTGAAAACATTCAGTATTCATAATATAGAAGCATTCTCTAAATAAGTGCACTTGCCTGTGTTTAAATTTTTCTGGCAGCAATGACCGAAATTCGGTCATGACCAGTAGAAATGCCAATGTGCATAAGTTGTGCAAGCAATGTCCTTATTTTTGTTCCACTTTCGTGTTACATATTAATACATATAATCAAAATGGCTACCACAAACCATGAGACATGGTTATGAATAAATTTCTTAAAGACTGGGTTTGCATCTGCGTTTCTACAGGCCGCTTTATAAACACGAGGTTTCCCATTTTTTACGCCAAGAAATGGGGGAGGGGTGCAAGTAATAATGTCAGTATATTATAAACAATATAGAATACGTTACAACAACGCAGCTTAAATAAAGATATAGAAACGACTATGTAATTCGTATGGATTTGCCCGTAGCTAAAATATTAGCAGTGATTAGCAATAATAAAATAATTTTCAGAAATTTGATTAATCTGTCTCAAGCAAGTGAGCATGCTAAACTGTGCCGTTAAATCTAGCGCATGCACTTAACGATGCTTTAATATGCTTTGAACATTTTCAGCAATAGAAATGTCTGTAGAATTTTATATCTTTAAACCGACCCCTTTCAATAATTCATGTTTATCAAACAGGATGGTTATCCAATCGTTCTATTTAGGTTCAACAAACAGCCCTACTTTAATATAATAGTAAGAAGAAGAAGAAGAAGAAGAAGAAGAAGAAGAAGAAGAAGAAGAAGAAGAAGAAGAAGAAGAAGAAGAAAGAAAAGAAAAGAAAAGAAAAGAAAAGAAAAGAAAAGAAAAGAAAAGAAAAAAGAAAAAAATGCAGACAGCACTGACCTGTGGGGGACTCGAGTCCTGCGGTGCTGAAACCAGAGGATGCTGGAGAGGGAGAGGCAGCTGTATTGGGTGCTATGGGTGCTGCTCCAGGCTTGGGGCATTTCTTCGACGATTTCTTTTCCTTCATCCATGGGAACTCGTGAGCAAGTGGGCCACCGGCCGTGGCTGGAGCCGGGCCCTGCTTCTGCTGCGATAGTGGCGTGGTTTGCGTCCGGAGCTGGAGGCCATTAGAGGCGGTTCGCTTATGGCTCCTCGGTCGCGCCTGGTTGCCTGTGCAAGGGCTCAGGCTGGGGATAGTGTGCTCGAAAGGAGGTGGAATTACTGTCGAGTCCTTGATTGATGAAGTTTGAAATGACTCCAGGACAGCGGGGAAAGACGTCAGGCACTCAGCAAGGGAAGGCTGGCTGTTGATGAACCCAATCTCCCTCTCAAATTCAAAATTCATCGCTTTGCCTAAGCAAAATGGGCGGCCAGCGACATAAAAAATGCGCAAAAATAACATCCAAAAGGCGCGGTTTTATTTTGCGCTCCCACCACGACTGTTTTTGCGGGCTTTAATAATTGGTGATATTACTAGCGTATGGGGACCAGGGTCTACTAAACTGAGGACTATGGGCGAATTTGCAGCCAATTCCTGGTCACATGACTAGTCTCATCCAATGGAAATACGGGGCCTGGTGGCAAAAGAAAGCATTTTCTATATTGATCAAATATCCAAGATCATGGAATTCCCGCGTTAGTATTGTATATGATTAAAAATGCACACGTTTGACATGTGTTTAGGTGTGGGTGGTTAAGTAATGTCTTCATTTCGACAATAGCAATATGAATGAAGAGCTTTGGGTGATCTAAGCCCGAGGCCTTAAGTGCCCGTTAAAAGCACATCCACAATATGGCTAACTGCGTATTTTAGCAAGGGTCATTAATCTTAAAAGTTTTGACAAGAGTAACAGACAAGAAATGTAACTATATGTAGTCAATATATATGTGTGTGTGCGTGTGTGTATGTATATATACTGTTTCTCGTGTGTATTCTAAACAAACAGGGATATGTCTGTTTCGGAGAGATTTTAGAGCTTGAACATCATTACACAGAGCTTCGCGAATGAGATTGGTGTAGCCTATGTGACTGACTAATTTACAGTTTTCCTTCTACTATGAGACTTCTAAAACTGGGGACCTTTGCGCATGTAAGTTTTCAGCTTCGGCTAAAATACATTTAAAACACACATGAATTTATTTTGATGGTATTGCAAGATTGCATGGATTTTATTTTATGACAGGATTACAATACTTATGAAAACCCCCTTTGCATATGTAATATCTAACTATTGAAAATTACGACATGGCTACTAATAGGTTGCTTAGAAAATGTAAATTATTTGTCTTTAAAAAACAACAACAACACGTTTTTAATTGTAATAGAAAACGTTTGTATTTCCAGACTGGACATTGCATCTTTCAACCATTTTGTTAATAATAATAATAATAATAATAATAATAATAATAATAATAATAATAATAATAATAATAATAATAATAATAATGTTAAAACAAAAAAATAGAAAAGGAGAATAACACATGGGCTAGATATATTCTGTAGTAAAGACCAAGTGGTGATCAATCTTTTCGCCGGCAAAGCGCTTGACAGGAACCACCCTCAAGAATTCGCCTCTTCCCTCCACGGCTACAACAAAGAAAACGCCTCTATTCCCGCGTATACTTTAGCATTTTCTGTCTAAATTAATTCAGCTCAATTTAATTCATCTATTTATGTACAGCTTACGTATAGAATTCAAAATACGTATAAAATAAAACTCAAGGACGTTAAAGGGCTCGACTGCATGACTAGAGGTCTGAAAATACGTCGAAGTGTATGCTGTTGTATGTCTTTCGCTGTTATCACTGTTGGGAAGAAGCTGAGGAAAACATAAAATGTGTGTGGGTGTATGGGTATTAAAGGGGTATACAAAGCACGCTGTGGTTAGTGAATATAAAGAGCGGGTCAGTTCAAGAGGTCCAACACCAGAATGGAATTTACAGGAGATTATATCGACGTGTCTTTTATTTTTTAAAACAAAAAAGGGATCTAATTTGGGAATACCATTGCATATGTGCTTTTTTCCCCAAAGGGTAATTTGGTCTGTGGTTTTAAAGGTTGCCATTTCAGTGTCTATCTATCTATCTATCTATCTATCTATCTATCTATCTATCTATCTATCTATCTATCTATCTATCTATCTATCTGTCTGTCTGTCTGTCTGTCTGTCTGTCTGTCTGCATTGTTTGGTCGTATTTAGCTGGATGTTTTTGTTTTCATCTAACTACATTTAATCAAGAGATTTTAACTGTTGAACCGTTAACTTTTAAAGCTTTTAATGTTTAACTTTTAACTTTTATAAACCGTCGATAGCCACTGAAAGTTATTTAATACAGGGACATAAAGAGCAGTGTGTATGCTTTATTGCAAGGTATACATTTATTCGACCAGCCTATAGGCTAGACAGTTTGGTGCGATTGTTATATTTATCTCATTTTAATTTTAGTGAATCCATTTTAGACTGACCTTATTGTCATGCATAGCAACTTTTCTTGTTTTAATATTGATCAAGTAAAAACAATGTTTCACCATGTGTAAATTCTGACTTAATTTAATTCTGACTCTGTTCAATAAACAAAATTATTAAATTCAGTTTTCATACTCTTTTGTTCAGCTCTTGACTTTTATGTACTTTGTGATTCACATAGAAACTTGTTTCTTTTAAACTCATAAAATAAACCGAGTCTAAGGACTGGGTTGACCTTTGCTCACGTGACAAGACACTGATTACTTTTTAGAAGCCACGATGAGACAGACACACCTTTGTGTGTGTGTGTGTGTGTGTGTGTGTGTGTGTGTGTGTGTGTGAGAGAGAGAGAGAGAGAGAGAGAGAGAGAGAGTTTGTGAGTGTGTGTGTGCGTGCGTGTGCGTGTGCGTGTGCGTGTGCGTGTGTATGTGTGTGTGCCTGCGTGTCTGCCTGTCTGTCTGTGTATGTGTGTGTTTGTAAGTAGTTTCAGAGGGGATGGGGCACAAATCACTATACTAAAGAAGTGCAGGACTAGAATGAAAATGATTAACATAATATTTTATTAAAGAATTGTTCAACAGCCAACTCTTAACAAGAAAATCAATGTAACTACAAAGAACAAATGAAGGTTTCTTCTTAAAAAAAGGAAAAAAAAAGTTTCGCTATACTGTCTAATTTTCGACTATGCTGGAACGGTTTGATTCCCTTGCCTCGCACCCTGCACACGTCAAGTCGTTTTTGTACAAGGGTAACGTAAACCTAGGTGTCTCTAAAAATACAATAACCAAAATTAGTTACAATGACAAGAACACAATGTCTTTTTCTTATAACAGGTAAATACTAAAAAAGTACACTTTCTCGATATAAATACATGAGGGATAAATAATTAAAAAAAAAGAAAGTATTTAAACTGGCTATAACAAATAAATATATATTTATGAATGTTCGTTTGAACACATACCGAAAGACGCTGATTGAAGGTCTTTCGCTTCAAAATAAGATTTACTTTTTCCTTATCCATCAAAATGTAAACTCTAAGTGCAACAATGATGTCCAGCCGAGGAAGCATTAGGCGTAAACCGAAACGTCTACACCATTGCTTGGGATCTCGGACATGCATTTTGTTCATTTATACCCTGTTTCCACGTAAAGTCAAGACATGAGAAAATGTCTGCCTTTCTCATTAGTGAAGCTAATGTAAGCAAACTCAGTGGAGAGAGAGAGAGAGAGAGAGAGAGAGAGAGAGAGAGAGAGAGAGAGAGAGAGAGAGAGAGAGAGAGAGCAAGGAATTGACGAGAAGGAGGGAGGGGCACAGCCATTTGAGAAAGGTAGAGACGACTATGTATTGACTAAATTCTCAAATGGCCTATCTTTACCCTGTATCAATTTGGTAAGTATTGCCCAATTATAGTCGGTTTACGGCAGGATGCTCTATGCAGCATAGTGCGAAAACAGCATTTAACTTATCAGTCCAAAAAAGTGTACAATGAAGTGTTGTTATACGTAAATTTATTACGTACACGCATTTTAGGCTAATGGTTTTAGGAAGTTGAATTAGAAAAAAATGACAGTTTAGCGAATCTGTTAAACGCAAAGAGGTATGTGGATAAAAGGGAAGTGAACAAAAACAATCCAGTGGTTTCCTAACGCCGGTTTCAAGAGTTTGCTATGCTCCACCCTCAAGCATTTTTTACAGTGAAGAACTCGGCAATAGACTGACAAAATACACACATGCCAACGATGGTGTAAAAGGGAGTCACACATGGTCATACAGAAAAATAATCTATTAAATCGCATACACTATCCACACTTACCCACTACTCATAATTTGTTAAAGTAGGGCTTTCAGAGCTACGCATACATAACTGATTGTAAGATGTCTTCTGAACAAATCAATGTGCTCACAGGTGAACGGAAGGACATCAACACCAACTGCTGTGATTGAAACGGCAAGAAACCACTGGATCATCTTTTTCAACCCCATTGCATCGTCCCCTGGGTTCGCGTTTACTCGTTTGTTTGTTTTCTTCTTCATTGTAAATTGTTTTGTTTTTTGTTTTCCCCCCAAACCTGTTACAGATGCGTCAACTTGGGTGCTTCTTGAATTCTACCCTGAGAAGGATGGTGCGCTGACAGATCTGTATATGTCGGGTGTGTATCGCACGGTCCGTGGTGCTGGTTAGCCGACATCTGTGTGGCACCGTTGTAGTCCATGCTGGCAGACTGGTGGTGTGGCAGGTGATTGAGGCTGTACATAGAGGGCCCAGTGGCCGGCATGGCATCCACATAGTTCCCTCCTACGTACACGGGGCTACCCTGCATGTTAGGGGTCCCATAGTTACCACTGTTACCTTGTAACCCATGTGGGTCATAATCTGGTCCTGTGTTGCCATACTTCTGTTGCGAGGGACAACCTTTCATTGAATTTTGATAGGATGATGTCATGGCATATGCGTTTTGATGAGACTTGTTGAAAGATGGCGGCGACGGCGCGTCATAGCTGCCCATTGAGTGCATGGAGTTCATAAAACCGGCTGAGGACTGCATTGGCAGAGGTGGACTTCCGGTTGGGGATGGCCCCCCTGAAGAAGAGCCCATGCCTTTCGACTTTTGATCCTTCTTGTACTTCATGCGTCGGTTTTGAAACCAGATCTTGATCTGCCTTTCGCTAAGGTTGAGAAGATTTGCCATCTCTACGCGTCGAGGCCGACAAAGGTACCGATTGAAATGGAACTCCTTCTCAAGTTCCACAAGCTGTGCGCTCGTGTAGGCTGTGCGCGCTCTCTTAGAAGCCGCGGAACCCGGAGGGCTTTTCTCGCCGCCACTGCTCTCCGCTGGGTTGGGAATGAAATAAAACATAATTACTACAAGCGGCAATTGAATGCATCGTTCCCCTTAATAAAACAGGGCACGAAAAAATTTACCCCTTGATACTGGTTGTCAACACTTCATAACTGGCATTTATTAATAGATGCGTGTCCTAACACTGACCGGGTATATGTAAATTGTATTATGACCAAAAGCCCACGGCCAGTCGTACCGTGCGGTAAGCTAGATCATATTTGGTGATTGTTGTAAAGGGCGCTAGCTTGCCTTAAAGATATTTCAATAACATTCGCATGTACTGGTCCAAAATACATTTTCTGTAATCTGTACACTACGGGGCCCGAGAAACAACCCTAATAATTATCCATATTTTAACATTAATATTAACATTATTATTTCCGACTATATAATTATTTTCACATTTATATAGCAGAACAGTTCCGTAATTATTTCTATTTTATTGCCTCTTCTCAGTCCTTAACCCCTCCCCCATGATAATGCTACTTTAACATAACACCTATATGCTGGTCAACATCTGTCCCAGGCGAGAAGAGCAGGTGGGGTTGGAAAGAGAGTAATCATTAAACTGTAAGGAGCGGTTGGCACACACACCATTAGCTGAGCTTGCACTGGGGGAGCTGTTTTTTTGCTTGGTGTTCTGACGTGACTCTTTCATCCAGGGGAATATCTGCTTGGTGATGGTTGGGTTCTGGGCTAGTGTGGATGACTTGGTGGATGATTTGGTGGTACCTCCGCCGCCAGTCCCACCACTGCCGCTACCACCCGGCTGCTGGGGTGCACTAGATCCAGTTGGGTTCACAGGATTTTGAGGAGGAGAAACCTGGGGAGGTTGGTGGTGTTCAGATGGTAGACTGGGACGCATACAGCTGCCATTGAGCTCTTTCGTCTTGGCGTGCTGTGACTGTGTGGGCGCGCTAGTGCCTAGCGACTGCAGTGAGCAGGCAGACCTCTGGTAATCGCCATCGAGGTGTGCCGAGCTCGGGAAAGCCGCTGGCTGGGCCTCATAACTGAAGCCATTTGCCCCCTGATACGAATAACCTCCGAATAGTGTCGAGTTGTCGTAGTAGGTGGTTTTCTGCATTTCCAAAATTCGCGTTACCGGCTACCAGGGTCCTGACGACCTTCTGGAAGAACATTGGCACCCGATGTCACGTGACGGTCTTTTTCCAACGGCCTCTTGGAAGCTGACCTGAAAGGTTATAAGAGGCACATAATAAGAGGGGCGCAAGGTAAATCCATCTTACCGTGCTGAAAAGCGCCGTGACATGAATAGAGCGTTCTCACAATGCGGCTTGCAGATGCTACTTGGAGCAACGTTGGACTGCAATTTTCCCGTGTTTTACTTTTACACACTCTTATCAATAAGAAAACAAATGTTCAGATTTTTGGAATTATTCCTTTTGTTTTTGTTTTCTCGAACAATTTTCTGAACAAACAGTTAAATGACTTAAACTTTATCTAATAAAATATATTTTAATGTGAAATATTTCATAGATGAGTGTGAAAACATTTTCAATAAATAAAAAATGTTATATTGCTGCTAATAAAATGTATATATTTTTTGTTTTCATAAATAAAGTTCGCATAAACATTACTCTACAATTTATTTCTAAATGTCTGCAGATATATTTTGTTTTTGACTAGTTAATAAAATTATCATTTAATTTGCTATTTTGTTTATTATTAAAAATGTTTTTAGTTACTCTTTTTAATTACTCATTTAAGTAATCACAAATGTAATATACTACTACTACTACTACTACTACTACTACTAATAATAATAATAATAATAATAATAATAATAATAATAATAATAATAATAATAATAATAATAATAATAATGCAGTTGACCTGGTACTTAATTTTGTTTTGTTTTGTTTTGTTTTGTTTTGTTTTGTTTTGTTTTGTTTTGTTTTGTTTTGTTTTGTTTTGTTTTGTTTTGTTTTAAGGTAAGCCAAGGTTTAACAAAACAAAAGTGTTTCTTCTTTCTAGAAAAGCATACATTCTCTTAAAAGATCTGGGCTCTACAAAATGTTTAGCGGGCTATACAAATCAATGAATATGTCTCATGCATAGAGGCCTTTTCCAGAGGGCTTTCTCGAGTTACACACAAATGTATTTGGTCAACATTAAAACCCTGAAAAACCAGCATTGTGAAGGAGTGGAGTCCTAAAACGTGGCGTGGAAAGACATCCCCGGAAGCCCTCTCTAAATATGATTCATGATCCTGGCTGAACCAAAATAGACTAATCTAATCCCGGAAATGGTCAAAAGACCTCCTCTCCTGGTTTTGGGTGGTTGAAAGGACAAAGCGAGTTACAAGCCTCTGATATTCATTTAAAGTTACTGGTTAATAATCATAAAATATGGGAAAAATCTGACTCTTCTGTTGTCCAGTAATTTACATATTTTATGATAACACCAATACATGTAATGTCAGCGTCTCATTGCTTAAAATGTAAACAAATCCATTAATATCATTAACAACACTCACTTAGTTTTATAGTCAATTATTGACTGTCAGTATTATAAATGACATGACTTCTGTAACGTTTTCAAAAGACTAAACTATAGTGTGTGGTTGCTCTAAATTTATAGCAATCATAAATCCTTATTTTATATTAGCTAATTGTGGAAGATAGCTATCGGTATTTTATACTGTTATTTTATACAGAACACGAATTGTTAAAATTTAGTGCACTTTGAAATAATATTGGAAATATGTATTAAAGACGTTCTCTATCATTTGTAGAGTATCCTATTATTAAGCTATTTAATTGAATACAATACTTTTTTTAATTGAAAAAAAAAACTTAGCAGGACAATGGGGCTTATTGAAAACAAAAAACCATAAGAACATGCAGCTGTGGCTGTCTGTGAAACGAATTAAAGTAACCAAAGTGTAATTGCGTACATTTTTAATGTTGAAATGTTATATATAAGACGAGGCAAATTTTGTATGTGTCTGTTTATATAACTGAGAAACTGAACTACAGCTTTTGGACATCAACTCTCAACACGTCACAAATGTTGCTCATTCATCTTCAATGAGGACGGACGGAATCCATGGAATTGTTCAGGGAAGAGAGAGACAGGGAGAGGGAGGGGGGAAAAGTACCGGGCCTGTAGATATCAAATCATATCGTAGTCCCATTTAATGGAACACGTAATGTCCTGGCCGTCTTGTTACGGTAACACAATAACCAACTTTTCTCTAGATTCAACCTTAACACGATTATGGAGTCAAGAGAGGATGTGGTTGGAAGAAAGGGGCTAACCCGTGAAACGTCAACAAAACAACAGGGGAGAACATCGCTTGGGCGCCCCTTAGCTATCGGACACGGAAATTTCTATACATAGTAAATCGAAATAATACAATAACAGAACGATATTTCTTTGTATGTAAACGAGGAAGAGTATAATACAGAGCCTAAATATAATTTACTCAGGGCATCTACTAGTGCAGAAAGGGGTCGGGACAAGCGATTTCTATACCAAATAAAACAACAGCACATTGCCATTCGAGACCGCTGAGAAAATCTCAGAAATTGGCGATACTTTTCCATTGTCGCTTATCTATACAACGTTTAATCGCACATAGCATATTTCTTCCATAATGCATTGAAATCAAACACGTACATTTGCACCAAATGCAATGGGTCATTTTGCAATCGGGAGTGATTCGGTTATACTGGACAAAATGTGAGAGTGGAAATATGAATATGTTATGCTATGAAACGATCTAGAGGGGTAAAAAAAAGAGGACCCGCTGCCTGGAAGCTTAAAGCGTTGTGAACTCTTCTTGAACCGCGTTTGCAGTCGTATGGTCATAAATCACTAGGACACACATACCGCCATTCACAAACTGATAGCCTATTTCAAACCATCTTACCTTAGCCTCTGACGAGCGACGTTCGAGCAGGCACCATGTTTTTTCACATTCGGTCAGTCTGCAATCAAAGAAAAAAATGCCGAAAGCTCGTCCTCGTTTAGATATTTCAGCCACTGAGCGAGTGTCATACGGCGGGTATGGCGAGCACGGCTGGCCCGCGCCACAGTGCGGGCGCTCCTGGTTTAATCCCTTCGCTGGTTTAAGGGGGAAGACGGTTTAAGCATGAAAGATCTGAGGTATGCGAGGAAAACGGCAAATGGACAGGCAGCGCTGCTCCTGGCCGCCCTGTCGACTGGTACGCCCTGCTCGCTGATAACAATGGCCTCAGATTTCGCTTCCTTTACCCTCTCTCCTCTCAGTCACCGTGCAATCCCGAACATCATAATCCGAAAGGGGCTCTCGACTCCCCGTCGCCACATTTTCCCTTTGACTTTCGGGTGCTGGCATTTGTAAGTGTTATTTTCGCCCTTTACTCCCCATTTGGTGGGTTATTGTATTGTCATCACAGGCCTCTACGGCTGTTTGAAAATAACGGGGGTGGCTTTGAATGTGCCAGGCGCGAGCGTTAATCCCCATCAAACAGCGTCACCACTGAAAAATTATGCTAATTGCAGGCGAGTAGGACAGGAGGACCTACAAGCGGAAATCCACCTCTTTTCATCCCACTTCTCACTAGTTGTAGTGTCAGACTATGCTCATGTGTTGTTAGGTAATATAAAAAAGACATGAGAAAAAGTAATTTGTTCCCCTTACTAAATCCATCGGTGCAATGATAAATGACAAGAAGAAGTTTTTTTTAGTGTTGGTCTTATGTTAGATTTAGACAGAAACTGAATACTGACTGCGTTGTACTATATATTATCCAACACAATCTACTTGTGCAACTTATGCGCAAAATATGAACACAGGTTGGGAGGGGTTCGGAGAACAAGAAAACAGACAACAGGCAGACTTGTAAGCGAGGGAGGAGTGTGAAAACAAAGCATCAATATAGATGCTAGATTTTTTTTCCAACAAACGAGCCATGGTCACATAATTTTAACTCGGATAAGGAGCACACGTTAAAAAACGCACCAGTCCTCCTTGACTCCTTTTTTATACCATAAGCAACATTCTTTTAGTCAATCAACAGGGAGAAATGGCAAAAATAAAAAGGCAAAAATAGCGACAAGTCGGAGAGCAAAATGGAAAACAGTGTAGTTTAAAATCTCTCTCTCTCTCTCTCTCTCTCTCTCTCTCTCTCTCTCTCTCTCTCTCTCTCTCTCTCTATTTTTTTTTGTATTATTCCGGACACCCCCATGGCTAAGATTTATGACTTCTACCACTCGCCGACAGCTGTAAACAGTCAATTGTTAAAAGGTGATTTGCAAATAGGTACTTCAATAGAGAACATCAGCAACGATGTGGGAGGAAGGCAGGAGGCAAAAATGTAGGTGTCTGCAACTCTTTTCGTTAACGGCATTGTTCCCAACTTTGCAACTACCACTAAATGTGTGACAGGGATTCACTCAGAAGATTAGTAATTAACTAATACGTGGGCTGAAGATACGAAAGAAAACGTTGTTTTCTAATAATACTATTATCTAAATAAGAAACGTAATATATTGCAATAATCCTGAGTATTATGTGTATTTTTCAGGCTAGCCGTTTTTCCTAGTTTTGCTATATATATATATATATATATATATATATATATATATATATATATATATATATATATATATATATATCGTAGTGTCTAATTGCATAACAAAAAAAAAATTATAATCAACGTCTTAGCTAAACAAGCCGAAAAAGCATATTCCAAAATTTACGAAAATCTTAAGCCACTTTTTTCAGTTTATATTTTAAATGCATTTCTTGTACAATTAAATATTATTCACATCTGAAACAACTGAAGTTTAGATAACGAAATACTTCAGTAAACTTGTAAATCTTCATTTATATATATATATATAGACTATGGTATTGTAAATTGCATAGTGATTGGAAGCCCTACGTAACGGAAAAATAATTACTGAAATTTGTTTGATATTGTTGTCTTTGTATGTTTATTTACACATTAAAACCAGGCCAAGAATGTTATTATAGCGTGGAGTGACTGTGGCAAGTCTTGATTATTCACCTTTTGCTGCACGACTATTTACTTTTTAAATAGTCAAAGTCTAAAGAGATATAACTCTATAATTGCAGTTTTAAGTGTTTATTGTAGATTTTTTCAAAACCTTTTGAGTATCAATGTAATGCAATAAGCAATATACACTAACATTCCATACCAGAAAAGTAAATGTCTTTGGCCATATGGTCATTGCAACAGCACTAAGGACATGCACACAAAGGATTTACATTGATTAATCGTTCTATACAGATCATAAAGATTGAGGAGATTTATTAACAACTTCATTATGAATGCCTCCATTTAATATCGTAGACAGCTTTAGTGTATATTGTAAAGGTCGTATACAATATTTAAATAACAAACCTCTTTTTGCCTTTATTGGAATTTAAAATTTAGATGAAAAACACAAAAAAATTAAAAACGATCATAATTCTTGTTTACTTCGCAGTCAGCATTATTTCAAATCGGTATTTGTTATGTGTTATAAAATTCAAATCGATAATTCTCATAATATACTATCAATGCAATGGCTCGAGAATAAGAGGGAATGTGTTTCGTCAAGCATGTAATCTGAAAGATATGAATTACGGTCACATGTTTCAGTTAAAAAATGGATCACTTACCGAGATAACGTCTTTTACGTCTAGATTTTATGCAAGGATACAGCTTCCAGATAACTCGCAGGTACTAAAGGTAGACACAAAAACACAAAAGATGCAATCAAAACGTTCGCAATTTGTTTTAAAAAACCGTACTTACACAGATATTTGAAGCAATGTGAGATCAATTTGACCACGTTTACCCTACTGTTAAGTTCAAATTATGTGTAGGTACATTTTGAGGAGATCGCAGACTAAACATACAATCCTTGCAACAGCAAAGAAACCGATTTTTAATATTTATAACTGCATTATTATTTATGTTATTAATTTCGTTTCAAAGCTTGCCCATAATCATGGAAACAAATGTCTAGAAACAGAATTAGATGTACAAAAGAAGCAGTATTAATATAAGGAGAATGCATTTACTACAAATTACATATGCATATTTGCTTAAAAAATCTAAACCAAATATGCTGGATCATTACAAAACGTCAACAACAGCAGCAATAGAAATATTAATACTACTAATACTACTATGATAAGTACCAATAATAATAATAATAATAATAATAATAATAATAATAATAATAATAATAATAATAATAATAATGCAACTAAACAAAATATATTTACTAAACATCAAGCGTTTATCGGCGACCATAAAACATGAGTCCCACCATTCTGGTCAAAAATCCTCCCTTTAAACAGTTTCTAATCCAAACGACAGCCTTAGAGAATCGAAAATGGATAGACATTAGGCAAGGGCCTAAGTAGAAATGGAATGAAATGGCCTTGCTTGTCTGCATAGTAGCGCTTATTAAAAGTGGAATAAAAACGTTGGACGCTCCCGTTCGCCGGCTCCTGACAGCTACCCCAAACACATAAATCAAAACGAGGATTCCCCGACCTCCCCGACTCTGCGGCCTATAGCGCTATAAAGTTATTTATTGCATCCCCGCACTCACGCACGCCGTTGGCTCGCGTCCATCCCCGGCGCCCTTTCAAACACTAAACGGGCAGTTTTGGGTGGTTTTTGTCCCCGCTAACACGCCAACAACTCGCAGTCTTGCTGGACTAACCTAAAGTTACCTAGAAAGTGAAGGGTGATCCTTCCCCCGCAAGCACGAACGCTGCTGCGCTCAGAACAAAGGGAGGAGGCAGCTTCCAGCCAGAAGAGCTGATGAGCCAATTTTTAGAGGGGGAATTGGCCAGGAAAGAAGCAAGACATCAACGATATTTTACTCAAAACAGAACCACACTTAAATCTACAGAGTGAAAGCCTCCAGAAGGTTTCGATTATTGTGAAAGGTATCGAAAAAACGGACGGTAACAACTGCTGGGCTTGCCTCGGTTCATTCCTGCAGGCTTTGCAACAAAGGACTCCTGCATAATTTATCAAAATGCATATTAAGTGGATGCCCGGGCTTTTGGGAGCTGAGGTCTCTTTACCAGACAGAGATTTTTCAATAAAACCAATGCTTTGCTCAAATCCCATATTACAGGCATAGCACACTCTCAGAGCAGCTAACATAGTAAACATTTCCACGTCCAACTTTATTGGCAATCTCTCTCTCTCTCTCTCTCTCTCTCTCTCTCTCTCTCTCTCTCTCTCTCTCTCTCTCTCTCTCTCTCTCTCTTTCTCATTGATATGATATCATGTTAGCTTACCCAGTCTTGCCTACAATGCACTTAAATATAGAGCAAATCTGAAAAAATATATATAAGCTATACACTCTAGAGTTCATTTGCCTAATTCGTTTAACCAAATGTGACAACTTTGGTTTAAGAGGAAAATGCTCGTTATATATCTTCTTTTTTTTTGGATTCTGACGAATGGCATGTAGCTTTCAACAGTCCAAACTTGTAATCGTCCAATCTTAAACCTTAATGGAGGTTTCGGCAAGTGCTGGGTGAGTGAATGAGCAGTGGGCTTGGTTTCTGACACCCACGTATATAGCCTCTATATAGTATACATGCTCGAATTATAATTAACTCTCATTCGAGCACTGACCTCCCCAAAAGGCTCAGTTCGATACCCCCTGGAACTTCAAGAAACGTAAGATATAACCATGAGTATTCGTTACATCTGAAACGGGGATTAAAATACCTGTGTTAGTCTATATAGCATACTTTATTGCAAAAGAAAACTCACGTTCTCGAATTACATAAACGACATTTTTATGTTCCAAGTATATATGTTATATGTTTATCTTACGAATATAATTAGTATAGAGATGGCCTATGATAACCTCGTTTTCAAGTGATTTACTTAGTTTGCGCTACCACTAAAATCCATGGCTTTTGTGGATGAAGTTAATTTTTAAAGACCCACTTGGCTTAGCATGGGTAATATTTAACTTGGTCTCAATAGAAAAGCACAAAGAGGACGATTGGAGGAATCTGGGTCAACGGAGTCTCATGGCCTCTGGGCTTGAAAAGTGCCAGTTCCACGAAATATGACAAACGAGGGGAGGCCTCGACTTCATGTGTTAGTTGTCGTATTGACAACTCGCCTTTCTACAATACAATCTTGGAATATACTTTTTTTTATTTATTTATAACGATATACATACTGTATTATCGTTATGTATTTGAATAAAAATGCAAATCATAGGTTTTGAAATAAAAGTTTGTGCGTTTATTGTGTTGCCAATGCCAAGTACAAATATATGACAGTAAAGAACATGACAGATATTTCACTCTAGATGGCCTAACATTTACTCTGATTCTGATGCTCTGTCAGTGATTTATGAAAAAATCAATTAAATCATATGTACATACATTTTTGTGGTTAGTGCTGAACACCTTATTTACAAAACCTAAACCGTAGGATCTCGCTAACTACTGTGATTAACACAACAATGCATGGTAATTGGATATCTCAAAATGTTTAGCATGTTCCCCTTTATTAACAGACATAAAGATTAGAAAATCAATCAAAATTTAAGATGAATGTATGTATACGAGGTATACGACTTTGAACTGTAAGAAATTTGGTGTTTTTACCCAATTAACATGATTAGTACTATATAAATTACTAACTAATCTAAAATTGCGTGCATACAATTCCTTGAATTTAGCTATACGAAGGAGCAACATGTGGCCGGAAATTCGAGAGATACTGCCGTATTTTTTTTTCTAGAAATAATGGCACGACATTATGGACAACTGTAAAAGCATGAACACAGCCTAAAAATCCTATTAATAAACATCTAACGTAAAGACACTCCAAAAAGCATAAAGTTTTGTTTGTTCATAAAGCCTACTTTCACATACCTAAGGTGTGGGATAACTAAAAGGAGACCTTAAGTTTCAATACAGGCATCCACCTAGAGGCCACATTTAAATTATTAGCGCCAGTTTACTTAACTTTTAGGGGCTTCAGTAATTTCACACGTAATCCTAATTTAAAAAGAGAATATTTCGTTATAATAAGTTGTGCATTTTGGGATCCTTTTACCATGAATAAGGGGTGGGGGACTTCAATCTAAACTGGGAGCTGCTTGAGTAAGCAATTCTTTCTTCGAATCATAAATCACTAAAGCATGCCTCTTCTTCGAAACTTTTATAAGGTAGTGTGAAGCCTAGAGAAACGTAATAGAAAGGCTAGTTACAAGACTTTTAGAGCACGGAAAGGCAACCTTAAGCCCTGCTCAGTTACCTATTTGAAGGCATCTCTCGTCAGCTGTTTGAAAACAAAAGGTTTTCGAGCCTGGGCACACCCAGGGATGGCTCCAGCCTGAGACACACAGCGGATAATTAATGACTTGTCGGCAGAGGAGCTCAGGACACTAGGAAGAATTCAGGCATGTGGTGTCAGTTGGAGCTTGTAAACCTTACCTGACTTCCAGCATTCCTTCAGTCTCTTCAACGAAAATGGCCCTGGCTTTGGAATATTTGTTCAAGACTCCCAAGGAACAGATGAACAAGTCACGGAATGTATTTTCCGCAACAGTTTTTGAGGGATTAGAACTGCGCGAACGAAAGCTTAGACTTTTGGTATGCTAGAAGTCATACGTATTATTTTAATATAAATGTTTAAAGCGTACATAAATTCGGCAGTTAGTATAGGGAAAAATCGCTCGTCTCTTGTCATAGACGTTGCCAGAACGCGAAAGATACTTAGACGTCCATAGATGAATGGTCGTTAGTGCACCGTTTTTACTATCTGCAAAATCCGGACTCCCAATTTGGCGTGTGTCTCGTCAGAGTCAGCAGTAACCAGCAGGCGAAAGATTCCACCTATACCGTCTAGCTACCTTTCAGCTTCTCGCTGCCTGCGCGTAGCAGCGTGGATTGACACGGTGAACTAGTGAACCAGTGGACTGACAGAACACACAGGGTGGAGAAGACATCCTCTGCCCAATAGGGAACTTTACGGCTCCTGGGCCAACACATGGGACATATGGTCATTGCAACCTGGGGGCTTCAGCAAGGCGAGCACAATTAGCCTCTTTCTGATAGCTGGTATACTTTCCGACATTCTGATGGAAACCGAGTTCAAACTGCAAGTTAAAGAATTGACTTTTTAAATATGTTCATATTTGGCAAACAGTATGCTTCTTTACTGTGATTTTTTTTACATTTAGCATTTTTACAAATTTTTACCAAATAATATGTTAAAAAGTCGGAAGGTAAGCAAATGCACTTGGCCTTGTTCTATGAATGCGTTGTGTGCTGGGTTGTACTATAGCCAGAGATAAGAGAAAATACACCCACGCTTAAAATCTCTCTCTCTACATCTGCATGTCGCTCTCTCTCTCTCTCTCTCTCTCTCTCTCTCTCTCTCTCTCTCTCTCTCTCTCTCTCTCTCTCTCTCTCTCTCTCTCTCTCTCTCTCTCTCACACACACACACACACACACGCGCGCGCGCGCGCGAATAATTGTACGTGAGATTGGAGACAAAGGGGAAAGCTCACCTATCTCCTTTTTAAAAGCGTGATTATAGCAAGCGTGCTATTTTGACGCCACATAAAAACTGTTCATTCCTAGTGTTTAGTGTTTTCTTAGCTGTCTGACCCCTATCTGGAACGCTTACCGAAAGCCCTCCACATAGGATTTGGATATCTGTTCTTTATTTCTTTACTTCATGTCATTTGCTATGCATTTTAATTGCTATTCTGCGCAGACCTACATGAATTGCCGATGGATTGTTTTATATTGATTAATTTTCAAACGTTTTCAGGAAACATCTGAAAAAGCTCAAATGAATTAAACTTGAAAAGTTTTTATAGTATTGGTTTAACATACTGTTAACAATATGCACGCTCCTTCCAAGCAACAAAAACTCCTATATAAGCGAGCCTATGACCATTACCACTATGCTAAATAAATGCCTGATATATAAACAGAATTAAAATAAAATCTTATTTGTTTCAGTGGACTTGTCTATTTTATTTGCAAAGGATACATCTGTGTATGTGTGTTTGTAAATATTTTTCTTTACATTCATTTTAAAGAAATATGTGGAAAACTTTCAAAATGTAAATAGATACTGAAGTATCTTTGGCGTCTATTCAGTAATATATTTGGGGACTGTTGTTCTTTTATTTTAGACACCTAGCTGGCAACAATTATCTTATAGGCACCTAAAAACAATTATTATATATCGTATTATGGCTCTATTTTTACATCGCAGTTATCACAACCCACAAAATTGCTTTTGGTTTGATAAATTCTAAACTATGAAAAAAAAATTCTGATCCCCAATACTTTGTATATATGCATATACACTTATAATCACAGAGTAGCCAAATGCTTTCGTCTAGGTTTAGGTTTTAACAGTCACAATTCCTATGGCCTTGTTAACCTAATGCTTTTATAAACATTTGAAAAATACAACATCAATGATTCTTTTTTCTTTTACAGTAACAGTTTTTTAAAACAATAGCACATTTAAAAAATATTTAATCATTAAAAATATTGCTGCTACTTATTAAACGTTATTTTCAATCTTTAACCACTCTACTGTTGTTTAGGACATATCAGATACGAGGCATGTGCTTGTAGAGCTCTTGAAAGATGTCCAAAGGGCCCCCATAAGTGTTCTCCAAAATGAGCTTGGAAATTATTTTTGACACATCACCCGGCAACAAGAAATGCTTCCGGTATTATATATTTGAAAGTGTTTACCCCATCAACTGCACTGATTGATATTTTGTATCAGACACATACTCTTCTAATTTTACGAAAACTTCTACAAAAAGGTTTCTACGGTCAACATGAAATGGAGAAACAAACACAGGTTGAAGCACAGGTTCAGGTAAAAGTAATAGAAATGAATGAATAAATGCTTCACTGCTTTTATTATTATAATAATAATTATAGTAGTAGTAGTAGTAGTAGTAGTAATAGTAGTAGTAGTAGTAATAATAATAATAATAATAATAATAATAATAATAATAATAATAATAATAATAATAATAACAATGTTTGCTAATGTATGGTGTACTACAATGGACGTCCTATCCACAAAATCTCCGGATTCACCCTGATCAGTATAGGGTAATTGCTGAAGACAAATGAATAAATGGATTATTATTAAATTTGTTGTTGGACTATTGGTAAGCTAGCAACAGAATATATTTATCATATGTGCAGTATGTTTTACAAGCAAACAAAGTCTGGATTTTACCCATTATTAGGTCATTAATTTTATAGATAATATGAATGATTTTGTTGCAAACCCTGCGCTTCAGTTTCACACGTGAATCGTACAAATATTTCCCTTTTTAACTAAAACGAATACGCGATACATAAGAGATGTTATGGGTAGAGCAAACAAACGTTCTTATTTGTATAGGCTAGCTACTGATCTATTTCTTTCAGCATGATAATCATTGTGGAACACACTATGCTTTTATCTTCTGCTTACTCACACAACGGTTTCTAAAGCACGTCCTAATGTCCTTTTTGCATAGACTAACTGTGGATAAGCGTCCTTATTTTATATATATGGGTGATCTTAAGCTCATCAAGTTCTGTGTCCTGCTTGTTGTTTTTTCCCCTCAATCCGTTACAGGTCACCTGCACTACGTTTCTATCCAAGTACAGTTTTTAATGGTCTTGTGAAAGCCGAGTGAAGACCAAGTGAAGACCCCTGGCTATAAATTTGCAGTCGGTCGCGAGGGCTTTTATGAGTTTTACATATCTACGAGGTGGATCCCGCACTGCCAAATTTAAACACATCTTCCCTTAATTGGTAAGCTCATATGCAATAACTCAAGACCTAGGGCTACTTAACTTTCATATTAACCCTGATCCATTGCCGTATTTCGCCCACAATAATCACCTTAGCATACAGAGAGGTACGGACAAGGCTAGAAGTGCCGTTTGAAAGCAAAAAAGCTAGAGAGCTAAACGTGAATACTTGAATTTTGTTATCACTTCCTCGTTTCACCGCTCGCCCATCATATACCAAGATAGATGATTTATTGCGAAGACGGCCATAAACAACGCAACTCTCTCACAAATACACAATGGCAGCCCCGCTGCCGCTGACACACACCTCACTATAAATCAAGCAAAGTAGCTGGCTGAAAATATGGGAGAGAGAGAGCGAGAGAGAGAGAAAGAGAGAGAGAGAGAGAGAGAGAGAGAGAGAGAAAGAGAGAAAGAGAAAGAGAGAGAGAGAGAGAGAGAGAGAGAGAGCGACATGCAGATGCAGAGAGAGGGTTATACTAACAGTAAGCCTAAGAAGAACAAGAAGACACAAATAAAAATATATACAAAACAGGCTACTTTGAAATTTATTGTGTACAGTGATCTTGTTGTCAGTAAAATTCGACCGATGGAATGGGCTTTGAGACATGCAGGATGAAGTAATGAACAGGATGAGTATTTCTGGATTATATTTACCACAATACCAAAAATCAAATAAATGCAGGGAGATGGGCAATTCTGGAAGAATGGCGGCGGTGGTATTCGCGAGGTTCTCCGATTTATGCTATACTCACAAGCTCCAGACGGTGAGATGATCCCCGTCCAAATTTGTTTTATTGCAGCCTCCGTGAGGGTCTCTGCCTTGGTTTTTTTTCGCTCTGCTATAGGGCTTGTTTTTAAAAGGGCAGTTGAATTTCACGTCAGACACTAGGAGACCATGTCTGCGATATTCCTGAGGAATACATATCTATTCTGCAACCACTGCATTAATTATTTAATGAATCACGTGACCAGGAGGGGGGATGGGGTACCTCGGCTTGCACGCTTGCGGGACCACTATGACCCAACACTCCACAGATATACTCTAAGTTGCTTTTGTTTCTATAATAAAAATATATAGACACATTTCTTATGTTTTAAAGATTAGACGGTAAGTAAATGTGATATACTAAAATA
Source organism: Tachysurus vachellii (assembly GCF_030014155.1). Taxonomy (NCBI): domain Eukaryota; kingdom Metazoa; phylum Chordata; class Actinopteri; order Siluriformes; family Bagridae; genus Tachysurus; species Tachysurus vachellii. The sequence goes on along the minus strand of NC_083477.1, from coordinate 8,356,434 downwards.
TCAGATCCTGTAATTGTAATCGTCTTTCGTCTTCGACTCGTACGTATATCACGATGCATTTGTAGATTGTTCTTACTTTTAGGGTTTTATTTTTTTATATTGTTTTACGATTTGTCATTATAATGTGTGCATTTTTGGTTGTCTTTAAACTTGCAAAAATACAATGTCCTCCTTTTTTTGACAAAATATATCTATAGGGAAAATTTATTCTGCACCTACATTAAAATGATAAAATATATGGAAACTTAGATTTGTCTCCCGAAAAAAGTATTTATGATAACAAGCCCTCTGACAAATGACTGCTGGAATTACAACTGATATCACATTCACAGTTTTCTTCACTACGACCATGCCAGAAAATGTAAGACAGCAATCAAGTATTATGTGATAATCGAAATAGAAACCAGTTTAGAATACAAAACCATGTGTTAATTTGTAATTTGCAAAGAAATATTTAGTATCCAAATTTATCTTAAAGTCTGGCTATAACATTTATGCGAATTAAAGTCAGGTAACATGCATCAAAGAGGCGCATCTTCCAGCGCTAGTAAACAATAGCAGTGATTCTCCTTAGAGCTATACCGAAACAATAGACTTGAGGCTTAGTCATTCGAAGACTCTTGAAGGTCAAACAATGTGCATCGAAAAATCTACCATCATACCACTTACACTTTTCCTTTCACAACAACAGCAGTCAAAACAGCTCGAAGCATGGATAAAAGAAATTCAAAGTGCGGAACATGCGGCATGTTAGAGGGAAAAGTTAGCTCACAGTCTCACAGTCAATTAGCTAATACAATTTGATAATAAATGCAAATCAAACACGATTGTGTCCTGTGTAACTAAAACTGTGGTGCAAAACCGGTTTGAGCGTTTGTTAAAATATTTTAGTAAACAGCTTAAGATGTGCGAATGCAAAAAAAAAGTTTGATAACACGACTGTTAATTAAATATTGTACATCCTGCCTCAATTAATCCAAATAACTAACTTAATACTCAATACACTGGCATCGAAAAGTGTACGATTTTGGGATTGTTTGGTGTTTTTTTAGAACACTGGTTCTTTATATGTAGCTTAGAAAATGTAAAAATCAACACAATCTTTAAAAAGGGAAACGAAATAGATTTTTCTGCAGTAGTTTTGTATAACACGAATGAGGAAATATATCTTGAGTTAATTAGAATCCAAATGACTTGACTATCCAAACAGAAGCAGAAATGATAAAAAATCACTTTAATTTACGACTAGGTACATGCCAATAACCCATATTAAACAAACAAACAAACAAGCAAACAAAAAACAAACAAACAAAACCACCACCTAGAAGAAGAAGCTGATATATATATATATATATATATATATATATATATATATATATATATATATATATATATATATATATATATAGTATCCAAATTCAAATTTATATATATATAGTATCCAAATTTATATATACATAATACATTATGTGCTTCGTGCATATACTTTTTTTTTTTTTTTTTTTAAATTGGGTAATATGTCAATAAAGGTTACTTTTATATAGAACACAATGATTTACGGCGCAGAGCAACCCTTCTTTTATTGTGTACCGTAAATCTGACAACCTCAGTGAAACGCCTTTCTGTGCGCAGCAATCGTAGTTTCAACATTTATTTCAGTTAAACGGGTTAAAATGTTTATTTTATGCAAAAAAAAGTAACGAACCACTTCATTATAAATATAATACAATTTTCCAGTGTAATTCTTAATAATAATAATAATAATAATAATAATAATAATAATAATAATAATAATAATAATAATAATAATAATAATAATTTGCACTCAGGTTTGGTTAGTAGACTATACAATCTTATAATAATTTTATAACTATTAGATATATTAATATCTATGTTTTCAGAGACTTTGGATTAAATGTAAAGGTTCCTCGAAACCCAGAATATTCCTCTTCAGTGAGCACACTCATTACTCTTGGTTGTCTGTGGCCATAATGGTATCTCTATCACAGCAACCACTGAGTTAGTTAAATATTAATATCGAAAGAAGAGCACCCAGTTGGTAAGATAGGAGGTTAAAGGAAAGTAATTGACAATTGAGCTGTAACTATTAAAAAAAACATATTTTCGAAATAGTTTTGTAAGCTATGTTTATAGTGGATGAATGTTACAGTAATATTGCTGCTATCTGGGATTACAAAAGCAGGTAAAAGGATACCCATTTTGCTTTAATTGTTAACAATGGCTATTTGCCTTTCATTATGTGTTCAAACGCACGCACGCACGCACACACACAGACAAACACACACACACGCACGCATACATACACACACACACACAAATGAAATATAGAGAGAGAGAGAGAGAGAGAGAGAGAGAGAGAGAGAGAGAGAGAGTCTGTATAGGACACAAAGCTGGCGCGAGCGGGCTATATATCTCTATGACTACACAGTGCTGACCTCCGCTCTGCGGCTTTTTAGAATAATAATTCAGCAATGCGCGAAGGCTATTTGTTTCGCAATTAGTGGCGTGAGTTAAAGCAGGCACCACACCACCACAACAATGTTACAGGGCCAAGTGGCTGAATTTTCCAACAAATTTTGGAAGGTTTTACGCATGGGAGTATCTACCAATATCAGAAGAACCAAGGTGAGGGGGTATAGTGATAGAACACGAAGAGCCGTACTATTTTTATATATTTTTTAAGGCAAGTTTGATGTCTCTCACACAACAAAATAAATAAACAAAAATACAGAAATGCACATTTTCACTCACGACCTGGGGAAACAGTTGGGAGATGTTGAGAGGAGTGTGCAGAAAAGCATTATATATGGTGAACGTAGTCTAAGGGTTTTTAAACCCGAAACACGAAAGGCACGTAGAAGAAAAGGTCTTGGAAAGGCCGCGACTTCTGTTGTTTTAAGGGCCCCGTTGGTTTACACGACTGTCTGAGGAAAGAGATAGCATATTGCCCTCAGGTTACAGTGCCCCGACCGCGCTGTTATGACAAACTCGCCCCGGGCCTTTGCTGGCCATGGAACACAGAGCGTAGTCCAGCCTGTGCCGGGTCAAGGGTTTCAAAGGGTCAGTCTGTGTCTTCGCAAGAGACCTAATCGGTCAGAAAAACAGTGTCCCCTGTTTGAACCTATAGCAGCCATTCTGCCCAAGAATTGATTTTTTTACCTCATACCGATACGAATTCCTATATTTTTACAATTTGTTTCATTTGACCACACTTCAGTCCGCGTAGGTCCACAGGGGGTGTAAACGCCCTGAGCCAGAACTGCCGACCTTTTTCAAGATACGGTAGCGATTGATTCGCAGGGGTTAAATGACGGTGAGTGTGTTATTAGATGCAGTCGTGCTCATCTAAGCACACAACGACAAGCAAAAGCATTGAAGCAATTTGCTACATGCCGTTTGTTTTAGGCAAATTGTTTCTGCTTTCGAAACATTCTCCTCCGTCCTTTTAATTCTTTTCTGGCCAATAGAGCATTGAACAATCCATTCTAGAAGCCGGCCGTTTTTGCACCTGTGTGCCACCCAAGCGCTTTGAAAGAGCAGAACTGCAACGTAGTGCAAAAAAGCAATATGACTTGCAAAAGAAATAAACAGCCATAAACAAGACCTTATGCCAACAAGCAATGAATAACCAACAAACCAACTTATTTGGAAACAAAGAAAGCAGTATGAAAGCAAATCGAAATGTCCAATATATGCCAATTGTTTACCTCACATGCATATTGAAGTTCTTGAATATCAACCCACACTCTTCCTCCACCCCCAACTTCCACCTCCTCTCTTTTATTTCTTTCAATAAATCTCTTCTTTTTACACTTTTAGAGACAGTGCTATTAAGACAGTTTGTTTTCTCATTAGAGAGGTGTCATGACAAAAACATTTGACCACCAACATTTCCAACATTTAAAACACTAAAACGCAACGTAACCACAAAGTTACAACGTACGCTTGCCACAAGTGACGTTTTTTATGTTTTTTTATCAAAGTCACCAGGAACGACACTGCAACATTTGTGTCGGTGCTATCCGACTGTGAGGACATTGACATATAAGCCAATAAAACTTACAAACAAAACAAAGCTCTTTACCTTAATTACTGACATCTCTTTTCCGGTGAAGATTTCCACTTGTGCAATCACTTCTTCAAGAATCCTGTTCATGGGACATTTTTTGCCCAAAAAAGTTTTCTTGTGGCATGACTTGGTAAATAGGTTGTGGAGAAAGGAGGGGGTGTCTTCAAGTGTCCTCCAACATCTTACTGCCCTCCTAGCAGAAGGTCTGTGCAGTTGTGCTGCTGAATAACAATAGAGAGAGGACTTGTTTAAAGAGAAGCTGTGATTAATGATTTTTTTGCATAATTCTCACATTTTTCTTCTAGCATCTGTCTACAAATAATAGCGATGAACTTTTGAAACCCTTAAAAGAAATCTGCTCACCCTATTCAAAACTCCGTCGTCGAGGCCCTTTCTCTAAAATATGGCAGACTCTCGCACGAGAATAGAATTCCAAGGTGACATTATATTAGATACCACACACGAATATATTTATTTCTAAGCAGGATTTTCTATGGGGAGAAGTGTGAAAAGTGTTCACACACTACTCAGTTTGTGCTAAATTTTATCATTATATTTAGATATAAATCTTAAATTGTAATGTACACTTTATATATGTCGCTCACTTTAGGTGACGTTATTTTTTTATGAGTTTAGACTCTATATACATTTAGTTTAATATACAGTGTTTTTTAGCCAAAGTCAAAAATAATATTAATAACATTATGTTGATACGTAAATAACCTGCACATACTGTGCATGTTGAATATACGTTTGGCTTTTCATTGGATTAACATTGGAGAAGACTGTGGTGTATGGCTTTAGTGATTTAAAGAGAGCATTTTGCAAATAAATGGTGAAAAACAGAGAAATGGCTAAAGCTGGATATGTGGCGAAAAGACATGCTGTCAACATGGAAGTAATAGAAAATTTTCTGGATGGCACGGAATGCTAGCAGGCCAATTTAAGACCACACTTTGTTCAACACAGGCAAACGGAATGCTATTTTCGCCGGCTCTATATTTTCGATACCTCCTATAAGAATAGAAAATGAAAATTAATACTAAGGCTGTGCCATCCTAAAGAAGCCATTTGTCTTCTTGATTATCTATTTGGTTGTCAGCGTTTGAGCTATGGCACTGGCCCGCTCCTTTGCAATAAAAACACAGCCTGTTGTGGCAAAACACCCAGCACCTCTGTGCAAAAATTATGCTCATTAAATCCTTAAAAACGCACGAACGGAATAACACTTTTCAGTGGTCCTGTTCAGCTTCAAGGAGCAGTGGGGTGTGCAACATTAAATTAAAGAGAAAACTGAAGGGACGTGTTTTGTGATTTAGAACTAGATAACAATTCCTAATGTACTAGGATTACTCGGAGAAAGACGATACAAATTAGACAGTAATTTTTAGGACAGAAAACTATCAATTGTTTCACAGACACTGGATGTAATTGACCCACATTCAATGAAAAATGTTTTTGAATTATCAGTTTATATTACGATTAATGAGAATCACCGATTTCATTTAGCACAAACTCCACAAGAGTACAGGACACGAGAAGAAATACAGTGATTATTATCTTTTATTTATTAAATTTCTATAGCTATTTACAAATAACAAATGTGTACAGTGAAAGGCCTAAGAAGGAGGAGACAGAACTGTGAAAGGAAAATACATCATCACCAGGAAGACTGATCTTTGGAATGTCAAAAATATTTTCATACACGATAAAATATCGACACATTTGAAAGAAGAAAGAAAGAAAGAAAGAAAGAAAGAAAGAAAGAAAGAAAGAAAGAAAGAAAAAGAAAAATGACATACGTGCTTATGTTTATTTGACGTAGAATAAAAACAGAAACTTAAAGACGAGGTAATAGGAAAAACGAAAATAGAGTATTTTCATTCATCTATGCAATATACGCATTTCTCTACACAGCCCTGGCGACAAGAATATTTAAATTACATTGCAACGTACAAATAAATGCTAATATTTTTTTGCAGAAAATAGCATTCTGATCAAATGACTTCAAATTTATCACTTCATAAAACTAGACAACAAAAAACGTTAAAAATATCAAATGAGGTAATTCAAATATTTTTAGCAGTGCTCATTTTAAATAGTTTTGCATTGTATTGTTTTGGTTATCTATATGCCCGGTTTGATTCAACTGTTATTACTTTCATCTGAATATGAATAAAATCTAAATCAGATATTTTCCTACACACCTTACCCTGTTCTCAATTTGAAATGCGCTAAATATTTAAACACACAGATGTGACCAGAAAGGTTATCGTATATCCAAATAAGGACATTTAGACCTCACACAATCTTAATCAGCCACACTGGCAAAACAAAATATTAAATGTGAGAGTAACGTTAGAGATAAACCGGAGCTTCATATTAAGAGAGCAATGTTCGGTTACTTTTGTAGGCTACAAGCCAGCAAAGAAAGGGGGTTTAGAAAATGGCTCTTGACAAAACAAGGAGACTCATTTATTAGGCACAATTCTAGACGTCGAGGTAATGGGCAGGCCTACGGTTCATCCTTTGTGCCACAGAGTAAACATGACAAATGGGACTGAGTTTGGCATGATTAAAGATGAAGCAGGGATCCATCTTCACCAAATCTGAAAACTGTCTGCTGCCTTCTGTTGTTATAGAAGGGTCGAGAGACCAGGAACCAAGGGCACAGGATTGAACTGAACTGGGAGTCAGCACAAATGTGGAAGTGTTTGAGTTCGTTTCTTCACACCATTTGTGTTTAAAATATTTTTCACTGTGCACCCTATCATTACCCCACCTCGTATAATATCCATATCGTTTATAAGCGATGAGGTTGAGCATTTCTAGAGCCTCACTGATAAAATTCAGGTCTTAAAATGTGCGTATTACAAATTATCAAAAGCAAACTATAGAGTCTGTGGAGGTCCGCTAGCACGGTTCTGATTACTGCATAAGGGGCCACCATTTAAAGTCGAGTTGCCCGAACTGCTGGAGCGGATCTTCGTGTTGGGCAGCTTATGGTCTTTCTTCCACTTCATACGCCGATTTTGAAACCAGATCTTAATCTGTCGTTCGGAGAGGCAAAGGGTGTGGGCAATTTCCACCCTGCGCCTTCGTGTAAGATAGCGGTTGTAGTGGAACTCTTTCTCCAGCTCAAGAACTTGCTGTCGCGTGTAAGCTGTGCGTGAGCGCTTGGGTTCTCCCCCCGAATAGTTCGGGCTCACTGCAGGAAAACAGAGCGACACGTTAAGAGAAGTCACACAATATTTTACTTAAGACACGCAACTAATTTACATGCATAACATACATAAGTATAAAACGTTTGCACTGGACACTTTTGCAAACTGAATGCGTAATTCTCTCTGAGCTTTATGATATTTACAAATGTAAAATGCAAAAACAATAGCAATGTTTGCACAGAAAAAGAAATATAAAGAAGTAAGCTGTAGCCACAACATATTAAATATCATTTTTCCATGTTGAAAAACGTATGAGAATCCACGTCAACAGTTTGTTTTAACGACAACACTGCATTAGTGTCTTAACATATTTGGAAGTACACTGAGGGGTTATTTGCCCTTATTATAGTACACTTCATTAAAGGTTTGGAAAAACTAAATTACTATAGAATAATAGTACAGGCCTAAACTGGTTTGTTTATTTTGCCATTGGTGTCTTAATAAATGTCAGTATCTTATCTGTCATGAAGTTTTTCCCGAACAATATTGAGGTGACAGAAAAAAATATGCTGTTTTACATCAAGCCACTTAAAATCAAATTACCAAAACATAAACCGTAACTTATGGGTTACTAGAGGAGTCATAAAACCTTCCCGGGATGAAATTAGAACGAGCAGGTCGCACAGACTTTAAAGGTACTTTGAGAAGAAGTGCAATAAAAATTTATGGGGGGTGTAATTATATTGCCCTGCAAACAGCCGATCGTAAATCTTGACCAAGGGCTACTTCACATGGAGACCAATAGATTTAACACCTGACATTAAGAGTTCTAAAGTGTGTGAAATGTTTGCGCACGGCGACGCACAAGCACAAGAAGTTTAGTCGCACTTACCGATATTTACGTGAACTTTTTTCATCCAGGGGTATACCACGGGATCCTTTCGAGAAGTGGCCGAAGGAGTGCTTTGGTTAATGGGGGTCTGACCGCAAGCAGGCGGAGGGCTCGGAGTTACCGAGTCGCAATGACGGCTTGGATCTGGGAGAGGGGTCGAGAGAGCAGCAGAGTTTAGTACGTGACCCCGAGGAGACATGACCACAGCGGGCTGCCCTGGACCCTGGCACGACGAGTAGGGTGGATCGCCGCAGCCCGACCGCTGATGGTAGATCGACTCGTGCTGGAACGATGGCTCTTGCCTTTGGGTGCTATAGTAGTCCGGAGAGTGACTGGGTAGGTAGTCGCTTTGGGAGTACTCCTCGCACGGTGGAAACTTGGGGTCCACATAGTTGGAGTTGATCAAATAGGAACTCATGGCCATTAATTTCTTTGAATTGCACACAAAATATACTAAAATTTATATCTATCCCTTTACTCGTTTTCCTGTTTCGTAAAACCCTCCTACTTTCTGTCAAGTGAACAAAGTTAAGGATCCACGTGACAGCAGTAGCCAATGGCGTGCATCCTTCCAATTCCCGGATTAGGAAGCGAGAAAAAGCAGTTTAGATTGTGTTCAATATCGACGCACAGTTTGGGACAGTATAAATACGTTTCATATTTTAATGCCTTGGTTTTAGATTAACAAAACACGCATTAGCGTAAGCTGCCATGCCGAAAAAGCCACCCTGGACTTAAGCACAGACCGCCGAGACTAAACGACTCCCTCTCTCTTTCGTCTTGAGTACCTCAATTTAATGAAAACGTACATACTCCTCTCAAAAATGTGGTTCAGATGTTCCGAACTTGAATACCCTCGCAATACTCATGAAAAGCGAAACCAACTGAAAGGACAAACCGCTCCCTCTGACGAACCTCTTAAATGCACTTGCTAATAATGGTGATAGAATGGAGGTGGCGTGATCTGCGTGTCAGAGATAAATCTGGGCTTGTTTAGGATCGATAGAAAATTCATCAACTAATTCAGGTTACAAAGCCTCCTAAATCAAAACTAAGGTTTTTTGCATTTAAGCACAATCTGCAGTCACTCCCCATACAAGGAGCGTGTGTATTCTGCATTTTGATTTACGCCCCAAGCATAATTGACCATTAACCGTTAAAATTGCTTGTACATTGCCGTTGCCTCGATCCTAGAAACATGCTGACTTGATCATCACTTGTATTTAACTCTACAAAACTGTTAGTTGTTTCAGTTTGTTCTTTAAAGCTATGTACAACAAAAGCTAAAATGTTAATTGTAGATATACATGTTTTTTATTATAAAAAACTGAGCTCTATATTATATCTGCATTTTCCATTGATGTTGCATTGCGGTCTGTATATCAACTACATACTCCCCTAGATACGAATTTGTGACTGTGTGTCTGTTCACACAAATCCGGATCTACAGGGTATATATAGATGACAGGTGTCCTCTTGACAGATATCGAATGGAGTTATTCACCTTGACAGCTCATCCTCCATGTCAAGGTATTACACCTGAAAGAATCTGCCTTTATTGTAACATTAATGTACTAAAGAAGTGGATTGGCAATTTCTTTTCCCATTGCTAAAAAAATAAACAAGTCTTTTACGCCACTGATACAGTTAATAAAAACTCTCTGATTCTCTCTCAAAGTCTCTGATGATTTATACATACTAAAAAATAAATACAGGGACATCACTGCAAATTAGCAGTGTATGTGTGCGCGTATATATATATATAAATCTCGTTTCTCTCTCTCTCTCTCTCTCTCTCTCTCTCTCTCTCTCTCTCTCTCTATATCTATATATATATATATATATATATATATATATATATATATATATATATATATATATATATATATATATATTATATATATATATATATATATATATATATATATATATATATATATATATATATATATATATATAGTAACACAACCTAGCTGTACTATGATTGTGAAAAGCAATCGTAACATAACTGAAAATTTTAAAGAAAGCGTTTCAATTGTAGGCCAGCAGCACTGTTAATCCACTGTTAATTAAAAGTGAATAATTTCAAACCAAGCAAACAGTATATTTCGCTATGAAAAGGTAAATGTCTGTCTTATCAAAACATTCATATGCCACGCCACGCCACGCCACGCCACCCACCCACACACACACACACACACTCACATACACAAACCAAAAAATGTGAATTATATATATATATATATATACATATACACACACACACACACACACACATATATATATTCACATTTTTTGGTTTGTGTATGTAATATAATATATAATATACATATACACACACACACACACACACACACATATATATATATATATATATATATATATATATATATATATATATATATATATATATATATATATATATATATATATGGGGGAGGTACGGTGCCGAAGTACAGTACATAGCGGAATAAATGACAGTTTTAGAAATTTGCTAGATATAAATTATATATATGCCTAGATACATTTCGCCTATATATAACCAAATGTATAACTTAACCTAATCAAATTTCGTTCTTAATAACATTTAATTTTTTTTTACAATAATTGTGTTACAGATATTCAGCGATATTTTATTACAATTATTACACCAATTATGACACTTTGTTTGTCAGCAAAGTTGCATCACACGCTATGTTCTAAATTATCGCGCTTGTGTGATTCAACGTTGCCGTAAAAGAGACAAATAAATGAACTATATTTTATTTGGGAAATTTCTTAAGATTTAGTAAAAATCTTTAAAAATCGAAATATTCGTTAATTTATTAAAACAAATGGTGAAAGTTTGTCTCGTTGCAATTGTATGTTTGTAAAAGAAAATGTACCTATATATATGTTTATCTACAGCATTTTTGGGATATTTATGGTTGGCCATTAAAAAAGCCTACTTCTCTTGGACAGTTCTTTTCCTATAATTTGATTCTAATCATTTTATTTTCAGTTTATTTTTATTGTACTTTTAAAATGGTGATGCCAACCTCTGGGCTATTATTAGCTACTAATATTTGATCTGTGTGAATATAATGAGGATATTTTTGCTGTACGAAAGCACCAATTTTTGGCCATATTTAAAAAAAATACTATATTACTGACTTTAAGATACCCATATAAGAAAGAAAAGGAGAAAGTTCGTCCTTTATGTCCACTTCAACCCTTTCACCTCCCGAAGTCCCCGACCTCGCCTTCACCCCATCTCTCTCTAAAAGGCATTGGGACCTCGAGCCATCTGCCTCATTACAGGGTTAATGCGTACACCCACGGGCGTTCGAAACACAAGATCAGTGACTTCAGCCAAGGTATAAATATTCACAATATAAACCCACACACTTAACCACGCGACTTTGCAGAACTCGAAATCAAAGTCATAACTCCGTTATGAAGGGGGGGGGGGGGTCACGCTCACCACACTGGACTAAAGCACGTGGTCCTCTCAGGCAAAACACCTGCAGAAGAGAGCACGGCGATATGTAAATGCTTGCCCAAATACTTTACTTACTTTTTTGCCTTTGCGCGTCGTTTCTCGTTTCTCTGAGTTCGCTCTCCATAATATAGTCCTGACGCCTTCTTCATATGCCGGACACAAACGGGATGGGACCCCGTCGCTATTCCGAAGCCTTTCTTTCTGTCACGACCGTACCGCGAGCCCCACCGCCACCCCCGCCCTTCTTTCCTTTTTTTTCTAACGCCACAGGTTTAGCCCGTGACCTCGCCGTGATACCTTCGTGCAACACCCACTCATTTCCGCGATCCGATCAAGAAAATCTAAACAACACAATACCTTAACCACAAAAAAGACAAATAAAACGATCTATTAATTTCTTACACAAAACTATATCTTTTCCTGGTGTCTCTTTAACATTTCTTGGCGAGAAGAGGGGGGTTTCCCCGCACAATGCAGCCTGCTGCCTCCCAGAAGTGCTAAAAATAAAATGCATGTTCGACTTGCTCCGTCGTGAGTATTAGACTACAATATCATTGGACGCTTTAAGGCATTTTGTTGTGGACTCTCAGGTTTTCGTATTAATCTCGCACTTTGGCAGTCTTTGTTAAACAGCGAGGCGTGTCACAAGTCCCAGTACATTTTAATATTTGTTAGACGCGCTGACCTGCGGTTCACCCCTTCTCTGGGTCTCTCCCACTCGCTAGTTCTATAGTAATGCATGCACAGTTTGCGTGCTCATACTGAATTGTGCTCAGGTCAGAACTTTGAAGAAAAATGACTTGGGTGGGTGTTGGGGGTCTCATTCTGAACGCCTTTTGAAATTTACAAATTAGCTCGACCGCAGAACCATTTTATTTACATTTTCTAAAAACCAAAGAAAGTCCCAGTCTGAAAACAAAGCAGTCTGGATTGTGCATTAAAACACATATTAAGAACATTGTACATCCTAAAGCATTAGGCAGTAACGAAATAAGATATTTTACTCATAACACATAAGTAAACCATATGTAGTAATTAGAAATAGAATATTTTAAAATAGTGGGTCGACTAACCTTGTAAACATTAAAGATTTCAGCCCAGATAAAGCAAAAGCTCTGAGAATGCCAAAAAAGATCGTAAATCGTTTTAAAAGAAGGCATAAACTAAGAAAAATCACAATGCGCGCTACATCTCTGCCAGGCAACGGCAAATGCTACGGTGGAATGGAAATTAATTCGATGAACTCTGCGTGAACTCTAAATGAGACGCCTATTCTAATAAAATTATTCACCATTTATGCACTGTATTTTTCAAAATACTAAACCGATTACAAATGTAATCCTTGGCTAGTTTAGTTTGTCCGAAGATTTATATGAATAACGGCATTATGTATTTAATAAATTAGGCATTTTCTTTGTGCAGATTTTATTTTGTCCGTCAATACATGAAAATAGCTCAGTTGTTTACTAAATGCCGTAAATGTTGTTTAGTATACATAAACACAGCACTCTCTAATACTCTACTGTATTTTATAATTTAGCTAAACTACTATAAATATTAAAATATTCGGCTGATTCAAAGGTGTCGTGTTTCAGTTTGAAATCGATGCTTTCATTCAAATTTGTAACTGTGCTGGAATTATATTTTTTATCTTGATTTGATTCCAGATTAATACACAATATTATATTATAATATAATGTAATGTTTCTCCACTTGTTTAAGTCTATTCACTTATAATTCTTTAAATATGTGCAAATGACGACTGTTAAGAAACGTCTACGAAGTGGCCCTCTACAACTGTGTAAGACATATAGTTCCAAAGTAGTTAAAGTAGTTAAATTAGCATATTGTAATCGTAATCAAACCTACTCATACTCAAATAATTTTATTTCTCATCATCGTCGTCGTCGTCGACGTCGTCGTCGTATTCAGCAGAATAATAATAATAATAATAATAATAATAATAATAATAATAATAATAATAATAATAATAATAATAATAATAATAATAGTAGTAGTAGTAGTAGTAGTAGTAGTAGTAGTATTCCCATCAAATTGGGCTTCTTTATTTTGTTTTGTCCCTTCTCACCTATGGCACTCTAATTGTAATTTTTCCCATTTTTGCACATGAAACAAAGCTTTAGCCCCTTTGACAGAACCACAGTTATTTTCCACCATTTCCTCCCTTTCTCTCACTTTGCCATTGACATTTAGCAATTGGTCTAGCAGTCGGCAACCCACAGTCGAATCTCACACCACATAAACTTTTGACCCCTAAACTTTTTGACCCCGCTTGGTCTCTCGCCTTTCTAAAACCACTGGATTCAGATTCAATTGCTCTGAGTAATTACAAATATTTTTTAAAAAATTGGATCACGTATATATAAATGAATTTTGTTTGGTGTACTTCCTGTTGTTCAACAAAGAGGTTCATTAACCATAAATACTTAAATTAAAAAATGTAGCCTCTATTTAAAAAACAAACAAAAAAACTGGAACACTCTACTGAAATTGTTCATTTCTATTAATAAATATCCCAGACGCCAAAGTTGAGACAAAATATAGAAATGAATTTTGTTTAAAAATTATATAGGACGAGATGTTAAGTCGACTGCAGAAGCCGGAGCCTTCCACTATTGTGAAGTTGGCCTAAAGCGGGCTCTGCTGGCGACTTTAGAGCGTTGCATTAAATAAATTCCCTAGAATCTATACAACAGATATGTGCACTATTTTCTTCAAATGTATTAAAAATATTTTGCAATATATTTCACATGTTTTAAGACTATTTCATTCATAATTTTTGCAGAGTTTTCGTTCATGTACTGTAGGAAACAGCTGGGTCTCTTTTAAGATTTTTTTGTCACAATATAATTTTTTCAACACCTTATCATAAAAATGATGCACTGAAGGAGTAAAAACTAAAATAAATTAAAAAAAAATTCCAGACAACTTTTCATCTTTTTTTGAGTGTAAACATAGTGTAATTGCGTGTGATGGACTAGCATTGTTTTACGCTTGTGTCCTACCAGTACTTCTTGTCTGGTGACCTCTGGATGATCCCGTCTCATGAATTATGGATGAGAAATGCTTCTTGATTGTCTCTGTCCATATCCAAAACAGATTAGGAATGTAAAATTGCAATTTAAATGTTCAATTTTTTTAGGTTGGTGCCATCAGCAACATCAAAACCAACACAAGCGCACAAGATCCGGCAAGAATAAGATTCAATTATATTACTGGACCTATGTCCCAGCAAATTATATAAAATACCTCGTGAAATGTTTAAAGCTGTGTGTGTGTGTTGTTTGTTTGTTTGTTTGTTCAGAATTATGAATACATAATTACTGCGTTCAAACAACGCCGACTGATGAAACTGTTCTATTTGTACTTTAAGGAAAAAAATGATTTTTGTGTTGTTTCTGTACTCAACCAAAAATTAAATATGACATGTTCTCCCTAAAAGACTATTGTTTAATTACAATAAACTTGTATCAAATGAGAAAACAGTTAAGCCTGCTTTTCGCAGCTTCGTATTAGAAAAATTGTTAATTGCATGAATTTATTTAAAATAATGCTTAAATTAGCTACATTTAATGAGCAAGGACAGCACTTTACATAGTATATAGTCTTCTATATCTTTAACTAAAAGGACATTAAATTAAAGAGAAACTCTCCACTTAGGCTTTCTCTTTATGATCTTATTGGACATTCTTTGTCATACACGTGCAACGTACTAAAAACCTGAATAGGTAAAACATGATGAAGTATAGTAAATGTAGTTTTATTGGGTTCTGTCACTGTTTGATATATGTAAAATAGTCAAATATTTAAAAAAAACGATGAATAGTATTTTTTATTTATTTAATATTGGACTTTTTTTGTTTCATCAACAAAATGTGCATATTTTTGGATATCTTAAACAAAGCAATAGTGCAATACAGAAAACATTTTCCATTTCGTCTGTGAATTCACAGGCTTTTTTTATTACTTGTCCGCTTTTAGCACGTAACCACATCTATGTATTGTCTTTGATGATGAATAAAATTGCCTTAAATGTAGTTTAATAATGGGAGTCGAAAGATTGAAGCTGAACTTGTGAATAGTTATCGTATACACTTAACAGAATTATGAAAAAACACGCTGCATTTTCAAATGTACTTGTTGTTTGTTTGCTGCTTGCTTGTTCTATTATTTATTAATATTCCTATAGAGACCAGTAAACTTAGTTCTTTAGTTCTTTAAACCATCTGTATGCATAGTAACATATATAGAATTTATATTCCTCCCTTGAAGGTCCGCTGCCAGTGCAAGTGTTTTATTCACACATTTCCTTTTTTAAAAAAATGCATGGGCGGGGAAGAAACAAAGATTTACTTGTAGAATTGGGGGAGGTATATTGTAATGTTGCTTGTGTGTATGCGTGTGTGTGTGTGTGTGTGTGTGTGTGTGTGTGTGTATGCGTGTGTGCGTGTGTGCGTGTGTGCGCGTCGTGTGTGTGCGTTGTGTGTGTGTGTGTGTGTGTGTGTGTGTGTGTGTGTGTGTGTGTGTGTGTTTGAGAGAGAGAGAGAGAGAGAGAGAGAGAGAGAGAGAGAGAGAGAGTGCATGTACATTCTTTATATTTTGAACCTTATTTGGGAAGTGCTGTAGAATATGAAACCATGCCATTTAAGTTATTATTAATTAAAATTAATTAAAGCACGAAACAAGAAAGAAGGGCATATATTGCATTTTTTTTTTCAAATGTTGAAAATCAATACCAAATTTTTTTATACTATATTCACAATAAAATCTAGTGTAGTGATCTGTGATAACTAAAAGTGGCATTATAACTAATAACACGTGAGCACGATGAGCACGTCATACAACCATAAGCAATGGTCATGGTTTGGCAATGTTTTAAATGTCAGTGTGAATATTTTTCATTTCGGTATTGCAAAACATACAGGCGATCCCACATGACACCAAAAAGTTCGATTATTTTAGAAACCTAGAAAATTCGTATAATTTTTTGCTTAGTCAGTAGATTAAATTCTATCTGGACAACGATACAATGCTTTTCATACAAGCAATAAAGGCTACTCCTACTACTTTTAAATTGATATGAGTTCCAAAAACGCACTTTTCCTCAGTATCAAGGAGTGAAAGCATTACATTCGGTTTTCTAATCTGTTATTCCCTTTCCTAAAGTCATCTACCAATCTAGGGTTAAATGACTTACTTGGAGTTTCCACAGTCCACTAGCCTCATATCCGCCTCCAAATGAGTAGAACTGGCGAGACAGCGTATGGACCATGCACGGGCAGAGCAGTGGCATACGTTATTTTCCTACTGACCCTTTAGAATCCATTCCTAGCAGTTAAACCGTCACTTGCTTTCTAGAATGTGAAATATATAGTACATTGTCAACTCCCCAAAACCATAAAACTAACTTTATGGACCCCACGTGACTTTTGAGAGCCAGTAAGGGGTATCTGTCTGTGGCCTGTGCGATTTTTACGATCTAACTTCAAGATAAAACGCTCATCCATTTGACATGTAAATGTCATACTCACTTTTGGTATAGTTTGCTCATTGGCAAAAACCTGAATCCCAAAAGGCAGCCGGCCAGGCGATATGAGGCAGCTGGTCACTTTTAGGACAATCTACTCGGCTCTCAAAAGTCGTCTTAGACGTAGCAAAACGGTTTGGCTGTGGTAAGTTTACAAGTTCGCTGCTTGTTTACTGAGAGGCAGGGCTACTGTGTAATGGCGGATTGCATATCACGAATAAAAAATAAATTTTAACTGTCAGAAAGATAAGTGTGACATTACACACGTGATATGAAAGAACATCTATATAACTGTGCTAGGATTTGGTTTTAACTTTGTCTTTGGTTTAACGTAAACTTTGTGTTTCTCCTTCACTTCAAAGTTTTATGTTAATAGGTAGCTTTTTTGGTGTGGCGAGTGTCAGTTTAAAGTTGTAATAGGTCTTGTGTTCTACTGGAATTTAGCATTCTGTTTGTCTGAGCTTGGAGCTTATTAACGAGTTTTTTGTTCTGTTTTGTTTTTTTGTTTGTTTGTTTGTTTTTTTACAATTGAAACTATTCAAAAAAGCTTCCCATGAATTATATTGTAAAAGGAAAACGTTAGAGACTCAGCTTAGATAATGGTGAATGAGAAACATATGCAATGGTTTCTCTCCATATGATGGGTCTGAATAATATGAGAACTTTATTTTTTACTCCAAGATAAGCTACAAACAAATACAAAAAGCTAATTGGCAAAATTCGTACAGGCAGTTCGACATGGCTTTTTTTCCCACACACATTTGCCATTCACTCTGCCTACTACAAATAGCCAAATGATCACAATAAAAGTGTTCAATATGTACATCATTTTAGGAACATGAACATGATCCAGGAATATACAATTACATAATTTGAATATTATACACACGTAGGACGGATACAGGACTCTAGGACTATTTACAAATTTCCATTTTTTTAAAAAATAATTGAAGAATTTGAGCACATGACAAAAGTCTAATGAGTTTATCTAGACAATGACTTCAAACATATATGACCATGGAACACAGAAGCCTTACTTCTGCTAAAATGAATGCAGTCACTACTAGAGCTAGCTAACTAGAGCATCACTTCATATTTGGGCAGAAGCATCGCTGTAAACTCAATGGCATACAAGTTACAGGTAGTAAATAAGTTATAACATTTAGTTAACATGCTATCTCTCAAAGCATTATACATAGCACTTGACAAACAATATTCATAGCAAGAACAACGAGCGGCATTTTTTTTTCTTATTTTTTAGTTCATTTTCTCACCGGAAATAATAAACAAATTATTCAACGTACAGCATGTGAACACGATATTTTTTTTTTATTTTAGCAGTACCACAGTAAAATTTTAAGTTGACTTAAATACCCCCAAAACATGCCGAAAGGTGCCGCTTTTACAGTACTCAGTAATAGTCTATTGAAATTTTCCTCATCTATACTCCCCTCGCGATTTCATTGCAGCACTTACAGCATTATTTGCGTTAGCACTATGGCTGGAAAGCGCTACCTGCGGTAGCCAAACTCATGCTCTTCAATTTATTGTCCTTTTTCCATTTCATCCGCCGGTTTTGGAACCAGATCTTAATTTGCCGTTCTGAGAGGCATAGAGCGTGGGCTATCTCTATCC
This sequence comes from Tachysurus vachellii, assembly GCF_030014155.1. Classification (NCBI taxonomy): domain Eukaryota; kingdom Metazoa; phylum Chordata; class Actinopteri; order Siluriformes; family Bagridae; genus Tachysurus; species Tachysurus vachellii. The sequence goes on along the minus strand of NC_083477.1, from coordinate 8,337,624 downwards.
TTCTCCTCCGGGTGAGATACCTATTAAAATGGAACTCTTTTTCCAGCTCTAGCGTCTGATAACGGGTATAGGCAGTTCGGGCCCTTTTTCCATCTGGTCCAGTCATATCTGCATGGCAAGATTGGAAAGAAAAACATTAGCGAGTGTGGCGCAATACAGCATTAGAACAGCAGATCGCCAAAAGTGTTTTGCAATTTGGAAATTTACATGCAAATGCTCTGACGGACTCACGATTTATGACTGAATGAGTACTCCAATCGCCAAATGGTACAGTGCACATATGTGCGTAAACAACACTGATCTTAATGTTTTACAAAAATCAACGTTTAGTAAAATATATAATATATTCGGCTTCTAAGGAAGCGTAATCTTTATATTTCCAACAGACGTTTCCCACCAGTTTTGTAACTTTTTTGTTGGTTGGTTTTCCCCACCAAATTAATCACGTTCCCTTGCGCCATAAAACAAAACTTTTTAAAGAAACAACAACTTCTAAGCATTTATGACTTGCTGTCCTCTCTTCCACCTCTTTCCCTTTCTCTGCTACAGCTTGCGAGGCTCCACACTTGAAAGATTTATGACACTTTCGCGAAAATAAGTAAAGATTAATTCCGCCCCCACTGTTAAAATGCAAAAAACTTCTAAGGACAAATTAGACTACACTCACTCACCCACTCACTCACGCAAACAGTAAATAAGCGTAAATATAATACGCAAGTACCATGGCTAATATGTAGTTTCCGCATCCAAGGGAATATTTGTGGCGCTTGGCCATCGGTAGTCGCCGAGCTGGTGGAGGTTGCCGTGGTCTCTTGCTTCTGCAGCGTCCGCGGAGCTTGGTTGGCCGCTCTGTGGGAGCCTTCTTCGGTTTCAGATGAAGCACTGGCCTCGTCGATTTCTGTAAAATGTGTACTGTTGGTGAGATTACTACTCGCAGCGGAAGAGCTTTGGTCTGAAGGGGGTGAAGAGCCTTTGGGTCCTAGGCTCTCGCTGTTAGTGCAGGGCAGCGACTCCGGGGATGCGAGCGAGCAGCTTGACGGCTGCCGGAATCGCGTCTCAGGGGCTGGAGATTGGAAGCCCCGGGAATTGTCCCCAACCGCCCCAAAGTGGCCAGTGCTGGCTGAACGGTTGACGGTTAGGTCCATCCCATTGTAGTTGTAGCCGTAAGAGCCCGAATGCATGGTGCCTGAGTCCCTGTACGAGGCGTTCATAGCGTTGCTGCTAGTTCCATAATTTAGTAACTGATAGTCAGGGCCATTTGGGTAGCGCCCTGAGAACGAGTTTACAAAGTAAGAGCTCATTTAGGTTGTTTTAGCGAGCTTGATTTGTAGATCTTGGTCGTTATAACGCTGTGCTTCACGATTTATGATGTATTAATGAATTATAGCAATGCACTGTACTTTGCTATGTATGCGGCCAAATATGGGGGTGGGGGTGCGTTTGGGAATCACGTGCTTTTGTTGACCAGTCGTAAATTCTCACTGATGACTTCAAGAGGTAATTCATGCTCTATGGTTACAAATGATGACGAGACGGGGAGTTGTAGCCTCGAGCGTTCGTGTGCCTCCCATTGCAAGGATATGCTGCATGTGAGCAGACAGCGTCACCTACTGGATATGTAATTTACAACACAGTGAACTCTTTTCTGGGCTATGCACCTATTTTTTATTCTTTTATTCTTTTCAGTGAGAACGAAACTTCTCTTGTACTCACAAGAATGATTAGTACTAAAATGTTGCTAAATCTTAATGCAATTACTTAAAAACAAACAAAAAATGTGCATAAATAAATATGATGATTATTATTATTATTAATTATAATAAATAATAATAATAATTATAATAATAATAATACTAATTATTATTATTATTATTAACAATAATAATAATAATAATAATAAATTGTACTTCTATGTACGTGGGTATGCATGTACATAGATTTTGATTCGCTAATTTGGTATTTTGGTGGAATTTTAGGTTCTTTAGAAAATGGAAGAGTAAGTTCTCAGTAAGCCATTAGGAATGTAGGTTTGTGATAGATGACCTGAACTGATATATGGTTTGTTGACACAAAGGCACAAGTTATTTCATGTATGTGCATCATGATGTGCAGTTCACCATTGTCAAGCTACATGTAATACCGGAAAACTGTGGTAAAAATAGGCTATTCTTGGTTATCTTTACTGAAGCTTTAGCTTTTAATCTTGAACAATAATAATTTAATAAGGTCTAGAATAAGATGTCAAAGATATTTGAAGATATTTGAAGATATTTGAAACAGATATTTTGAAGAGAAGAATATATGTAATACGTAATAAAATATGTAACGTGTAAGAAATATCTTTGTTGCTTATTTTATTTTTTGCCTATAATCGGTCTGGACTTGATGCGCTTTACAAATTACATTGTCTCGCGGTAGAAGATTATTCTGGCTACCGAGAAGGTCAGTCTACTAAACGTTTGACCCTCTCTGGGTGAGTGAACGTTTCGGACAGGTCAGTTTTCTCCTTCGGCCATCAGTTAAAAATCACCGAACCCTTTCCTTTCACTTTGTTTAGGGTTTTCTTTTTGAAAAGAACTCTTGGGTTGCATAACTTTCAGTGTGGTAAAGGGAAACTGGGTTTTTGGATTGACAGGATATTTAAGTGTACCTGTTCCCTATCGCTGTTGAAGCCTAAGCAAACCACATTTCAATATTTCCTTCCTAACTAGCGTCCAATTTAACGTTTTCTAGACACACAGGTATTTTCTGACGATGAAATAAGCGCCTCCTTGTTGTGCTCTCCAATATTGCCAGGATTATTTGTCACCGTAACAAACACAGTGGCACACTGATTCATTTTATAGAAATCATAGTTCATATGCTCTGAGGCTCAAAAATAATTGTTTTTACTTCTAAAACAATTGTCAACAAACAGGGTCAGGGAGAATGTTTTCTCGCTTTATTTAGTAGTTTCTTCTGACAAATTGTACAATAATTGGAATCCACATATGACAAGACTATAAGACTATAAACTTGAACCCTCCTTGCTGGTTTAAAAAAAAGAAAGTTTTAGACCTATCTTTTTCAGTCAGTAAACACCTCAGACATATAATCACCCCAACTAAAATAATAATTTCGTACAATGAGATTTTATTTTATTTTTTAACAGCTTAAATATGAGTACGAATATAACATTTAAAATATATGAGTTAAACATATCCGTTTTAGATGAAATAACAAATCCTATGTCATAATTTGTACATAAAAAGACATTAATTAGTGACATAACATAAGAGATTAAAAAAAAATACATATGTGTAAGTGGAATGCTACAACGAATTTACCAATACAACTTCACCGAAGCAAATTTATGTACATGGAGAGTTTTTCCTTTTAATGATTTATTGAGGTGTCTGCTGCTCAATTCCATAATTTTAATCTGTCCTCTTCTCGTCTTGCTCCTCGTCATTGGTTTGTGATGCGTTGATTAATTTGTTCTCCTTTTTCCACTTCATCCGTCGGTTTTGGAACCAAATCTTGATCTGGCGTTCCGTCAGGCATAGAGCGTGCGCAATCTCAATACGGCGCCTGCGGGTAAGATACCTGTTAAAATGAAATTCTTTCTCCAACTCCAGGGTCTGGTAACGGGTGTATGTCTGACGACCCCTCCGACCAGGGTTACTGAAGGTCCCTGTCCATGAAATGGAAAGAGGAAGGGGGAGTGATCGTAGCACATTAACGCCAAAAGCGTGCATTTTATAATGATTATAATGACAAATGTGAACTAGAAACACAGCTTGAGGACAGGAACATGACTTGCAAATTTTATGCCTCAAGACAATTGTTAAGAGTTCCCAAATCTATCCACTGCTTTACTTCTAACACTGCGTATTAGCAGATATTCTTGACTTCATGTAAGAAAACTAATAACTAAAATTCTATTTTTTTTAAAGGGCAGCAAATAAAAAACGAGACTATTGTATCTCTTTAAGAGTTACTCTGCACGATTCAAGTCAAGGGATTTTGCCACGTTTCTTTGCAAATGCTTGCATTTAAAATCAGTTGTAATTCACCACTACAGGTATATTGTTGTGACAGTAATTTTCTTATTAATTTCCTATATTTGGAGTTATGCTTGCATAAAAAGGAATTTCTATTTATAGTTTTCTGAATTTTACGGTAAAGCAGCGAGCCCATCAAATTGTCACTGCAAGACATTTTAACCTAAAGACAGGCTGCTAATGTAAAATTATACACAAACTATAATATTGTGTAACAGTTTTATGATATTAATATATCATGTCTTCTGTACGATTTCAGTCTTACACTGTAGACACGAATATATGCTGGAGTGAGGAGACTGTGTTTACACTGTATGTGCTTCCGGATTTGCACAGTGGGTCGAGAGGCGTTCATTTGCTTTGTAGTCTATAATATCGGTGGCAAATAATGAAAAACAAAAGGAAACATGGCAACATGTACGTACCACTGCACGAGTTCATTCTTTGCATCCATGGGTACACTGGCACCGGCGGCTTCTGATCGTCGACCTCGGTGTAAATACTTTTCCCAGACGAATCTGTGCAGTCTGTTTTCCGGTGCTCCTGACTGTGAACAAGAGAATGTTCTTCTATGCTAGAGAGGGCACAGGCGTTGTCTTTTTCCCTGCAATAGCTTGCTGTGGCGTAATCGCAGGAACCGATGGTGGTCGCCCTGCCGTAGGCACCGTTTGTCTGCTGGTAAAAGGAAGAGTGGTATGCCTTCTCCGGGACACTGCTAGCTCCATAAGCAGCACCGGGATAGTGTCGTAAAGGGTCTGTATATCCGGAGGAGTATAAGGGTATCTGTCCCAAGAATGACTCCTGTCCTCCGGGCAGAGTCACTGGGAAAGTGGAGTTTACAAAATAGGAACTCATTGGGAGGGCACGGTTCTTTTCCTTGGTTTATGATTTGTTGTGTTTTATAGTCCAAGCGGTTTAGCTATTAGTAGTTTATCGGAGATTGGGTTTTAGGCGAGGGGGGGTTTGCTGGGTGGCTATGTGCCAGTGCGGGACAGAGGAATACCATACCATCTGACCAGCCACTGACCAATCACAGGCGACCGTGCCTGCAAATTAGCACTCATTTTTAAGGGGGGCGGCGGGGGACGGGGGGGGGACGGACGTGTTGTAGTGGGGACAGCATTTTCCCATCCTTTCTCTCTTCCTTTTCTTTCATTGACATTGCTTAAAACGAATAACGGGGTTTTAAACACTAATTTGAATACGTTGACATATTACACACCTCTGTTTTGACTGAGGTGTATATACTGACGTACGCGTAGGAAATAGGAGGTGCCAACAAATAATCCAAGCAGAGGCTTTTCAATAAATTATATTTTCTCCATTACGTTGAGTGATTGTGCGATTTAATGTTTTCAACAGAATTTTATATTGATTTGTCGTGGTATTTTCAGAGATGCGATGTTACTCGCCTATTTTAAAAAATAATAGAAAATAGACATTCAGGCATTATAATATCCATTACTTCAAAATCATTTGCAAATGATAAAAAAATAACACAAAAAGTTATATAAAATCAGCGAGCATATAATAAATATGCATTATATTCTCGAAATCCGAAATATTTGCAACAGGCTGTGGATTTGGATTTATATATTTATATTTGAATGGACTTACTGCAGCCCAGAATATAGCTTGTGCAAATGTTGCCCAATTTGCGATTGTTGTACTGTGTTGTTTTTCATGCGCTCTATTTCCTATTTTTCGACGTTATATGTGCTGTGATATCTGTCTATTATTTTAGTTGGGGCGCATCTGTCTGTTTTAAAAATGGCACCCCAATTCATATTTAAATAAAGTTTTTCCTGTTGAAAAACAAAACTTAAGGCTTGGAATCTTTAGAAAATAAGTCCGTTTTTTTCTAATTATTTCTGTTGTTCACCACACTGCTTTTCCACCCGAGCGTGCGTGTGTTTGTCATTAACCAAGAGTACAGTTATACTGACTGGACTCCTGTCGTTATACAACCACTGAACCATTTGGGGCCCAAAAAGTGGATATTTTTAAAAGTGGCTGGGGGTTGTGTGTGCGTTTTACTTTCATTTCAGTTTCCCTATAGTATGGTGAGGATGCTGCGCTTCCTTTCGCATTGCTTAGTTTTCTGTGAGCGGAAAGCATCTATTGTGTATCCACTTGCATGAGAAATCAAGAGGAAACAGTGCTTGTTCAAAGTCTGTTTATTATTAATGAGTGATAGCTTCTAGTGTTGATTTTGTTATTGATGAATTCCTAACCACCACGACTGGCAACGCGATAGTTTTGATTCTATTTAAAAGTCAATTTTAAAGTATTTCTAAAATTTTATGTTTTATCGACAGATATTTAATGCGGACAGGGGAGCAAAATAATCCGCCAACAACTCTTCATAAAAGAACATAATTCAAAGCAGAAGTTGTGGAGGATCACCGCAGAGGAAGAAAATCACTTCAAATATATGACTTTGTCAAGTTTGCTGTAACCTCATCTAAACTTTCCTGAGTTTGTGGTATATTGTGAGTATGCCTGGGTCTGCGTCGAATTTTCTGAGATCATTTTTATAGCGTAAATTATTATTGTATTCTAAAATAGCAGTTTACCTGCCTTGTGCTTTTCTAAAATTCATTTATTATAACTTTTTAATCATAAATCCTTTTAATGAATGAATTATTGTTTCTTATTAAATTGGACAATAAATATGTAGATGTAAAATAATTTTGTTGTTTCAAATGTCATATATTTGATGTCGATGCTAAATGAAATCAATGAAAAATGTAAACAATTTGATCTATTTAATTTTGTTCAAGTAAATTTATAGAATATGTCGGAGCACGAATCTCTGTGTAGTGTAATTTAAATTACTTTGCTTTTATTACTTACATTAATAATCAATTTGTTTAATTCATACATAATAACATAAATTATTTGAGAACATATAGTGAGTGTATATCTTATGCTACATTTTGTATGATGTAGAGTTTTATTGGGTATATTTTGTTAGAATATTAGTAAAAAGAAATTGGGTTAAAGAAAAGTGTTTTGTAATTAAAATAAGAAATTAAAAATAATTAAAAGAAAACTTTACCCAGTTACCCATTACGAATTTCTGCGGTGTGCTTCCCAGCAATTGACATTCTACACCACATAAAATAAGTAGATTTAAAATGTGTCTTATAAAAACCAAATAATTTTTAGTATCATATCATTTAGACACATTTAACTATAGTCTACTTCCAAATTGTTTGTCTGTAGTAGAAAATTAGTCTTTGCATTGTCACCTGATAAGGTTAGCACTATATATTTCATTTTGGTTTAAATATTATTTGCACATGAATCCAAACATATATTCAAACAATTAATTATTTGGAATGATGCATAATTGTTTGAATGTATTTACTATTGTATGTAATAGTGTATTGTGATTGTACATATGCTATTGTTTGGCTCAATAAAATCATTAAAAGTCTAAACAAATACAGCAAGTGCTGTGGTCAGTTTTTGATGTGCATAAAACAATGTCTGGGCTTCGGAAACGGTTAAATGTTTGGCAGTGTTTACCGTCCAAGTCCACCAAATCATGCATGTACAGTTCTACCACGCTGTTTTTGTTGCAGGATTCAAGCGCTCTCTATGTACCCCTCCTCCTTCTCAATCCATGCCGCTAGTCCTTTCTCTCTGTTTTCGGCTGCTGGGCTCAGTAAAGCTCTTTCTTATAGGGAAAATAACCAGAACCGATAACTGTGTGTGTGTGTGTGTGTGTGTGTGTGTGTGTGTGTGTGTGTGTGTGTGTGTGTGTGTGTGCCTGTGTGTGTGTGTGTGTGTGTGTGTGTGTGTGTGTGTGTGTGTGTGTGTGTGTGTGTGTGTGTGTGTGTGTGTGTGCCTGTGTGTGTGTGTGTGTGTGTGTGTGTGTGTGTGTGTGTGAGAGAGAGAGAGAGAGAGAGAGAGAGAGAGAGAGAGAGTGAGAGAGAGAGAGAGAGAGAGAGAGAGAGAGAGAGAGAGAGAGAGAGAGAGAGAGAGAGAGAGAGAGAGAGAGAGAGAGCCTGAGATCAGTCAGCACAGATCAGTCAGTTTGGCTAGTTCGGGCCGGACAGTGGATATGAAGGAATATCCAACCCCGAGGCTTAGCTTTTCTGAGTGGTGAATGTAGTACCTTCAAAGAGCGGCAACAACAGCCTCGAGAATTTACAGCCTCTGCATTCTTTTACGTGTCACTGCCATCGGGCTGAGCAGCCAGCCCCTTCCAGAATTTTCTGTTATCTATGGTTTAGTTTGATTTATTGATTTTATTTCAAAGACTATCATGGCATTAAAGTATGAACGTAGAAAAGAAGCAAAGAAATGTTCACATTAAGCATTTATAATATAATGAAACAAACTAAAATATTAGACGTGTTAGAAAGAGAGAGATAGAGGTAAAAAGACAGACGTTTAGAAAAATCACGACATTGCTAAAATGTGAGGTCACTAGTAAACAAAGACAAACACAAACAAAGGTAGTGCGGCAAATGCATATTGCCATAAAACTCTCTCATCTCTCTCTCCCTCTATCTGTCTGTCTTTCACAGCCCACACACACACACACACACACACACACACACACACACACAACACACAACTCTGTCCAATACAGTACGTGTGAGTGACGACGTGAGAAGACACAATGTCATTACGCAAAGTTGAACACTAGATGGCACCAAATAGCCAGAAATCAGATTTCTTTGAGTAGATGGCTTCATAACCTCAACATCAAACAGATGACCACAATGTCCTCCCCTTTATATTCTTTAGGTCAAACTAGAGACATGATGAGCTTCGTTATAAAGCGGAACAGAACATGCCCTTGTGGTTTCTAAAATATCTATAGTCCGAATAATTGTATGCAACCTGAATAATATATAGGCTTTATGATTCTTGATACATCGCTTACAGATTACAAATTTAAGATAATACAAATAGAAAATGTAAATATTGTCATAGATTACTCATTGTATATATAATAATTCGAACAAAACCGTCTTTCGATACGATATGCCAACTGAGAAGGATACCCAGAAATTACCAGAAAACAAAGGGCGCAGGCCAGCTGTGGTGGAATAGCATTTTTTGTGGCAAGACATATGATAAGAATGGTCTAAAGAAATTGATGCCAAAATAATCTTTGAAAGGTCAGAATATTTGGTCTGGATAAATTTATGGTCGAAAAAACATAGAATTAAAAAGAGACTGTGAATGCACATAATGTGTGTTTGTGTGTGTGTGTGTGTGTGTGTGTGTGTGTGTGTGTGTGTGTGTGTGTGTGTGTGCGAGAGGGTGTGCGCGTGTGTGATTGTGTGATTGTGTGTGTGTGTGTGTGTGTGTGTGTGTGTGTGTGTGTGTGTGTGTGTGTGTGTGTGTGTGTGTGTGTGTTTACCTGTCGTTTTCTCTGTAAATTTAGATTACAGTCATTTATTCATTTTCTGTCCGCGCCTTTAGTGTGAAGAAATGCGGCATTGCGTCGTGCCACTTGATTAAAGGCATTCCACCTAATCAGCGGTCCACAAAGTACAGCTAGGCTCTGATTGGCAACCAAGCCGGTCCATCAAACACATCTTACAGCATCACTGACCTCTGTTTCCACAGTACAATTATTGCATCCACAAACTAATTTCAAGCATGTCTAATATTATCATCACACATCTAGTGAAAATTCTCGAATGTCACTTAAAGCATGGCTGAAATAGCTTTAAAAAGCATGCGCTCCATGCAGCTTCACGGAAAAAGACAAAAAACTTTGAAAAGATGCTTACAATCAAGCTATGCGGTAACCATAGCATATATTTAAAATATTTATTGTAATCTCAAGCTGGATGAACGCAATTCGATTTTACCATTGCCTCCAAAAAAACATAATTTGTGACAGCAGACCTTACCTTTGTTGATAAATCGTTAGACCGCGCTAGGACAGTAAGGAGAATCCTTCGCCGTTGGTCGCTTGGGAAGTACTGTTGCCCTTCCCGGATCCACCATTAGTGCAAAAATTACAATAACGCCGTTGCTTCAATCCTTTTTGGTCACATTAGTCAACGGCATTCGGATCCACGTATAAAAAAATGCATGAGAAACTACTGCGTGTCCAGATCTCAGTCAGTTTCTTCATCGTAGAGGTAATCCCAGGCATAACCGACCACATTAGCATAGCGAGCGCAAAAGAGGCTGGTCTCCCTGTCCTGTTACCCGGAGACAGAACAGCTAGCGTAAACTATATGTATATCTTCGATATTTTTGCCGAAGTATAGACAGAAAGAGGACAGTTAAAGAACATGGCGAAGGTTCATAAGGCGCAGCGGCCAAAAGAATGCTGCAATATAACCACTTGGGAAATCATAAAAAGTTCACGTTCACGGTTACCCATCCACATGACCATCCTCGGCCAATCCCAGGATCCAGGCACTCATAAAGTTCTATCACAAAGTTGTAAATTTTCATAAAACAACAAGGAATTTATTGCATTTCTCCTCAGTGCCTCAGATGCCGTCGCCATCTTTTTCTTTCACAAAAGCTTAGGAAATAGTGCAGGAAAGCTAATATTTGTTTCGCATCCAATGCTTCACGCTGATTAGATATTTTTTATAATCGTCTTATTAATTTGAAGTTCTTTGCCTTCATTTACATTAACAAAACAAGATCGGTGGTTTATGTGCTTATTATCGATAAATAGAAGATAGTGGGCGAAGGCCGTTTTTAACTTGTAACATCAAAAAACAATTATAGACAACAATAGGTTTATTTAAATATAACGTATTTATCAGAAATCTGGTACCTACCTTTGAGTGCAATAGCCAGTGACTATTTTCTAAGATTAATATTTACTGTCTACATGTTGTAATTAAATTTTGCGAGACAAGTATATATGAGTAGACAAAATAGCTGAACAAAAAACATAAAAAGGCACAATCACATGTATGGCGCTAAACAACCTTGTATTATAAAAGATTTATTAGATATCGACTGAGACAGCAAGATAACGTTATATTCATTTTTTGCGTAAATAATTGGATTACATAGTATTCATATTTTAATCTTAATAGTAATATTTTTGCAAATTTATATTAGATTAAATCTTATGTTAAATATAATTCTAAACTTTTTTAATCATGATGCAACCAACTATTCTTAAGTGCAAGCGGAATAGAAATTATTTTACGTCAATTCACAATTAGAGCAATTAAATCAATAGACAGTGTATGGTAACCAGGTTATAAGAAAGCGAGCTTCTGACTAATTTTTTTTCTGTTATAACCTCGGAAGAAAAAGAAAAAAAGGCTAATTTGGGGGACACCCAGCACCGTAATGACACCAAAAACTATTGACGTGTTCCCTTTCCGTTTACTTCTTTTTGTTCTTTTTATGGCGTTTTCCGGCCTGTTTATTGATGCCCTAAACACATTAGTTTACAACCCCTAATGTAACTGCACTCTTTTGGTCTTTCAAAGTAAGGAACCAGTCACGTCCTGACCTGATGTAACGGAAGTCTCAAAGGCATTCAAAAGCAAATGGTAAGAATACACAAAGAAAACACATTGTATTCTATCCTATTTACTAAAATACTAAAATTAAAAAATCTACAAGATTAGAGGTAATTCTGAAGCCTTATAGTCTAAATGTCGCAAAATGCTCACCCGTAGAATAAAAACTAAGACATTATCTTTACTGCGGCAATAATTATTCATAATTATGAAATTATAATGCTTTTATTACACTTAAAATGCTTAAGCCATTCATAAAAAGTTGAAATCAAGTGTGTATATGTTCATACATACATATATACATTTAACAACTTATTAACTAAAAAGCCAATGACTTTGTGGTGTTTTCCCTATTGAAATTGAATACAACATTGACTTGTTATATTTAACTATTTAGAGTCAAGAGTATATATATATATATACATACATACATATATATATATATATATATATATATATATATATATATATATATATATATATATATATATATATATATATATATATATATATATAATTTAACTAAAAAATCAATGACATATTAATTTATTTTTATTATGTGTGGTGTTGCCCTTGTCGAATAGAAGACAATATTGACTTGAAAGAGAACCATACTTTAAAAGCACAAGACAAATTCCAATGGTTTTGGCATTATTTTTTATTGACTCATTTACTTTCTGCATGTCTTTAACCCTACAAATAAGACACACACGAAAATACACATGACGAAATTTTGGCCTCTTAAAATCATTTAAATGTTATTTTTTGGCAAAACTTCTATTCTTAATAGTAAAACTTATCACATAAGTATTTGACTTAAAGCAAAACGCTTAGAAAATGAACGAATAGGTTATTTAGTTCTTATATATGTGTATAAAATATATAACGTGACATCCGCCGCCCTTGCTCTTATTCTCTGTCTCCCTCTTCTCTTCTTCTTAATCATGTCCTGCTGTTTGAAACCTACGCCGCAATGTCTTGTGTTTTTTGTTCCATTTCATACAGCGGTTAGGAACCAAATTTTTATCCATCAGGCAAAAGGTGCGCGCCATCAACTTTCCACTCGCCGTCGCTACGTCAGGTAGCGGTTTGGAACTCCTTCTCGAGCTCTAGAATCTGATAGCGCGTGTATGACCGGCGACCCCCTGTTCTGTTTGCATTTGTATAGAACAAGTGTCAGTACATTATTAAACTTAAAAAGTAAAAAAATAAATTATAATTAGAAATTAATTAAAGAAAATAACTTAAAAAAATAAATAGGAAATAAAAAGAAATAAAATATGAATATAACAAATTTATTAAATATGGTATAGGTAGAGTATTTTTTATTTTACTTTCTGTTCTTCTTCCAGCTCTTATTCTTAATCCTCCTCTTCAAAGAGATTTCAGAGAGAAACATTCATACATAAATAATACATGCATAAATACATGCATGCATGCATACATACATACATACATACATACATACATACATACATACATACATACAACATGCACATAGACATACGTACATATTATCTTGAATGAAATTATTATATGTAATTAAAAAGTAAATATTAAATGCGGAATTGTGACTCATGTGACGCATGTGCTGGCTTACAAACAATCAACAACAAAAAAGTTATCTCTTTTAATTTATTCTCTATGCAGAGACAGTTGAGCGTTCACTTGTATTCGCGTTTTGGTAAGAAGCATATTTAGGAACATGAGACAGGAACAGTCATCTCCATAGTGTGGTTCTGTGTTCTGACGATATGAGCCAGACGGCGTTCTCCCGTTTCCGTTTTAAGCAAATGGAGTCTGTTTTACGTTTGCATGCTTTTGAACTTTTTTTATTGCTGTCCTTAGTCAGTGTGGTATTTATTTCCGTGTCTGTGTTTTCCGTTTCACTTTTTGCGTGATAAGCCCACTAGCATGGTGTAAACAAAGTAAAATCAGTGAGAACAAGAAAGAAAAGAAGGAAGAAATAAAGATATTGTAAAACAAGTGACCCATGAAAATAAGGGTTACTTATAAGCAAAATGTACTGCAATAGTCTAATAGTTTAGTCTGCATATCTCTCCGGCACACTTTCATAGAAAAAGTGTGTTGTACTTCTTTGTTCTACGTTGTACTAGTGCTTTTCAGATTCAGAATCACACACAGGGTGTGTGTGTGTGTGTGCGTGTGTGTGTAGATAGATAGATAGATAGATAGAGAGAGAGAGAGAGAGAGAGAGAGAGAGAGAGAGAGAGAGAGAGAGAGAGAGAGAGGGGGATTATATAAAACCATTATTTTTGTCAACATCACTAGAAATCTATGACCATCACTACAATATAAATCATCGGTAGGTCGCCGTGGGTTTCTCTATCATTTCTTCATATTTGATCACATAGATTGGTTTCCATAGTAAAAGAAGATAATGCGTTAAATTCGGTCATACTTTAAAGTGAAACTTGATTATTAAGTAAAATAGTTGCTCCAGCTACAAAAGACGAAGAACATCGTCAAATGTTAAATACTGTTCAAGTGTTGAGTTAACATCATTCATATGATTACAAAAAATATTTTGAAAACAAGTAATATGCTTAGCTCCTAAATATCATGGAACCAGTATGTTGAAAATAAGAGATTGTCTGAACTATTTACACCGTGTGTTTTGGCCGGTACTAACAAGTAAATAAGTGATTAAGTTATGACATATGACTGGTCCACCAACTTACACTGTGACAAATCTTTGTGCTGATGAAATGTGCCTTAGTTTAAAAATAGTTAATGCAAAAACACGTCAAAACACAAAACAGATTTCTACTAGGCACTCTGTCTGGATCTGAGAAAAAATAAGAGATGTTGGAAAAAGGATTATTTAGAAAAAATGTCAAACAAGCAAATACCAAACAGTTCGTAATAAAGGATGTTGCCTTGTCTAAGACACGCACCACTCAAAGTTATGAAATCAATGTCTCTATTTATCATATCGACTTCTGCTTCATTTGGTTTAAATATCAAATTTACTAGGTCCTCCCAACTCCATGAAGTCAGTGGAAACACGTATCATTCAATGAACATGACAGTAATTTAGAGTTGCATTTAAATACCGCCTAGTCATTTAAACCATCTCCAAACTAAATCATACTTCTGGCAGTCATAAATTCGGATTTTTGGCGTTAATATATCTCTTTCTACAGTTCTTCTTCTGCGAACTCTAAAAGCACGGATAGGTTACACTTCGAAAATTTGAAGTTTATTTGTATCAACTATAAGTAATTCCAAACTTATTTTTTTAGCAAAATACATATTTGACACCTAAAAAAACACCTAATCGCGCTCCTTCATTCTCATCGCATAAATATGAGCCATGTCCTTTAAAATAAGAGGTTCCCACAGACCTGTATTTCTCATCCACGGTAATAGCCTGAGATTGTCCTCGTGTTGATGGCAACTGGAAGTATCAGCACACATGACTCTCTGCCTCGGGTTAAAACTGTCCAAACTTCTGTCTGGAGGTTATTCGGTAAGGAGTTCCTACCCTGGCTCTGGGTGGAAAGGCTATCACTGTTATTGTCCAAGCCTGGCAGAGGGGCTGAGGACAAGGAGGTGAGACCGAAAACGGTGCAGTGTTCGTACCATACGCGCTGGTCCACTGTAAAGTAGAAGCCAAAGTGCACGACGTTTGCTCGGGAAAGGCACCCTTTAGAAAGTCTAAACTCGTAGCTTGGTATTGAGGAAAAAACTGTTAGTATAATACACGGTTTGGGTTTTAGAGTATCTATAACGAGCTATATTTAGATTTTGTAGAATTACAGTCTAGAAAAGATTTACAACAAAATCACTCCCATTCAAAATTACCACGTGACAATCGGCACGTGAGGGTGAGTCTTCCAATTGGCGATGGGCTTCTTATTCTGTCTTATTATCGTGTGGGGAAAAATATACGCTTGCTCTCTACCGACATTAAACTGTGCAAAATTATTCAGATGAAGACAAGAATTTGTAGACAACCACAGTCGATAGGAAGGCAGAGCAGAAAATAAAATCAATTAACTATTGATTAGCCTGCATTTCCGGTTATGTCTGCAATCACGTAATTGATTGTCCAAGTCTGGATTTATATAATATTCGGTCTGGATGTACAGATTTTGAAAGATGTGTCGCTTGAAACACACCAGCCAAATAATAACGTTAAAATATTGTTGTTTTTAGTCACTGTGAATTCGCCCTATTCACCTGAATTCGCCAGCTAGTTCCCAAAAGTCATCACTGAGATCTATGGAATAAATGGAATAATGCACCTACAATTCATAGTGTAGCTCCTGCTTCCTATAACCGGTTCATTTCCGGTTTCTTAGCGAACACATCACTTTATTCTCTAAACTCTAGAAGTGTGTGTGTGTGGGGGGGTGTTGTGTGTTGTGTGTGTGTGCGTGCATGCGTTTGCGTGTGTGTGTGACCGAGAGAGTGAGAGAGATAGAGACTCTATGTGCAGCTCACCTGCACTAAATCAGTTTATATTCGCAGTTTTATACAGAATACACTAATTGGGAATCAGATACTCGTAATCGCATTGTGTTGGTAGCATAAAGCATTTGGCTACAATATTTAATATCCCTTTAAATAATAAGGAGACGCCTGAATCAATGTCACTACGTCATCCCACTCAAAAATTACACAACTACAAAAAGTTCCTGATTTAAAAATCGGAAAAAGCTGTTAAAAACCTAACAATGCTCAGTTAAAAACTGAATATTTGTATAAGATGTTGATCTGCATTATGTAACCTACGTTAAATGTACGCCAGATTAAAATTTTAGGAATAAATATCAGAATGTGGCTCAGAATCTAATTACATTGTTTTTTAATTAAGAAAACATAAAGACTAGTGGACGTAAGAGAGTGGTTAATATTGTCTTCACATCTTAAAATCAAATGAAGCAAAGAACACCGGTCACATCATCGATTCTCGCCTGTAAACTTTATTGTGCCCACTTTATTTGTCTTTTTCAAGGTTTAGTCCATAGAACAAAGTGAAGAACAATGAAAGCATATTGCCAAGTTTCCATGAACAAATGCACAAATACAGTACAAAAATCTGTCTCACAGTAAACAATGGGTCACATTACATCCTTTTTATTTCCTTTTCATTCATTTCTTCCACTGTGCGCATGCTTAACCCAGGAAAGGAAGATAACAAAATCTCATCAATTTGAAAGAAACTTAGTAAGTGTAAAAAGATATGCTACGGCATAAATAGGCAGTTTCATGTTGTTGGATGTCATTAGTCGATACGTCAGCATAACATATAAGTGACAAGAGTTAAAAGTGCACCATTAACTTAAGAACTATACAGCTGCCGAGATTAGGTTAATGTCAAAAATCTAACAACAGAAACCAAGTTTTCACAATATTTATTCCACGAAGTAGGAAGGCTAATTTACACACTATAATAGGCCTACTCTCTGAACATTAGGAAAAGGTAAAAATGCTTCATGTCTTTCGTCACAATAAAGTTTGATGATCAAGCAGATTTAGAGTTCTTTCAATCCATGACCGCTCATCAATTATTTGACCAACTTTAACGATCTACTAATCGCAGACTGATATCTATTAAACAAACTTTCTTTTCTTTCAAAATTGTTTGTCCTTACCCCCACGATGTCCTTTTTAAGTGTATGTATGTATGTATGTATGTACACGCACACATTTATATCTGCTCCGTGTTGTGTGTATATATATATATATATATATATATATATGTGTGTGTGTGTGTGTGTGTGTGTGTGTGTGTGTGTGTGTGCGTGTGTGTGTGTAAGTGTGTGTATGTATGTCTACACAGTGTGTGTGTTTGTGTGTGTGTGTGTGTGTGCTCGCGCGCGTGCGCTCCTGATTGCTGTCTTTTGTTGACATCCGTCCTATATTTGTTTCGATTTCTCGCAGTCTTCTTTTGCTGACTGTGCTCCAGTCGCTTGTTCCTTATCCCGCTTTTCCTTTTCAATTGCCTCCTGTTCAGACTTACTACTAGGAAATTTGTCCTTGTTGTTTTCTTTTTTCCATTTCATACGTCTGTTTTGAAACCAGATCTTGACCTGTCGTTCAGTCAGTCCTAAGGCATGCGACACCTCAATGCGCCTTTTGCGTGTCAGGTACGGGTTGAAGAGGAACTCTTTCTCCAGCTCAAGTGTCTGGTAGCGGCTGTAGGTCTGGCGACCTCGTCTGCGTCCGGCAGCTACTGGGAAAACAAGGTCAAACTCGTCAGATATATTTCAGATGATTTAGTAAAACTTGTAGTTTGTAATACAATGGAATTTGGAATTAAGCGAATGAATTGATTAATTTTAACCAATAACAATGTACACTTTTTTTCTAATTTTGCACAGAATAAAGACAAGCATCTCAAAATTTGTTTCAGGTATTATAGAATTATACCAAAACAAGCATTACACACCTTACGTCTTGTTACATGTGCTACGCCATAAACGACAGAAGCTGTGTGAAACGACCACCCTGTATCGAAATAAGGCCCGGCATAACTGGAAGTCGTAAAATGCTGCAGTAAAACATTGACTAAGGTGAGAAGTGAAAGATCAGCTGTGGACTCGAGTCTCACACATGGGGACAGAATGAAAAGAATGGTGCTTCTTTGGCTCTTGCTGTCTCATTATTGCTCTGCTTTTTCCCTCACTCCTCTTCCTATAGTAGGGTCATTAAACTGTAAAGTGATTCACAAGTTTTCGACACCATAAAACAATAAAACCCGTAATGGTCCCGCTCTCGCGCGCACACAGAAAATGTGTCTCTCAGACTAACTAAATTGCCCTGAGATATTTTCGAGCGGGTATGCTTATTCTCTCTCCCAGCAGAAGAGGATACAAGAATACAAAAGCTAAGAGTGCCTTGAGTGGTTTGTCTGGAGAGACTCACCTTGTGGTCGCATCCACGGAAACAGCTGCGTAGGAGAAGGACTCTGCTCCGTGTTGTCAGTCTCGTCGCCGATGCCTCCCGAGGCGAGTTTGCAATCGCTATATTGGACCAAGTCGGTGTCCTGGGCACTGAAAAGTGTTTGCCTTTGGAGAGCATCGTAGCCATAAAAGTTACCAGGTTCGCCATGGCAGGTTACGGCACACGGACTTTGCTGGTAAGGTGCAGCCGAGAGCGTGGACGCGCCGTGGTGGTAAAACTCCTGGATCTGTGGGGCATGCTGGAAAGTTGCTCCTGTGCTTGGACCGTACACGACGGTGGGTCTAGTTCCAAGGTCCTGCGCAAAACCGCACTCGTAATAATTAGGGCGTAATGTGTCACCACTTTTATATTTGGAGAAGAGGGAGTTGACAAAATAGGAGCTCATTTTTTGCTGCGGTCGATGTTGTTTTTGACTAAGGGGTAGTTTTATATTGAATTGTATTAGTACGTGAGCCTGGTACAGACTAGCCACACCCGATTATTCTGAAGCAAAAATAAATAAAGACCACAATAATCGTCCATCAGCGGGAGAAGGTGTGTTTGTATACCTTTATAACAGCCTCTTTAAAGCCACGGATATTCAGCTTCCACGACTACACGACGCTTAAGAGATCCAACATCACAATTCTGGTGCAGGAAGCCAGTTCCCAAACAGTTTTCTGTCATTTACGCCTCTGTAAATGATATGTTTCATATTTTGTCGCGTCCTTTCAGGATAATTTGCATCTGTTATCAAATCCTCATTCTATTCCGGCTGCTAGCGTCCCTACACAGCCACCGCTTCGCGCGCTTCTGGTACGAAGGGAGACAGAGAATGAAAATGAGAGTAAAGGAGAAAGGGAGAGGGTACGGCGGGGAGCGAGAGAGCAGAAAAGTGGGGGGGGGGGGGTATGGCAGAGGAGGGGAGAATATGCCCATTAATATATTCAAGCGGGTAAGTTAATGAGAAATCTGCTGTTTTGCATCACTTCAAATGCATATCTTTCACCCCTCCTCTTGACATCTAAAAACTTCTTTTGGAAGGTGCATTTTGTATGTTGACCAGAGATTAAAAGGCTAAAATCATTGCTATCTGAATGCCTAGCAAGTTATTGTTCGCTTTCATGAAAATTTCAGGATATTTTTAGTAGCAAGGAAAAAAGGCACTTTAATTCGTATCAGTTTTAACAAGTAGCCTACAGTAAACGTTGAACAAATTCACAAAGCGTCTTGTCGAAAGCTTTGGATGATATTAAAATCAAAGACGTAGTCGGTTGAAACCTCATAATATTTATATAACATATATTTAAAACACGTTAAAACCGCGAAAAAAATAAAGTGAAGTGCACGACAGGAGTAATGTCTCTGTAAATGGTTGAACAAACTATACAATGCAATAAACACCTCGCCGGTTTATTGTTTACATCATGCGTCAAAAAAGCTGTTAGTTTTTATGAGATTCCACGACCAAGGCTGTAAATGCTTCACATGGTTCAATTTCAAGTGAGTAGAAATGTTGAAATATTTTACTGTTATATTTGTATTACTTTCCATACGGTAATACGCGGTGTAGCCTTAGACAATCTTAATTGAACTCACAGAGCTGTATTGGAATTAATTAGGGCTGTGCGTAGAAAAATATACATGTACATACGCCACATAATTATTACACTTTCAGAGTTTATTAATATAAAATTAATACTTCTCGTTTCTAATTAATAATTTAGCCATTTCTTTCAGAAATAAAACTTTTTGTTAAGCAGCTTACTAACTCTTACTAACTGGAGATTTATATATATATATATATGTGTGTGTGTGTGTGTGTGTGTGTGTGTATATATATATATATATATATATATATATATATATACATATATATAAATGATCATAATATTTAATATATTCACAAATGATCATAATATTTAATATATTCACAAATATTACTAGCTAAGGGTAAAAATTATTGAAATTATTTTTATTTAATTTATAATTTTTTTCTTTTTTTGAACGGTGATTATATCATTCCATTTGACCAAAATACTACTGATAAACATAAACGAATAAGCGACGAAGGGCAAGTGGCAAGAGTCTCAGTTTTATATAAGGGGTATATATAAATAATAAAATAAAATTATATAAAATATGTGTGTGTGTGTATATATATATATATATATATATATATATATATATATATATATATATATATATATATATATATATATATATACATACATATATGGTAATAATACTTTCGATTTGTGTTTCCCTGATGTGGTCCAGTGTTATCAGTCATAAAGATCAATAAACAATACTACAAACTGTGCCATTTTTGTATTACCTTCTATACTTTCTCTATCTTTCTCTCTCTCTCTCCACACACACACATACAGATGGAATTAAAGGAATTACAGTGCGAGACAAGAGACATACAATCTTTAAATGTGACATATATCACACACACATGCACATATATATATATATATATATATATATATATATCATACTTGAACAGTCCAACAGACCAGTGTACAGTGTCCAGTACCAGAACCTTACTTATGTTCTTATATATACTTATATATACCTTATGTTTTCTTCCTCTGTGGCTGTGGCATAGAGCACTGCTGTGGCCCTAATTTTTAAACTGTCTCTTCGTGGCCTCAGAAATAGATCAGACGTTTTTGGTAGAGCAACATTGCCATCAAGTGGACAATATATGTTATGCCAAGCGGAAATAAAGTTTGCTGAGGTGGAAGTGTGAGATAAAAAGTTACTATAAACCGCTATATAAACACCTTGCATAAACCAGAACAGTTTAACGGGAGAAGTGTATATTCAGTGTTGTAATCAGAATGAGCAATATTTTTTCATTTACCATAATAAGGAAAGTTTTCCTTGAGATTTTCCCCAGTGCTGTTCTAACGTTTAATATATGAATGAAAAGCAAGATTTATATAAATAACACTTACAAAAAAATTAATGCATTTTATTAATCTAATTAAATAATTTAATTAAGATGCATGGTGTACCTTGTTTATAATAACTTATCTTGTTTATAATCATTAAAACGTAAACATAAAAGTATTTATTCATGAATCAGTAGAATAAATATAATAATTTGTTTGTTTATTTGTTTGTTTGCTTGCTCGTTTAGTCTCGAAAATGAGTATGAAACCAGTGCGCCATGAAAATCATATGTTGAAATTACTTTTACATTAGTAGAATTAAATAACTAATAGATCCATCCCTAGTTGTCATTGTGTCAGTTATTATGAGTATCATAACCAACTATAGTTATTCTTTGTAATATTCGCCACTTTTGTTTAAATGTATATTTAACGGTTTTCTTTACTGAATAAATTCTAAAATGAAAAACGAGCAAGTGAAAACATTCCTAATGTACAATTGATAAAATGATAAAATTCCTAATGTACATCTTGATAAAACTAAACCATATATATATATATATATATATATATATATATATATATATATATATATATATATATATATATATATATATATATATATATATATATTGTGTGTGTGTGTGTGTCTGTGTGTGTGCGCGCGCGTGCGTGTGTGTGGTGTGTGTGTATCATACTATATAAAAAATGTAATTGTATTTTGCTAATTAGAACAAAAAAAGGTTTGTTGTTGTCATTTCGACTTAACGTTAAAATATATTTTGTTTTTACATATGCTTCTTAATAATAAATATAATCAAAGTGCATACTGTATAACATTGTATTTCACAAATTGTTATTCAATTTTAGTTACTTAGGAAGTAGACATTTATCTTGAATTAATATAATATTTCTAAATACGCATATCTATAGCATAGTTTCAGCTGTCTTCTTTTCTACTTTTGCTAACGCTTTCCGGACATCAGAGTGAGCGGGAGCAGAAGCATTTTGAGAGAGCAAAATTTTACTTTAGCTACCATTTATTGTATCAGTTCCCACTATAACATAATCGGATGTGAGTCCACAAAATGGAATGCTCAGGCTTGGTCACAAAGGTTGTAAACAAATTAAGGTTGCCAATCCTAGACGTCTCGCCAGATTCTTTTGTGCCTTTTATGGCCCCCACTATAAGGCGGTTGTGGTGCGCTTCGGAAATGGAACAAAGGGCGGTCGCTAAACGTGCTATATTGCGGCTTCTCATCTGGAAGTGCTCCCTCTGCTCTAGCCCCCTTCTCTGCAAGGAATCTGGAGCCCTAGACAACAAACGCTGCCAGCAATAAAACGACAAACGCAAGAAAAGGGTCAAAATAAAATAAATTAACGGGTTTCAAAGACCTTGTGCAGTCGAATTGCTATGTCCAGTCATTATTAGAGTATGAAACATTTTTGCCATTTTCCCGCGCAGTGTTTGCTTTACAGCAATTTAGTTCTTAACCTTCAGAAATGTACACGCTATAAAGTTTTATTGCAGTCATATTATTTTATTGCAGCACACTGAATTGAATTTTCTTTTTCCTGTTTTATGACGTCCACTTGCCGTTCCCTTCTTCAACCTGCGAGTTTTCATCCTACTAGAAGTTTGTTTCTTTCAATATTACACCAGATCCTCAGGATTTATCTGTAACGATGACATTCGGTTGTTACACCGTATGACCAAAATAAATTAAGAATGCTTTCTGATAATTAATGTTTACAGATTTTTACCTAAATGCATCTGTCCTACAAAAAATATGGTGAAAATCACTTATCATTTAGCTCTGATGAGAAAATAAATGTTTAAAAACGAGGACAAGGCTAAGCACTGCATGTAATCTATATAAATAAAAAGAACATCGCTTCTTTTATTTTATTCAGCAATTATACCGTACCATACCAGTAGTTACGCTAAATAGTAGCTGATTAAATATCTGAATGATACTAAGAGAGACATACTTCTTCTTTAATAGGTTGTGTCCACCACAGGATTAACAGTGGTTTAGTTTGACATCGTTCTTGAGATGGCTAAACCTAAAAATAAGGAAAAAGACATATTCGAACAATATTTTCCATTAATGTTCAGTTATCCATACGACTTAATGTTGCTACTTTTAAGTGAAACAAATATGCTCCGACTCACTATTGTGTTAATGTGATACTAAAAACGTTAAAACGCCGGAGAATAAGCAGTATTTAAACTACGAATGTCCTTTAATATGTACTTAAAGCAACAGTTACTTTACATTTACACTAAACATTGTTTTAGCCTTCATAAACAGATAAACGTAGACCACGTTTTCCACTGGTGCATAAGGAGTACAAATACTAGTTTAAAAGCGTAAGAATAAGAATTTCACTTGTTATTTAGTAAAAAAAAAAATACACACATGAGTACATTATCTATTTTTATTCAGTAGGAACGGTTTATGTCAACATTGAATGTGGAGTATTGGTTTCATCCCGTGTAAAAAATATACATCAGTTATATACGCCAATGACAAGGACTCAGACAGTGATCCGTGTAAACTTGTAATATGGGTCGTTTCTGTCTGTCAGTTTGTGACAGCATTTGAGAAAAACTGTAGAAATTCCACACCTCAAAGCAAGCTGCAGACAGACGCCCACGCGACTACAGAAAGATCCATTAGGCAACTATTTCTCCAAAGGAAAGCAATGTAATGTTGAACAAATGTATGCATTACAACATAATACTTTTGTGTTAACACAAAATTCAGATATTTATAGACAACAATATGTAAACAGTGTCTCAAAAAAGAAAGAACTTTTGATTATTTAAGTAAGCTATAAGATCTCATCTTTTTACACAATGAAAAAACATTACACTGAAAAGAAACGCAATAACATTTGGAATAAATTATAACTATCATTCTAATAGTACACCAGGAAGAGTTTATAACTGTACTACCTAATTTAAAAAAAAATCAAGTAAAAGGCAACTAAAAACTTTACAAGGCATGCGCTAATGCATGTAAACTTTTATAACCACCGATAGTATACAACCAATTTGTTTGTTACAGACAAGCTAGCTACATACATATACACACATCCAGCAGAAATAGTTTTTAAGTTCCTCCTTCACCTGATAACTGGGGCAACAATTAAGCTAAAAGGTAGTGACATAGTATACCAGAAAGGTTTAATTGTTCCAATATCTTGCTTTTACTTTATGATAATATTCCAAAAGCGTCATGAATTATAAACTCTGTAACACAATTTAATCTTTAATTTTTTAGAAGATGTTTCTATGTTTAATCCAAACCAATAGCAAGTTGAATTAGGATTCTATATAATTAAACTTATTAATGGAGACATATTCCAAAATAAAGCTAAAATGTTCCTACAGTATCAAGATGTTTACTTAATACTAAACAAATTTCAAAGATCAACCCGGCAATTTATTAAGGAATGCGAATATTTTGTCATGGAACAATTTAAATAATTTTCCCTAATCAAACAAAGATGAAGACGAATTTTCAGGGGTTTTTTTATAGTTGTAACCACGCTTATTGCCATTGAATAAAATAAAAAACGCCTACAAAATGTCTACAAAGTAAAAATTCATTCAATTCAAGCATATAAGTACCTGTACTTATATTTCTGTTTATAAAATAACTGTGAAAGAAATTCAGAACAGCGGACATGTTTATGTAGTTTTATAGTTTGTAATCAGTGTTCTTGTTCTCAAATAGCTTTCGAAAAAGAATAATCAGGATGTATTTATCTGCATTCCCAGAATATAAAAGTGTGTAACATAGTCTGCAAACATCTTGTATTATTGTCCAGAGGTCATCACAATTGTGATAAAAGGGGTAAGGGCTGGGCACGTACAGTTGTCCAATTATTCCTTGGACTGGTCCTTATTCATTTTCTTCATTTTCATCCTTCGATTTTGGAACCAAATTTTAACTTGCCTCTCCGTCAAGTTCAGCAAGCGCGCTACCTCGTGTCGCCGGTCCCGGGTAAGATACATGTTGAAGAGAAATTCCTTCTCAAGCTCTAGGGTTTGATACTTAGTGTACGGACAACGCTTTTTCCGAGACGAGCGAGCGTGTAACCAGTTGGCTGATGGATCGTCTGCAAAACAAAACACAGTCAGTATTTCAAGTAAAAATTGTTTGCTAGTGACAGGAATGCGAAAAGTCAACATAATCCTAATAAAACTTAGGCTTCAAAGTTTGTCACAAACGGACACATAATGGCAAAATTAGCTAATTTATCATAAACACATATTATAACAACCTGTCTTAGCATACATGCTCCTGATTACAGTCTTGCTAAGAACTTCTGAAATGAAAAATTAGAATGAGAATTGATTAACCCATACCCTCGGACCTGTGCATATCGTTTTACGAATATAGGCCTCTTCTAATATATTACAGAAAAAACAATTAATCAAGAACGTCCATTATGTCCATTAAGCTCTATGAAACAATTTATGATTTTAATGTGATTTCTATTGCTTTGATCATTCCTAATACATTTAACTCTCTTAGTAAAGTACATTGTGCTGTTCGTATCCTCGAATCTCTTTTCGTCGCCTGAACTAGTCAACCCTGGACACATAGCTTTGGCCTAGTGACTGAGTGTCACGAGCAAAGCCGGATAAAATTTACATACATATACAATGAGATTAGTGATTAAGTATATTAACGAAGACTTCACTTAGAGGTTCTCTGTTTTATCTTACCAAAGAATTCTGACAATTTGTATTTTGATTACGAAAATGGGTTTTAATCTTAAAAACAATGTTATACTTGTCTATGATTGCATCATATTTCTGTAAGACAGAAGATAATATAACAGATAAACTATATTCCAGGGAACAAAATACACAGGTATGTGAGCTCTTTTCGTAAATTATTAAATTTGTGGTAAAATAAGAGCAGCAAAAAATTGGAACATATAATTCTCAAATTGCTTGCTTTTTCTGCAGTTTATTCTGGAGCACCGCCCAGAGCAAGACAATGGAGAGTTGTTTTGCACCGGGTTTATGTTGATCGAGCCTACTTGACGAATTAAAATTAATGTTATTTCCAGTAAGTGCACTTACATTTGTCTATCAAATGGGCATTCAAATATTATTTGTTGGGGGGTGTAATTTCTCTTTAATACACAGTTTTCTTATTAATGCCGACTTGCTCTTTTGTTAGATGACCAACATTTGAGAAATAACAAACTTAACCGCAAATAACAAGCCCTTTCTCTCTTTCTCCGTTTCATACAAAGACACGCACACGTCACGGTATAAAAATTATCAATATGGACGTTTTATCAATATGGACACATTTCCTGACATTTCTTTATACGTAGTTTACAAACAACACAAAATCAGACAAAAAATATGCCCTCTGTGATAGCAAGGGTTTATATATTTGGAAAACTATGTGTAGGGTAGCTGGCATACAAATATACTGTATCTCGAACTTTGTTCTCAACATAGGTGGGAAGGCTGAACCTCTTGGTTGCTTTGTTAGCCTTTTATGACTGCATTAAAAGCTTTACAGACTGTTCACTTCCTCGTTTTATAACTTACTTTGATCCGGTCCCTCTTTGTCTTCACTACCGTCACAAATATCCTTGCTGTCTTCTAATCCAGAGCCGTGGCCGAGATTTATCTCCCGAGCTGAGGAGGATTCCAAAACATACTCATGTTGTACTCCAATCTTCGGAGGTTCCTCGAGGTGTCCCAGGGGTGGCTCCATCTTGACTTGGCTCTGACCGTCCAGTGGCTCGGATCTCGGTGCACAGTCGAGCCATGTGCGAAGGTATCTTGTGTCCGTTGAAGGCACGGGCTGAGCTGGGATATAAGGATGGTAGACCGCCGGTAAGCTATTGGGCGTGTGAGGACTAAAAGGACTCCACGATGAACTAAACACAGGAGGCTTGGGCTGAAAGCTACACGAAGGGAATTCATGAGGTTCCCCGGGTCCTGGTTGCCTAGTGTTGGAATACTGTACATTGGAGAATCGAGCTGCGTTTGGATCTTCCCCCTCATGACTTATGATGGAATCGACATAGTAGTTGCTTAGAGGTCCAGAAATGGACATTCTCGGACATTATATTATATGCGGTTAAATGAAGGGAAACCATGCACCATAGAACTGGGCTTTCCCCTATCCAAGATGCTCTCTGTATTCGGTCTCCAACAAAGTGGAGTCGAGCTGTTCTGCTGTGTGCTACGAGCGAAATGATTGGTCAGTCTTTTTCGCGAGGCTGATAAAGAGTCAATGGGGCGTAAATCAATCCTCCAAAGGTCTGCGGGAAGCTTTCCCCCTCTTGCACTATTCATATTTTCCCCACTAAATAAACTGGCTTGTGTATGTAATATGGAATAGGGAGTGTGTCTATATATTCTACTATATGTGCAACCTGTCGGTGGAATATCCGTTAAAATTCTTGAAGCTTTTGACACCACAGTTAGAAATGCACTCAAAGCAATCGGATAGTAACAACAAACTGAACTAATAAACGCATTTTTTATTAAAATTCCTGCATTTATGAAGAAATAAATCTTAGAAAAGAATATATAAGCTGAATTAAAAACATTTACTCTCATATACCGTAAGAAAGTGTTTGTCATGTGTTTCCGATCTTCTGAAAGATTTTTCAGTGCTAATATGCTCCTTAATATTAGAATGAATTTGACTGGGGCATATAGAAGACAATAAAATATTTTACTAGAAAAATTAAAAATTTTTAGAGTTGTTTTAACAGTGTACATCTACAAACCTTTTAAATTTATGAAACAACTTAAACTTTAGATGGTTTAATACTGCAATAAAATACTACATGAAGTACTTTAAATTTTTATAGACCTGATATAGTGCCTTTTGGGATACCGTGTACGAGCCCATAGTATTCCACATCCACTCACTCGAGAAAATATACCCAGAATGTAGATTCGTTTTGATTCATCAAGAAGCATGTGAGATATTTTAAGATAGAAAACAACCTATGGAATGCCCAGAGTCAACGGCAAACATCCAAAAATATTAACTGAAGACTGACGTAATTACAGCCTGGCCTACTTCCAGCCTGGATACATGAACTCTGTATGTGGCCAGATTTGTAAGCCGTAATTTCGTGACGATATATTAAAAAATAGAAGTTGTTTAACATAAAGGAGTCATGGAGTTAATACTTTACTATTTAGAGTACGGATATATGTTTATAATGTATGGTATATAAGTATGCAATACATCTATGATTTACGAAAACCATATATAAATATTCAAAAGCATATTTTTTTCGGATATCCAACTGTCAAACATCTTAGACCATCTTAGTGCATATACATTGTAAAATGTCAATGAAAATGTAAGGATCTTTTTAAAAGACTAAAACCAACGGTAAAAGAAAAGTATTATTAACATTTATTTTTGTGATGTCTTCGTGCGCATCTCCTATGCCACTGTATTGTATATTGTTTATTTTAATATCTTGATTATATAGCCTACTTTTTGCCTCTTTTTCTTATTTTTTATGAAACATCACCTGACACATTTCCCCTTTACTAAGCAGCTTTAGTAAGGTGAAAGGCTAAGGCTAATATTTTACATTTTCTTTTTTTAATTACTACTAAGATCGTGTCTAATCCACGTTTACTACCGTGTCGTGAATAATATTTACAATATATGAACACAATATAATCTATTTTGCTTTTGTCCGAAATAATCAAACCTTGCTTTATTTAATAGCTATAGACACTTAGACACTTATAACTATAGACAACTTTTAGACTCAGGAGGTCCATGTTTATTATTATTATTATTATTATTATTATTATTATTATTATTATTATTATTATTATTATTATTGTTGTTGTTGTTGTTGTTGTTGTTGTTGTTGTTGTTGTTGTTGTTGTTGTTATTATTATATACTACTACTACTACTACTACTACTAATAATAATAATAATAATAATAATAATAATAATAATAATAATAATAATAATAATAATTCTTTCACTTTATATAAACAAATAAATGATAATTAATTTGTAATATACGGTTTCTTGTAATGCTATCAGCTTTCTTCGTGCTAACAGACCGCTCTGTATTCAGCCTCGATGTCTTTATGTCATACTCCGTCAATAGTTTTACATTTTCAAATTTCAGCCCATAATAAATAATGCTATAAGTGTAAATGAATTAATACGTCATTTATGAGACTGATACATATTAGACAGAGTACCGAAACTGCAGAAAATTTGAAAAACAAAAAAAAACAGCGTTTCACACTCATTGTGTAAAATGAGCAAATGGCTTGTGTGTATTAATAATAAATCTTACTTATAACTAATGTTTGCAATCAGTTTAGGCTTTCGTGTTGTTCGCGTAACAGGTTATCAATAAGAGGTTGTATTACTATACAAAATTAGCACACTTTTAACGTATGGCTTAAGATAATATGAATACAGATCCTTATGCCGATGCGATGCGTGTCTCCACTGTAGTTATTAAATCTGTTTATGGCACACCGGCTTGACGTCCTCTATGTTTGGTGTCGAAAGGCTAGACGCAGGCTGGCAAAAAGGGAAAAATCTCGTTTTGCTGAATTGCTAGACAATTATAGAAAATCTACCCATTAATAAAGGAGACATTACAAGACATAAGCATAAGCCTAGCAAATAGAACACAAGGTAAGCAGTATTATGTTTTTTTGGTTAAGTGGAGATGGTAAAATGTCAGTTTATTGTTCGAAACAGTTGCCCTGTATAAAGTAATTTAAATTCAAAAGCACATCCGGTCCTGTAACTTCAACAGCCCCGCTTGGTGATAAAAAAGCAGCTTGATTGCCCTGCTTAAAAGGGAGGTCCTGCTTGGACCACAACATTGGGAACAGTGGAGGCTAAACATGGCGGCGTCAAAAAGCAGAGACGTGGCTTCTCACTTGACACAAAAGAGCAAGCAGATGTATTTTGAGTGTAGATTTCTTTCTTAAGCCCCAAAGCTATAGAAAATAGACAGTATATTTATACATCCATATTATTTATTAAAATTATTAAAATAGACAAGGTTTTACTTTCCTATAAAATAATTTCTATAATTATTGTTGAGATATTGTCAATGATATGTAAAAAAAGACATAACTGACATTTAATACAGTCCTATAAATAGTTATGGCAACGTTTCTGTTGTCTAGATGTTAAACAATAAGATCTATAAGTGCATGACAAAAATTAAAGAACGATTCTGTAACTTGAACAGCTCTGAACTTGAGAAGGTGTCGGAGTGTTTAATAAAGAACCACTAGAGAAAAACAATATGTCAGTTGTATACATGCAGGGAAGAGAATATTATATTTGTTCTCCTTGCTATTATGACTTAGATATCAGTAGATTTTGCGACAATTTTTAATTTTGTGAGATTACTTAAATGCATATCTAGTCGTTAATTTGTGATTCTCATTTCTGTAATAGGATATGCAAAAGAGCAATTAAAATTATTTAATATAAGATGATGATTATGATAATAATGATGATGATGATGATCATCATCATCATCACCATCATCATCATCGTTATTATTATTATTATTATTATTATTATTATTATTATTATTATTATATTTCAGGATGTATAAAAAAGCAAATCGTAAAATAAAGTAATGTTTTATAGTAAACTCTCTGAATTTTAAACTTAGTTTGACATGATTTTGAAGGTTCTTATGGTCCTATTTTGTGACTGAATTGATACTATATTATTTGCATATATATTTTTCAATAAAGGCAATTGTGATAAATTCGCTTCCATACTTACCATCAGAAGAAAATCATGCAATCATGCCATTCCAGGATTAAAAATGTTTTGTCTATGTTCAGAAAAAGACGTTTATATATAATTCAATCAGTGTTTTAAGTTTATATATAAGTTTATTTATAAAGTATGTTTATACATAATACAACAAAAAGTTTGATACTGGTGATGATCTCTAGATGGCAGTCTAGAGAAAAAAAACATTTAAATAAGAAACCTTTCAATTTCCCGTATGTACACAAAATGAATATACTAAATATGTGCAAATCAAATGAAATGCTGAAAAATGGTTTATAAATAAAGTCGATGAAATGTACAGGCTTATTCTCTGTATTCTCTATTCTATTTCTCTGTAATCCCATGATATTTTCTCCTCATAGTAGTCCCATGTCTACAATCACACACCTGGTCCATCAGACTCCACCTTTGACCTTTAAAAGTACTAAGGATTGTACCAAGATCATAACAGGCTTAAACCTCCTAACCACCTTCAGAAAAAAAAAACTTAAATTACAATATAAACCTGTTTTCGCCAGAGTAATTTTGTAATTTATAAAAAATTTGTGGAGGCGCTGTGACTGTAGAGGGATTCGTGTGAATCGTGGTGTTAATGGCAGCCTGCTTCTTCCGTTACTTTCGCCCCATTAGTTTGGGAATGCAGTCGTTCGTTCAAAGGTTTTCTGACTCCGAGAAAGACGTTACGCGTTGAAAAGATGGGAGTAAACATGAGAAAGTATCTTAGATGGTTAGACGGAGCGTCATGTATTACTGGATAAGCAGAAATATCCCGTTAGGCTATCCCAAACTGGTACTGGATATTGAGTCTGGAGTCTAGGGTAAAATTGGAGGTGTCATTCTTTCGACTTACTTTGAAGTCAAACATGCAAATCATGAATTCCAGACAGAAAAGAAGCTCTACGCAAGCTCAGATCCACTATGGAACTGGTAAGACAAAGGAGCCTAAACCTTCTTACCAGTGACAGATAATACGATTTTTTTGTTCTGGTGCTATCAGCTTTTACACGACCAATTACACATCACTTGAAACACCATTATACAAGGCCCAAAAGACCTTGATTCTTTGTCAACAAAAGAGGTAAACAAGTGGGGCGAAAACTGATCTTGAGAGCAAGCATGGCACATTTGTGGCATATATTTGTGAAGCCGAAAGACCTGGACTGGTTTCTTTTTCAGGAAGCTAGGGGCTCACAAGCGTTGTCAGACAAAGACCAATAGCACATTCGGTTCACGGGGAAACTCCTCCCATTGCACAAGTACTTGATCTAAAATACGTTTATCCCTCAGACGTTCACTAAAGTAAACACAGAGAATATATATTTAAGGAAATATTATGCTTGTTTTCAGTGACGCTGTTAATGGAATTCCATAATCATATTCAGTTATATTTTCAAATGTGCTTATGATCAGCTTAACAAAGTGGGTGATGATATAGTAAACACATTTCTTGTCCAAGATAGAGAGAAATATGTCCAATGTTGCGCCCGTTTATGCTGATCATTAAAACGTACCACTTAGAACTTTTACATTTTTAAGTAATGTCTGGTACGCGCCAGTTAATCACGCAGTATACACAATGAAAAATCCCCAGATAAGCCCACGTGTAAAAGGTAATTGCAAATTTTTTCAGAATTTTTTTTAGTGCATAAAAATTCTAACGTGCTATGTTCGGCATTTGTACCCAACCATTTATTAACGGGCCGTACAGGGGAAAACACTCGTATATCCAGTTGTTCTGTTTCCATCAGTGTTGCATCTTTGCAACAGAGTTCTCCTGACATTTTGCCCGGTGGGTTCGGGCAAAAATGGGTTAAATGTCCTAAATTGCTTATGAAGCATCCAAAAATGTATCTATTATTGCAAGAGCCATTTTAAGCATTTACATTTCGTGTCCTCGTCACAAGATTTGCACCTTTTTCAAATTGTAAAATTTATGCTGATATAAACCCAATTTATCAAATAATTGTACCATTCGATTTAGAGTAAAACAAACAGCAAAGTATCACAGCATCAGCATGAAACAATATGGCGAACAATTTCAAGAATGCTTTTCAAATAACGAGCGCTTTCCGGAAACCCTTTATACCCTTTATATCTTATTGTAGGGTAGGTCTTCGTAAATTAACGAGTAACTTGGCTCAAACGTGAACTTTATTTGGATCTCGCGTGCAGTTCAACTTCAAAACGCCAGAGGCCGCACATTTCTTCCCAAAAATCTTAACTTATGCGCTTTCCTGAAGAGAAGTTATTGAGGCTTTCTTTTAATAACATTTCTTTTTTTGTTGTTGTTATTCTTGTTCTTGTTGCTATATGCATTCAGAAATAAGTTTAGAGTAGGCTTTTTAACAGCAAGATGCTACAGCAGTTGAAAACCCGTGTAGAACTTACAATCGGTTAAAATCATCTTTTCTTAATGCACAGTATGGTGAAAATATATATGAACACATCAGCAAGCCAGAGGCCTTTAGGAGAACACATGAGTGAACAGAGGATAGAAATATTATTTTTTTTTACAATTTCTCTGTTTATTAAGATACTGTAGGTATATATGTAATGTAGTATGTAACTGTAAGAACTATCTTCTATGCTTTTGATATAAGTATTAATTTTCCTCATAGTTTCGAGCTCTATCCAAGTTTTTCTTAGTGGCTCTGCATGCCCTGTCATTAAGAATACAGTTTAATGTTAAAATGTAATGGTAAAATTACATAATAGATTAATTTAAAATAGAATAGAATAGAATAAAATAAACCATTACATTATTTAATTACCTCCATCAGCCTGGCCTCATGACACAAGACAGGTTGGGTCCATGGTGCCAAATTCTGACCCTACCATCTGTGTGCCTCAGCAGAAAATTAAAGTCATCAGACCAGGTTATATTTTTTTAGACTCCATTTGTACATTGATGACATGACCGTCTCCAAGACCGTCACCACACGCTCCAACCAGAAGCCGTGGATGACCGCTAAAGTGCATGCGCTGCTTAAGACTAGAGACCTAGACTTCAGAACAGGGGGCAGGGTGGCCCTAAGAACAGCAAGGGCCAAAGAGAAGCAAAGCACGCACATGCCCAGACAATTCACAGCCACTTCCAGGACAGCAGCAACACCCGGCGCATATGGCAGGGCATACATGCAATCACAAACTACAAGACAGCTTCACCTGCCTGTAATAGCGATGCCTCCCTCCCAGATGTGCTGAATGACTTCTACGCTTGGTTTGAGGTGCAGAACAACATAGCGGCAATGAAGACCTGCCACTCTGGATAAGGGCGTCTGCCAAATGCTGTAAATGTAAATGTAAGACTATCCCTTCCCCCAACAATCAGGTACTCTGTCTATCCACAGTTGACGTGAGGAGAACTCTATGCAGAATTAACCCACAGAAGGCTGCTGTACCAGACAACATTCCTGGCAGGGTACTCAGGGAATGCGCAGAACAGCTAGCAGATGTCTTCACATTTCCCTGAGCAGCACTGTTGTTCCTTCGTGCCTCAAGACATCCACCATTGTCCCTGTCCCAAAGAATTCTACAGTGTCCTGCCTCGATGACTATTGTCCCATCGCACTCACACCCATCGTTATGATGTGCTTCGAGAAGCTCATCATGAGGCACATCAAGACCCAGTTACCACCCTCACTGGACCCCCTACAGTTCGCGTATCGTCCAAACCGCTCCACAGACGATGCCATTGCCACAGCCCTTCATTTAGCCCTCAGACACCTGGACAATAAAGACACTTAGGTATGAATGCTGTTCATAGACTTTAGTTCAG
This sequence comes from Tachysurus vachellii, assembly GCF_030014155.1. Classification (NCBI taxonomy): domain Eukaryota; kingdom Metazoa; phylum Chordata; class Actinopteri; order Siluriformes; family Bagridae; genus Tachysurus; species Tachysurus vachellii. The sequence goes on along the minus strand of NC_083477.1, from coordinate 8,302,673 downwards.
CATTCAACACAATCATCCCTCAGTACCTGATTGAGAAGGTGGGCCTGCTGGGACTGAACATCTCCCTCTGTAACTGGATCCTGGACTTCCTGACTGGGAGACCTCAGTCAGTCCGGATTGGGAACAGCATCTCCAGCACCACCACATTAAGCACTTGAGCCCCTCAGGGCTGCATGCTCAGCCCAACGCTGTTCACCTTGCTGACTCACGACTGTGCAGCAATGCTCAGATCAAACCATATCAAGGTCGTCAATGATACGTCCATGGTGGGTCTCATCAGCAAGAATAATGAATCAGCGTACAGAGAGGAGGTGCAACATCTAACTGCTTGGTGTAGAGCCAACAACCTGTCTCTGAATGTTGATAAAACATTATATCTCCCTCCCCCCATTCTGACTACGTTTTACAGAGGGACCATTGAGAGCATTCTGAGCAGCTGCATCACTGTCTGGTTTGGGAACTGCACCATCTCATATCACAAGACCCTACAGCGGATAGTGAGGACACCTGAGAAGATCATTGGAGTCTCTCTTCCCTCTATCTTGGACATTTACACCACATGCTACATCTGCAAAGCCAACAGCATTGTGGATGACCCCACACTCCCCTAACACACACTCTTAACCCTCCTGCCATCTGAAAAAAGGTACCAAATCATTTGGGCCCTCACAAACAGTCTGTGTAACATTTTCTTTCCACAAGCAATCAGACTCCTTAATAACTGGACTGAACTGAATTGAGCACATCACACACGCAAATCAACTGCATGGACTGCACAGACCTACACCAAATACACACTCTTCCAATATACATCTATCAAACTTTACAATACCTCATGTAACTGCTGCTATAATACTGTGTTCATTCCAGTATTTCTGCACACGCAATATCGGTTGAACATACAGTGTTTACACTGGTCAGCGCTGTTTTTGTTTATTGTCTTTTGTGTATTGTCTTTTGTGTATTGCTTTTTGTGTAATGTCTTGTATTTTTTGTTTGCACTGTCTTTTGTCTTGCACTGTCTTTTTTTCTTGTCTTTCACTGTTCGCAAAAGTTGCACAGATGCACTTTATGTATCTATGACTACTTACTTTGTTTTATGTAGCACCATGGTCCTGGAGAAGCGTTGTTTCATTTCACTGTGTACTGCAACAGCTATATGGTTGAATTAACAATAAAAGCTTCTTGACGACTTGACTTGACACATCCAGTTTTGGTGAGCCTGTGCCTACTGCAGCCACTGTGTTCTGTTCTGGACTAACAGAATTGGAACCCAGCATGATCTTCAATATTGGAAGGGTAGTGCAAAGCTGCTGGTTCAAATCTGCTTAATTGTATGCACTGTACAGCTGCCAGATGTGTGATAACATTAAATGTGTGGAGTTGTGAAAACATGATTTTGAATATCTACAGCCTAAATCTATGTACATGTTTGGCTTAAGGCCTGAGACTGCATATAACATTGATTTGCTCAATTTAATTTCCTTATACAAAAACAAGATGTAAATAATGCAGACAAGCATAATGTTGCTCTTATAACTCACCCTGACATGACCTATATTGACAGCCCTAGTCTCAGGTCAACTCTGCATAAGCACTTAACTTGCTTGGCATAAACCAATGAATGAAGATATGGGGAAAAAATACTGACAGACCCTGTACTGTATTCATTATCAATTGTTATCCATATTTACTTAATCTTGGTCTAAATAAACATAAACAGAATGAATCTAACTAATCTGTTTTCTGACATTCTTTAGCAGCTCAAAATCAGTTTGTAATTTCTAAAAAGCCAGAGTGAGGGTGCTATTTACGATGCTGTATGTGCTGTGGAAAGCAGCAACACGGAAGAAACATTATGCAAAAAAAAATAAAAAATAGTATGAAGTCCAAGGAAACTGTTCGTACATTTACATTTTACATTACATTTACATTACATTTACAGCATTTGGCAGACGCCCTTATCCAGAGCGACATACATAAGTGCTTAAATCTCTAACATTGAATACATTAATGCTGGCTCACTAGGTTACATACTTAAGATACCATGAGTTTAAAACATTTGTTCAAAGCTACATTGAAAAAGTTTTTTTTTTTTTTAATGCAAAAGATAAGGGAAGAAGTGCTAGTTGAAGTGTTTCCTGAATAAGTAGGTCTTCAACCGCCACTTGAAAATAGCCAGTGACTCAGCTGTCCGGACCTCTAGGGGAAGTTCATTCCACCACCTTGGTGCCAGAACAGAGAAGAGTCTTGTAGTATACTTGCCTCTTACCCTGAGAGATGGTGGAACCAGTCGAGCAGTGCTGGTAGATCGGAGGGTGCTGGGTGCAGTGCGAGGAGTGATGAGGGCTTTGAGATAAGAGGGAGCTGGTCCATTTTTGGCTTTGTAGGCCAGCATCAGTGTTTTGAATCTGATGCATGCAGCTACCGGAAGCCAGTAGAGGGATTGCAGCAGCGGGGTGGTATGCGAGAACTTTGGCAGGTTGAAGACAAGCCAGGCAGCTGCATTTTGGATCATTTGCAGAGGACGGATTGCGTTCATAGGTAGACCTGCCAGCAGTGCGTTGCAGTAATCCAGTCTAGAAATGACAATAGACTGAACAAGTACCTGAGCAGCCTGTGTGGACAAAAATGGCCGAATCCTTCTAATGTTGTAGAGAAAAAACCGACATGAGCGAGTCACATTAGCAACATGAGAGGAAAAGGACAGTTGATTGTCCATGGTTACCTCAAGGTGGTGAGCTGTGGCTGAAGGGGAGATCAGATCGTTGTGCAAGGATATAGCAAGATCATGACCTGGGGATGAATCACCTGGGATGAACAGCAGTACAGTTTTGCTAGGATTGAGCTTTAACTGATGAGCAGTCATCCATGATGAAATTTCTGCCAGACAGGCTGAGATCCAATCAGAAGCTGCGGTATCTGAGGGTGGGAAAGAGAAGATAAATTGTGTATCATCAGCATAGCAGTGGTAAGAGAACCCATGTGAGGAAATAACTTCACCAAGAGAGTGAGTATAACAGGGAGAAAAGAAGAGGACCAAGTACTGAGCCCTGTGGGACACCAGTGGAGAGTCTGCGTGGAGCAGATGTCACTCCCCTCCATGTTACCTGATATGAGTGTCCTTCCAGGTAGGAAGCGAACCATTCCCAAGCTGATCCGCAAATCCCAAGACTCCTGAGGGTGGACAAGAGAGTCTTGTGGTTGACCGTATCAAACGCTGCTGACAGGTCAAGGAGGATAAGGACGGATGACAGTTTGGCTGATCTAGCAGCATGTAGTTTCTCAGAGACATCCAAAAGGGCTGTCTCTGTGGAATGAGCTGCTTTAAAGCCAGACTGGTTGGGATCTTGGAGGTTGTTCTGTGAGAGATAGAAAGACAGTTGATTATAGACAATGTGTTCAAGAATTTTTGAAAGGAATGAGAGAAGTGATATTGGTCTGTAGTTACTGATGTCTGATGGAACCAGAGCAGGTTTCTTTAGGATGGGAATAACCCTTGCTCTCTTGAAAGTAGTTGGTACCTGACCAGATGCTATGGATCTATTGATGATAGTGGTAATGAAGGGAAGAAGTTCTTGCGAGATGGTCTGGAGCATAGTGGAAGGAAGTGGATCCAATGGCCAGGTGGTAGAATTGCAAGACTGGATGAGTTGTAAAATCTCTTCTGCTGCTACAGTTGAGAAATGCGACAACTAAGGTGTCCTTCTAATATTGTAAAACGTTAATGATCATAACAATTATACAGAAAAGTAAAATGATAAAAAATATTGATGATGTGTTCTAAGTATATCTATGGATAATATTGAGTTCCTCGAGATAAGTTATAAATGAAACCGTATGCGCTTTTTGAACTGTTATACTTTAAATTGGTCAGAAGATGGCGGTGTTGTTCAAGGCACGCAAGAACACACTAAAAGAAAGTTCTGATATCCTTGCTCTTTCAGCACAGCTACTAATGCCAACATTTATGACAGTATATGAACTAGCCATGATACTTATTTTTACTCATTTTCTAATAATTATTATCACTGTTGTGATTGTTGTTGTTGTCGTCGTCATCGCCAAATGAATCAATTTACAGTGTTAAAATTTGTTTTGCTGATTTATTTTTGTGTGCCATTGAATAAAGGGTAAAAATGTATTTTTATTTTTCGTTGCTTTTAAATGTTCGTTGTGTCTTCCTGCCTTATCGTGCCATATGCAGTCAACTATTCGAGCTTTGGGATGCACAGGGTCTGGGAGGTATAATAATAAAATTACAATAAAATAAACAATAAAACAGAATTTTTAAATAGTTTTATATTTTACAAGTTTTATGAAAATGCACAGCCAACCTTTATCACTGGACATGGGTGAATTATTTTATTATTGTATATTTCAGTGACACTTTACAGCCCGCCAACAGACAATTAAGCCAAATAATACGAACAATGTCCTGGGTGACTATCAGAGCGAGAACAATTCAATAAAGTGACTTCCTGTAAAACCTCCAGCCAGTGCCATCACTTATTGGCTAACCCAGTTCAAATCAGAAGATCTCTCTGAAATTTGACCTTGTTTATCTGTGAAGGTTGAAAACCCAAGAATAAGCCTCTGACATGTATCTGACATACATAATACTTTAGAAGATCTGTTACAACAGTTTTAAAGACATTTTTTAAATCAAATAGTATTTTATTCATTCAAGCACCACGTTAAATAAGGTGTTCTAGTAACCCCTTGTTAAAACAGACAAACAGTTACCACATAATACAGATAGTTAAAAAAAATGTTGTAAACCACATTTTAAAAATTCAACTGTGAAATATATATACGATTAATTCACAAACTGATCCAGGTATAAGCATGATATTCTACCACAAAGAAAGTTGTATAAAATATTATTTGTAGTCAAATATTTGCACAATTGCTTACTCAATGAAGTGTAAAAAATAATCAGTGAATAAATAGTGACGTTAAAATGTAACATATTTAACGGTCAAAGACTATAGATTATATAAATTCACATTTCTAATATCCCATCGATACAACAGTACAACTCATAATAACCACTAGCCCAGTGATAGCTCAACAAGTAGCTACAGTACAATTAACCACTACAGATTACAGCTTGATGCGCAAAATTTGGCTAATGCCACACAATTCAAAGTAATAATAAATGCAAATATAAAATTCATTTAAAAAAAATTAATGCATGCAATAAAATAGAAGGAAACACTAAACAAAAGAGACAAAGTGAATGTGTACTGGTAAATGTCACTGTTCACACATAGACAGTATAAATACACAGTAAGAATTGCATTGAAATGTGCATTATATGCGTTGATTTTTCAAATAATACATGTCACGTTTTACCTGCCAACAAGAAAACCTGCAGTAATCATATCAGGTCAACAGAAATGATACCAGTTAAACAGTGCTGATTGTGTTAATCTGGAGAGGAAATTTTCTTACATGTATGTTCATTAATTACTGGTGAGCCTAAAACATCATTATCCTTGTCAACTAATTGCAGGATCAGGGTCTGAGTTAACAACTAAATAACAGGCATATTGAAAGGTCACAGATCACAGGTAGCCACAGTGGGCAACACTATATATTTCAACCTTACCCTCAGCACCAAAGCTCCACAGGGTGCAAACTCCTGGTGTTGCACAGCACAACACAGCACCAATACTATATTCATGTTTCTGATGACAATACTATTGTGCATCTTATATTTGACACAGACAAGAGAAGGATCAGAGGAGAAGAGATTATAGGACCACATGAGGACAGAATTAGAAGGCCAAGTACACTTTGACAGAACAGAGAGACCATCTCCAGTTTTTAAATGCCTTTTTTCCAGTGACCTCACATGTTCCCAACACAGTTCCTAACAGTTGGGAGATCAGAAAAAAAGGCAGGTCACAGGTAGCCACAGTGGGCAACACTTTATATTTCAACCTTACCCTCAGAACCAAAGCTCCACAGGGTGCAAACTCCTGGTGTTGCATAAGACAGCACCAGTGCTATATTCATGTTTCTGATGACAATACTATTGTGCATCTTATATTTGACACAGACAAGAGAAGGATCAGATGAGAAGAGATGATAGGACCACATGAGGACAGAGTTAGTAGGCCAGGTACACTTTGACAGAACAGAGAGAGCATCTCCAGTTTTTAAATGCCTTTTTTCCATTGACCTCACATGTTCCCAACACAGTTCCTAACAGAAAAAATACCTTCTCATAAAATACATGTCCATGCATTGCCTGTCTTCATAAGAGATACCAGCTAAATAATAAAGTAAAATCAAAATAATGTTTGTGTGTGTGGGTGTGGGGGGGGCGTGTGTGTGTTAATTACATCAGAAGCCCGCTGGCAAATATATATCAACATTATGGCTTAATACAATGGCGCAACACAGTTTTTAAGTCATTATCATTACCAACTTTACCAAAAACAGGAAATGATGAAAAACTAAGAGTCGGTAAATAACAGAAGCCAAATTCATTCCAAAAACAATTCAACTTTATAAGGTCAACATAAATGTAGCGCCCTGTAAAATTTCACACATGACTTCAGTGCTGCATACCAATACATTTTTTATTGCAATGCCCTAAAGTTATGTTGATGTCGTTTGAAGCTGGCTGCTATTTAGTTGAATCACGTGATGGCATTATTCATGGGTGGTCTACAGTTCTCACTAGCTCCGACTTTTACCCCGTCAAGGAACTCTCATTCTGCGTTTTATGATTTCCACATTAGACCTACTCTTTAATATATTATATGAACAATTAAAGAGTTATTATTATTATTATTATTATTATTATTATTATTATTATTATTATTATTATTATTATTTGTAGTAGTAGTAGTAGTAGTAGTAGTAGTAGTAGCAGTGGTGGTGGTGGTGGTGGTGTTGGTGGTGAAAAAAACAGACGTGATCCACATCTGTGACAGTCGTTTATTTAAATCTATAGGTTGTAAATTCTAAAACAATAGTTTTAAATTGCTCTTAGCCATAATTGACTGAATGTACGCCAGTTATAGTAATGCATAATGTGTATTAAGAGATGCTTGTCAAACGTTTTCTATTCTATGATTATGGATTACATGAGTGGTTGAGATACCAAATTGAACACGTCGTGTTCAAGATTTAAATATGCAAAATAACTTGTTAAGCTAATATATAAACGCGTTTATGTTTTACTGTTCTTGTTTTGGGAAAACATTAATCAGTTCCATCACGAATTGCACTTAACATTTTGATCTTTCTATTTTAAAAGTGTTTCACAATGGTTTTACGCTCACCAAGAATTAAAAACTGCAGATTACAACGAAAGACATATTTTACACTTTAAGGAAACCTCGAAGGCTCATAAGTGCGTTTTTGGTAACGCTGTAGATCCGTTTGTGGGACCGTGTTCCAAACTCATAACTGTAAAGGATCCACATTCTTGCGTTGGTACGGTCAACTCTAGCTGTGGAAAAAAATTTCCACGCGTCGTTGGGGGCCTTCCGTGTAAAACCTTTTCTTCTCTACCTACGTATGTTGCTTGATCCCGCTGACCACTTCTGTCCAGACAGGGGCCAGACTACTTATTGTTTACAAGATGTCTCAAGTTCAACAGCAAAGTCCGTAACAAAAGCCAGTCCCACAAGCAGACGAGGCTAAAGTAAAGGGTAATACATAGAGGGGGTTTGGGGTGAGACTGATGGGTTACATGGGGGAGGGGAGTTGGACATGAACTTGAAAGCACTGTCCTCAGCATTCCTGGTACTGCAAATGAAAAGTTGTGCAGTGCCAGTAAGTCGCCGACTCACTAACATCGATCATTCTTAGTTTATTTGTTTTATTTATTTACAGTACAATAAGCCACATTCATGCCATCATATTCTTCTACTATGATAGCCAATTGTTGTTGTTTTTTTATTGATAATTAGCCAGGAAAGTAAATAAAATTGTTTAAATTTCACAAATAAAAAGCACCACGAGCTAACTAACGTAAGCTGTTCAATGTAATTCTCACCATACCATTAGATAACCTTTTGGCTCTGTTGTTTTCAGAATTTAGTACCGATGCGTATACATCCCTGTCGATGAATTTTAGGAAATTTACATGTGTCAGTAACAATGACATAAACATTTAATTACTTTTGTCCAGGTGCGATCACTTACTGATAAAGTCTATACTAACTCACCTGGTTAAACAAAATCAATAAATTGATAAAACATCAAATAAAAAAAACTTTCACTGTATTTTAAAATACCCTTACTTTAGACATAACATAGTCAGTATAGTGGCCAAAATAACTAAGTTTACGTTATGCTTACATAAACTATGTGTCTACATCATAACATCTAACTGCACCGAGCTATAAAATAATTGAATTCGTTTGAGGAACTACAAGAAAAATGTAAAGTGCTCAACCTTGAGCGGTTCATTAAATAAGATTAACTGTACTTTATATGTATATACTATATTATATGTATATAACATTACTATATATTATTTGTACTATTATGTAAAAAAAAAGGGGGGGCTAATTATAACGACACTTGCCACTCAACAACCAGTGTTCTTCAAAAAAATATAAAACTCTAATAATAAAGGTCCTTAACTTAAAACCTGGAAGCGATCAGCTTATTACTAACACTAGTATTTTTCTGCAATGTCTAAAATCATGTACATTTACACTACATTTATTACTTATTCTTTTTTATTTATTCAGTATTATATTGTAAACTATTAGGTAATTAAAGCAATGCACCGGCGCTTTTAATTTTAGTGAGTACTATAGGCGAATACAATCTCTGTTTCCGTTTACTTATTATTTGCTAGTAGAAACTTTGGTTTAGTAAAGTATTGAACATTCTCTTTTATTTGCAAGTCAGTGGAGAAGGTTGAACTTAGTGCAAGGTAGCTATTAGTTATGGTGGCTCAGCCAACATTTTGTTTAATTGTACAATGCCTCAATTGTCATATATAGAAATAGCTCTCTCTCTCTTTTTAAGTATCAGTCAAATGTATTAGATTACGTTTTAACTTATACTATTCAAGATATTACAGTCCTTTACCTAGTTACTAAAAACTTCTTCGTGTCCAGGCCTAGGTGTCTACCCATTCTTGAAAGACGGAAAAAATAAAATTATTTTACCCAGTTTAATGCAAAATTGAAAGTAAACATCTGAAAAGTGGGGTAGGTCTGCAACAGCACCTATCACCTACCTACAACGTCCTACATACAGTTTTCTCATCGGGGTGATGGTTTCACTCCACTTCACATATGCACCCCAGTGTAAGGTCATTCTCGTGATTCCAGAGTCACAAAATGCAATAAAACGCACTAAGAACTGAACATAGAACTGAAAAGGCCCTCATTAGTGACAAACACCAGCACCGAATAACATCTCGTAACAAAGGCTATTTTCTATATTTTAATTTAATTAATTACATTCAGAAAAAAATACAACGTAACTAATGCAGTACGTTACATTCAAGAGTAAATTAATCCATTCGTTACTCAAAAAATGCAGTTCTTATGTTAAAAAGACAGGGGCCGCCAATTTCCATTCTAAAAAGCGCACAAATCAAAGAGTGAGTGTTACACTTTTGATGATATACATACTACGTTGGTATGTATAGTTCTATAGTTCTGTATAATTCACTATGTGAATTATACAGAATAGTATATATTCTCTTATATCTGACTGACTGCATTTTCTATTTTTAGTGATGTTCCCTTATTAATTGAAGCTCTTCCAGTCATCCGAAATTTCTGCAGTAAATTGTTGGTTATACTTGCATCTATCGCCTTCTATTTGTAACTTTGTAAATATCTGCGTCTATATCTGTTGTATAGGTGATTCACCCATTAATTTCATTAGTGGTCTGTGAAACGATTGTTTGACTAGACTCGTGCGGGTTGTCCAATAAAAGAACTATTTACAAATCTTTCGTTAAATAGTTGATAAATAGGACTTTAGGTAAATGACTACAAAACAGCTTTGCCCTTTTTTTTTCATAATTTATCGTCACCCAGGTTAATTATCAGCTAAAGACGGACGACTAGAGTTGAATCGAATCCTGCTAGATTTTTCCCCAAATTTAAGTGATATCTGAGAATCAGAAAAGACAAGATCCACCGTTATATCTCTAAACACAACAAATAAGCAACGTTTTTAAACTTGTTTTGGCAAGTTCATTGTTAGTATGAAAGTTGCGTTTGCTGATGAATATTGCTTATTATTGTCTACAAGCTCCAACTTCCTAATGCCTTTACAATTTTTACAAAGACTTTTCTAAGTCTTTACAAACAAGTCACACCAAGATTATTATTCTTATAAGGTGTTTACAGGATTTCACTTAGGACCAGACTGAACAACTGAGGCAATTGATATAAGTAAACAGATAGAATTTGCAAGTTCTGTGTACGACTTGTGCACAGTGGACGCAGAGTGGACGCACAGTGGACGCAGAGCAAGCAAAAGCACACGAAGTAAACAGGGTGATATAAAGGTGATTATGTGAAGCTAACAGTAACACCACTAATCCATTTGAGTGCACTTTTTTGTTTTACCTGAAATGTAATAACCAGAAGGAAGATATTTATGTTTTGCAGTCCAGGATTTGGAGCGCAGTAGCTCTCTACAATTAGGCTACTCTCTCCAAAAAAACAAATAAATAAATAAAAAATTTTGATAGAAATATTCTTTAATCCTACGACCTACTATAGCCACAAAATTAGAAACATTTAATTTAATCCAAAACAAATTAATTAAATACTGCTTTTCAACAATGGCAGCAATGAGGTAAAAAAAAAAAGTGTCGATAAAGAGATCGAGAAAGGATTATATCATAATCTCTGAGAGTTATATTAATGCTAGTTATTAGTGCGTTTATGAATGGAATATCGACAATTATCTTAAGTACATGTGATTTCCAAGGTCAAGGTTAAGCGCTGATTTAATTGCTCTGTCTACAAGTCCGTCTCTCCCCCATCTCCCCCATCCATTGAAACATCTTGTGCCTCACCCGCAAAAGGACAAGGAAACACTCAGTTCTTGATCTATAAGTTCTTTTCTTTTTTTATTTACGCATTGCAAAGCACGATACGTTTACACAAGTTTTGTTTTAAATGGTTGCTCCAAGTAAATTTGTATGATATTTACAATATGGTGTATCATAAAGAAAAGTAAGTCCCGTGTCTAGGATTGTCAGGAAATGATGGGAAAAAAAAACTTAGAAGTGCTCATAAACTCGTTGCAAGTTGACAAGTAGACAACCTGACGCCCCAACAAGACTGTAATTTGTTTGAAATTAACATGAATGTAAATGAGACGTTTACGGGACAACACTTGACATATCTAATAGCACAATTTTACAAATTAGGTTATTATGAAAATTAGCTAAGGCAGTAAATTGCTTTAAAAGACTAACGTGATTTTTTTAATTGTTACATATATACATCCAATACATGTCGCATTAGTATGTTAAAGAATATTAATGAGTATATAGTTTAATAAGCTATATTTCTACTGCACTAACAACATCGACATGCCTAAAATTCTAACATTATCTTGTCTGTAAAATCCCACAAAGACATATTTTGGCATATTTGTGTTTTTTATTTTATAACAGTAATTGTTTACCCTATGTCATTCCTTAGTTCGCGATTAAAATACGCAAGAAAGAGCACAACCAATCCCAGTAAAGTCAAGTCAAGTCGATTTTTTCTGTAATATGAGTCACAGATATAAAAATGTCTTGTTGCACAAATGCCCATTATGGAGTGCTGTTCTTAACTTTGGCAACAAATTTCTTTTCCTTTACCCTCCTGTTCTGAAACCAGATTGTGATCTGCCTCTCGGACAAGTTGGTTACCGAAGAAATCTTCCTCCTCTTGTCTTTGGTGATGAACTTGTTGGCTGCATATTCTTTCTCCAGTTCCTTTAGTTGCACTTTGGTGTACGGTATCCTTTTCTTTCTACCTCGGCGAAAAGAGCCCCCGTCATGTTGGTGGGCAACAACATCTGGAACGAATAACAAACATGGTGAACACTTATGGGCTTGCTGGTTGTCTTTTAATTCTACAATCCAAGACCAGTCGGAACACTCCCTAAATCAATTTTCCCACATTTATGGTTTAAATATGTTTGATTTATACATTTTTTGCAGAATTGGAATATCGCTTTTAGAGGAAAAACGAGCCTTCCCTTGTAACTTACCAAAAATGAATATAAAAATAATGACTATAAAAATAATAAGAAATTACTACAAATTGCTATCTATTATTTATATTGCTATTTTTGGACATAACGGGATATTCATACCTGCCAATGCAGATTTCCACAGATGGCCGGCTTGGCTTTGGTCTTTGGAACAATACATTTGACCTCCCCATCCATTAGCCAGAGACCAAGGTTGGTAACTGTCCATATGAAGGAGACTATCGTGCCGTGGCTCGCTGGTCCCTAATGTCTGTACCACGGATACGTCCAAATAGCTCGCCATGGACTGATAAGGACCATGATAGCCATGATAAAAAGCGAACTCTTTGGCCCTTGTGGGATATTCTTCAGATGTGACCGGGGTGTCCATATATTTCTCCGCAGAGTAGCCAAGTGCGCTTGGTTGCGTGCAAGTCTTGAGTGAACCCCGCCCCATCCTGCAGGGATAATAGCTGTTGCCAAAGTAACCATAAGGTATAGGCCCCGTGGACGAAGCCTGAGGTACCGATGCACACGGAGTGCATTGCTTACTAGTTTCTCCTGAACTCGAGGTACTCATGTCCACAGAGGAATAGCTGGAACCATGCACAAGGCTGGAAGGATGACCGCTCAGGGCTGAGTGAGCTATCAGATTTCTGCACTGGTTGGCCGCGAAATTGCTGCTACCAACCAGACCCTCCATGTTCTTGTTAAGATCATCCAAGTTATTTTCATACACAAACATTACAGCATCTGCCCAACGAGGATTCAGGACCAGGGAGGTGGTCATAGCACGCGTACCATTCGGACGGAGAAATATCGCTCAAAGACCTCACTCCAGAGCAAGACACAAGGTTACATCGCCGTAGCTGCATTGACGCAATGGAGTAAAGTCAGAACTGGCGCGCATTGATTGGACGATAGGCATGTCACGTGATTGACAACTGACCCTGACGAATAAACAACAGATTTCGTTTGTCGCCTTACTGTCCTTAAGAACTATAGAATATATCCCGCATTCAGTGCGAGCTAAAGGATGGATATTTGGTTATATGCAAAGTGACAAAAATTTACCTATCTGTTTATCTATCTATCTATCTATCTATCTATCTATCTATCTATCTATCTATCTATATATATATATATATATATATATATATATATATATATATATCTATATGTGTGTGTATATATATATATATATATATATATATATATATATATATATATATATATATATATATATATATATATATATATATATATATATATATATATATATATATATATATATATATATGTGCATGTGTGTGTGTGATATATGTCACATTTAAAGATTGTATGTCTCTTGTCTCGCACTGTAATTCCTTTACAGTGTGATATGCTCTGTAAAGTACAGACAAAATAATCCTTTCAAAAACTATGTTTAAAACGAGGCTGTTGATTTAACGGCTGTAATGTTGAAATAGATATTTAAGGACCGTGGATATGACAGTTTATCTGTATCAGTGCTCAGGATAAAAATGTTCATACGTTTGATGCGGTTCTTACCGAATAACATTCCAAATTCCAAATATTATATGTGTAGTATTGCTTGCCTTTTCCCTGTATGCATGTTCTTGTTATTGTAGTGACTTAAAGGTAACTCACAATGATGTCAGAGTTTTTCGAAAATTTATTTGAATTAAAATAGAATTTATCTATTTTAATCATAATTTCTGTAAAATCCTTTTAATCTATTGTTAAATGTGAAAGTCAAACAACAGTGAGCTATTCTATTATATAAATGATTTCGTCAAAATATAAAAAGTTTTCATGTGTTCATGTGGGGCCATCCCTCCTCCTCCATTGCTCATCCCTCCAGGTGCCACCCCCCTCCCACAAACAAACACAGACACAGACACAGATACAGACACACACACACACACACACACACACACACACACACACACAAACACACACACACTTTTACAGATCCGACGGGGCCTTCAAGGTCAAGGCCAAGTTTAAACCGACGAGACTGGCCCTCCCTGAAGGGCCTATTCAGAAGGCAAGGATAGACGCAATCCCTCCTTAAACAAACTTTCCAAGTTCAAGGCCTTTGCTCTGTGCCTGTCATCACAAACATACGCACTGAAACCAGTAATATAGATTAAATGCAGTTGAACATTTTAATGAGTTAAAATGACCGACACTGAAAAAAATTCGGAATGTTTTAATCCATACCTGCTATTTCTTTACAGAAAAAAAATATTTCCTTGCTTTGGCTCAGACCTGATGTACAATCTTCTGTTTCTACAGCTGCCACTGACCTGCTTGGATCGCGTAAATCAGCTACTGTACACAAGAAAAGCCTTAATGCTCTTATTATCCAACTTCCTGCTTTTCGGTAATAGGTCTGTATCTCACTAACCTCCGAAATCTAATAGTGAAGTAAAAATTTAAAAAACTCAGAACTAAATAAGGTTTGTTAAGGTTCTGCTTTATGAGGAATAGACGACCAATAGAAAATGCAAATAGATGCAAAAAAAAAGGTTAGCTGCTTCAATAGCTTTAGTGCACAAATGAAACCAAAAGCCAAGCTATATTACGGTACAAAAATTTAGCGTTTTTGTTTGTCTCAGTGATAAAGCCGCACTGCAAAAAGATATACTGTTAGGAGCAGATAGCTATTTTTCCTATCATTGCCTAAATAATAAGACTTTATTTCTTTAAAAATGTTTTTTATGTAAACTATCGTTGTTCTATCATTTACCAGTACAGACGCTGTAACAGAGGGTAACAAAATTAGCCTACATTTTTAGCCTACACAAGGAAGGTATATTAATGTTTCTACATTAAGCCATACAGCAGTTTAATGTAAAAATCAATAGTATTTTGTATTTTAGTTTAAAACATGGATTAGCAAATTAATTGAGACTTTGCTAATGATAAACACTTTTTTCAAGCTCTTTTTTTCTGTACTGGCTTTCTTTTTTGTGGAATGAGCTCATTCTCTCTTTCTCCATTATGAGAGATCATAATATAGCATATATGCATACCTGTATGTGTGCGTGTGTGTGTGTGTGTGTGTGTGTGTCGAGGGTGGGGTGAGAATAGAGAAATCGGATTATATCACACATTCATACTTGCAGGCAATATTTGTGTGTGTGTGTGTGTGTGTGTGTGTGTGTGTGTGTGTGTGTGTGTGTGTGTCTGTGTCTCGAGGGTGGGGTGAGAATGATACATAAAGGCCAGTATTTGTCACTGTAATGCTACGGTTGCTTTCTTTGTAGCTCTCTAAGCGCATTCGAACAGAACATGTGAGAACAGATCTACTTTAAATTTTATTCAGCGTGTGAAGAGTAGCAATCATATCCAAAGAAAACATTTGCTAATTATCCACGTCATGAATTGATGAAGGAAAGAATGGGTTTTCTAATTCTTTGAGTATTTAACGTCACTATTGCAGTTGACAGCATGTAATACGTGACAGCGTGACATGTAAAACATTTGCAGTATCAGATGCGACAGTTATTTACCGTTAATTGTTTTCCAAAAACCTTCCTGACCGGTAAATTTATGAATAACCGGCATAAATTTAAACCAGTTTATTCAGAAGCGATTTCTATTGAAATCCGCAAATATTTATGATTTTTGTCTATGCAATTATAATTAACAGTAAATTAGATATTACTGTTGTTTTATTACTGCATTGAATAAAATCACGGTATTTTAAGTTACCTTAAAACCTTTTAACGATTTTTAACGTTGAAGGAGTTACTAAGCAACGGCTTGCAACATGTAGGAAGAACTTTGACGCATATTTACAAGGAGAGGAGCTAATTAGAGACTTGTTAGCAAACCGGCAATTCGTTGTGCCTCAACGAGATGGCCAATTTAGTGATCAGTTAGCTTACTTTGTTAACGTTATTTTAAGCATGTTCTATGATTAACGACCATTTTTCGGAAGCCTTCTTACCAAAATTGGTAGGCAAACTATTTCTTATATTACCTAAAGTCTGAAGATATAAAACAATCATAATATTAATATGATCTATAAAATAGCATACAATACACAATTATTATTATTATTATTATTATTATTTTCATAATTATTATTACATGTCCGCGTAGTCATTGTAATGATAATTTTTTTATTCTCCCTCTAGTTAATTAAATTCACTTATTAATTATTCGCAGTACTGCAGTCAGCAGTACAGCTTTATCAGATACATGCACAATTAAATGAAATAATTTCATGTACACAAATCTTGCGTCCCGTCTACAACTACCCTAAATAATTCTCTGTGTTGATTGTGCAGGTGTCACCAACATATTGAAAAATTTTAACTAAGTTTTTTTTACCTTTTCATAGCGGTTTCTATATTTCTTTACGTATCCTGACAGGGTTAGCCAATTGTTTTAGACTATTTGTGTCAAGTTAGTAAGTATTTTCAAGATGAAATAAATTACAATACAAAGAAGACACACTGTTTTGTATTGTGATTTTTGTATTTAAATAAATAATTGAAGCTAACTATAAATATTAGTATGTATTATATAACGAAGTAATCGATAATCAACATTAAATGCATCTGATTAATTAGAACAATCAAAGTGCGAAAATGGCCTCTGCGCCCCCATCTATCTATCTATCTATCTATCTATCTATCTATCTATCTATCTATCTATCTATCTATCTATCTATCTATCTCTCTCTCTCTCTCTCTCTTTCTCTCTCTTGCCCTCTCTCTCTCTCTCTCTCTCTCTCTTTTAAACTATTAATGTTTAACGTATCAAACCGTTTTGAACTGAATAATAACAGTTTTCATAAAAGAGGGGCTTCCAATTCTCATCTTTAAAGAACAATAATGTAAGCTTGTTTCTTTTTTGTGTGGAGGTTTTGGCTTGTAGAATCTAATTTTTAGGTGATACTAGGGCACTTTTGTTGTTCAGCTTACGGACTGCGACTATTGTCCTCGTATTGTTGTTGTTTTTTGCGATTCCGTCTACATCTGAAGAAAAAACGTATAAGTAGATGGATGTATTCGATGTATCTATTCGATGTAGCCTACAGGTGTTTAAGAATGTGACTGTGGCATGTATGTCCACATGTATGTCTATTCTTCCACGGGGTATTCTTGCACTGAGCCAAACGTTCTTGATTGATTTTCCATTTGAACGTCTTTTAATCAAATATTCAGAAGTGTACATGTGTTAATTATTTCAGTCATTCAATTTTACAAAGTAACGACACGATTTTGTTCTTGGTACTCAGATGAGCCTAACGAACACTTACATAAATATCGTAAAGTAGATAATATAGTAATGGATCTGTATATAAGGATTCTTTCAAAATAATTGGATAAACGATTTAATTTAGTTTTTGGAAATCAAAAGCAACCGATACGCTATCAAACAAGAATATGAATTAGCTGCTAATAACATATTGTATAGAAAAAACTACAATATTTTACGACAATTTTTACAAGTATAGAATAATCAGATAAGACTAAGATATGAACGATATGACGATATGGCATTTCACTGCATGTCGGTACCCTGTATGTGTATGTGACAAATAAAATTTTCATTTGAATTGAGATTTCAATTTTACCACTTAGATGTAAGTGTGCAATTAGTTTTTAAATTATAATATTTGGTAAATTATTATTATTATTATTATTATTATTATTATTATTATTATTATTATTATTATTATTATTATTATATATTGAATATTTAATGAAGTACAATATAAGCAGTGTTCTAGAATCTATGTTCTATGAGTGTACTATTTCCAAAAATAATTAAAGTTTCTTAGTGTTTTTTGCTTGTTGTTTAATCAAAAAAGCATATAATTATATTGTATTATTATTATTATTATTATTATTATTATTATTATTATTATTATTATTATTATTCAAAGAAGTTTATTCCGATTACAGCACAAGTTTGGAATCATGATGAGTAAGACAGTGTTTAGGGATTATTGATATTGATATTGTTGCTATTAGGCCATTACGACAGGGTGGTCAGAAAGGGTGGACAAAAGTAGTTAGTGGGAGGCGGCCAATCGCCTTTCCCATTGGCAGAGGTATGGGTTTTGGGAGTAATGACGCACTGATTATTCATCCACTAACATTGTGGCAACTGCAAGAAAAAGACGAAAATTATCTCTAACAAAATGTCATTTGTATTAATTATAGATCAAGGATTAATGATTTTCGTAGCGCCAGAATGCTGATTTGTCAGAAAATATGGAAAAGCAATTATGATCGGCGAGGGTGGTGTGACTATGATAATGGAGAAAATATTTTTTGTTCTAGACTGGCTGGAGCAATATTTAAAAAAAAAAACATTTGGCAGATCTTTCAAATCTGTCAGAAAATCTGTCAGAAAAGCGTTCACAAACTTTTTTTCCGTTTAAGCTTGGCTTGTGCGCACCCATATTTACTCAGTCCGTATGTTGTCATTTTTCTTGTGGAAAGTGTTTTCGCCGATGTTGCTGGTAAATCTAAGCGGATGGCATTTGATAGGTGTGCAGTCCTGGTTCTGTCCTGGTTCTGTTTTGTATCACTCACAAGCTACGCCTCCTCAGCCATAGCACGGCACTTGAAACGTGTTAGCTTTAATCATAAAACACAGAGAAATATATAACTATAAATATATACCTGGTTAGGTTGATCAAATGAGACGTCTCCTATTGTTAAAGCGCCAGCGCCAATTTATCACCATTGCACACCATCTGTTCCAATCTTATAAGACTGTATGAAAAGAACAGTGTAAGCACCTGATATTTAATCCTGTGATGGGGTGAAACATCGCTAGTGCATTTCTTAAGGACAGAACACATGATCACTGATTAATTATATAAAGTCATATAATGAAAATCTATTGTTGCTGCTTGGCATGGTCGACTCACTGCCAAGTTAAGTGAAGCGGTTAGAGGTTAGATATATACTTTCATTTAGAGACGGAACCAATTGCAGGCTATAATGAGAGATACATTTCTAAGACAAAAGCGCTTCCTATCTTACGAGACTTAAAATATATAAAAATTATTGTTTATGACTGATCTTATTCAATCTTTCCAGACTGTCAGCCAATATAATCTTAATAACACAGACGTCCGTGAACAACTGAGAACACCTATGGTAGCAGCTACAAATATAAGAAAGCATTAAAGTATTTCTAAAACAATAAATCCAGTATGTACATATTGTAATGAATGTCTTTCTGTCTTAATTATTATTATAATTATAAGAGCCTCAAAACGTGAGGGCATTTAATGAGCTTCAGTATAATGAAAAAGCATTTCAGCAAAATCTGGTAACAATCATCAGAGTTTTTCAAAATGTTGTTTGATGCTATGCCCAATGCAATAGCACGCATATAAGAAAACCTCCATTCTTGATAATAATTTGTATTGTTTTATTCCCATTCGTACTTTATTGCATTGATATGTCTGCAAAACCAAAGAAAGGCCAACTGATTATCCAGGGGTTCAACGTGAGAGAATTTTAATGAACTAGCAGTCTTCCAAAAAAAAACAAACATCAACTGTACAACAAGAAGTACTGGCTGGAAATCTCAATTCCCTCATTCAAATTTACTGAAAACTTAGGTCACATGACCTCCAAGTCTGATTTTGCAATATAAAGAAAGAGCTATTGCACGGAAATTAACTAACAATTTTAATTCATTTTTATGTTGAATGTGTTTAAATGTTCATTTGTTTCTTTGCAGCTTTATTAATTACAATTCATATATCCCATTCATGTACCCTATCTGTCATGCTAAACACATAGATTTTATGCCTCCCCAGCCACGCGGACATTAGGATTCTAATGACTGACTTCCAAAATTATAAACATCAAACGCTGCGAACAATCACAGTTGGCCTCTCTCTCCGGGGAAGCAACTGTGACAGTAAGCAAAGGGAGGTCGAACGTAATTCTCCATAACAAAAGTACAAAGGCAGGTCGGAGACCAAAGAAAATGTTACACCTCCTCTTGTCCGCGCGACCAAGCGGCGCCGCGGCGGATTGAAGCGCGTCTCTCATTAGGTGGAAGACAGGACAGGCGGAGAGAGAGCACAGATAAAGGGAGGGGTGGTCACACGCAACAAAACAATCGTTCTCAATCGTTCACCTTTTAAAACAAACTTGGCTCGGGTCTACAAGGGTACTTTCCGTGATGTGGAGCGCAACAAGTACTACTTGCTAAATTAGGCACTGTAATGACAAAAAAACTAATTTGGAACCACTTCGGAATTGAGCTATCTGGATTAATATCTCCTTAGTTCTGTACAGAAGTTCATTCGGGAATCCATCGAAGACAATGTGTAAGTGAACTATTTCACGTGGTATGGACCTCAGTAGCTAAGGACGGGGTTTTTTTAATGGTTGCCAGCAATCTTTGCTGGATTCAATGACATGATCTCAATCAGTAGGTATCATTTTAATGTAAATATACTGTAAAACTACGCATGCAGTTTAGATATTACTGTACAATGTACTTGGAGTCCAGATATTACACCCCAGCTGAACAAATCCAGTCCAAGTCAAAACACAGGCCGAGCTGATCAAGCTGGTTGACATTTTTTGTCAACTTTTCTAAGTTAATCAACAAATAATTTTCGGATTGTCTTAAATACGATGTAGGCTACTGCTAGTCATTCGGAAACTCTACTTTTGAGTTAGCAAAAGAGCTCTTTTGAGCTGGTAATCGGTGAAACCAAACTGGGTTTCTCAGAACGGACTACATGTTATGTGCATGCAATGTCTCTTACATCAAAGACTAATAAGACCTCGACTTTTTACCCGTTAAAGCCAATACTCTGGTTATATAATCGTGAATATTCTAGTCTATACATATAGCTGAAAATAAAATAATTCCGTTATTACAGTCTTCTTTACTTGTTTTTATTTTTCAGTGGCAGAGGGCAGAGAGTCCCCAGTCTCTTCCATTTCTCATGCTGATAGTGACAATGGGGAGGAGGAATCGTGCACGCGTATGGCCCTGCTAAACGGTATGGACCAGAGTCGGCGGCACCGGACAGCGTTCACACGGGAGCAGCTCGCGTGCCTCGAAAAGGAGTATTGCAAAGAGAGTTATGTGTCACGAGCCAGACGATGCGAACTGGGGGCGGCCCTTAACCTCCCAGAAACTACCATAAAGGTATTCGATAGTGAAAATAAAATCACCCAAATGGACAATTTGTTTTGTATTCTAAAAGATTTGTTCTATGAAAATGAACTATATGACCTATTAGCTAGGTCCGAGATCACTCATGTGCTTGAATGGAGGCTGAAGAGATGAGATTCATTCCTCCATGTAATTGCAGGTCTGGTTCCAAAACAGAAGAATGAAGGATAAGCGACAGCGCCACAGTCTGAGCTGGCCTCACCCATTGGACCCAACTCTGTGTGCTTTTATGGTGAGCCAGACAGTGACAGGGCTGCCATACCCACTGCTGCCCCACATTCCCCTGCAACTTTACTCTCATCTGGGTATGCCAAATCTCACTGGTCTGTCTAGTCCCTACAGTGCAGGATGTGTGAGACCAATGAACACTGTATTACTTCCACACTCACCCTACGCTAGGATTGCTGGGCTTCATTCTCCAGTCCTCTACCCTCCATTGCCCACAATGCAGCATCCTAAAACATGTCCCTGCCCTTACTGTCTTCACTGGTCTCCACCAGAACAAGTACACAAAGCTAGGATTGGAGCTGGTTTGGGGTTGAGTCTACCTAGTAGCTCAGAACCCTCAGTTGCACTATTAGATTGTAGAGAAGAAATACATTTGCCCCAGTGAAGAAATTGCTTTATTTAATAGTAAGCCTTATGTATTACTCATTCTTGAGTAGACATGTATTGGTTTAAGGTTAGATAAAGGCCAATTTTCAGGGGGAAAGATGATTCCTCAGGAATCAACTGCACAATAAATGGATTAATGAAATGTTAAAAAAAAAACACAGACTTAACTATTATGAACCTATTTTAGTTTTAATGAAGAATGTTTTTAGACCTAAAAAGTAATGATTTGTTTTTTTCTTGTCATTTAAAACATTGCTGCTCCAAATTGCTGTCATAAAATTACTAGTGTAAATATATTAATTTCATAAAATGTTCTATGACAAACAAGACTATTAAAATATTTATGAAACAATTTCTTAATTTCTTTATTATTTTTATCTCAAATATAAAATGTATAATGTAAAAGGGAAAATCTAGATTTTCTTGGTTAGTACAGTGGCATAATATTGCCACCCCTCAGCTCTATGGACCTCTTTTTGATCCTGAGCTTGGGTTAATCTCTGGTTGTGAACTTTTGACAAGCTCTTCCAGTCTAGATCTGGGTTTCTGCATTCTGTGTTTTATTGCCACCTCCCAAAAACTCCCCACTTATTAAATTGGTGGTTCTATTTCCTCCAGGTGTAAATGAGTGAATGGGTGGACTATCCTTCAATCCAGGTTCAGTTCTTGTATTGTGGCTAGTGTTGACAGGACAGACTCCAGCTCCATTAAGATAAGATAAGATAAGATAAGATAAGATAAGATAAGATAAGATAAGATATACCTTTATTCGTCCTACAATGGGGAAATTTCTCTGTTACACTCTAATTTTGCCTTAGGATAAAGAGGTTACTGAAGACAAAATAAATGAATGAACATAGTCATCTTGATTAAATATGATGTCCATGTCAGATATTTCTTTAATAATACATTTCTCTAAAAAATCTATAGAAGATCTATAGTAAATCTTTTTAATGTGTTTTAATGTATTCTTCATTCTAGCTCATCAACTCAGACTGAAAAGAGACACTTTTCAAAATTACAGACACCATACCACACCACACTAATCCTGTCATTATAGCTCATGCTACACATAATCCAATATAGCACGGTGCAACATGCCTTAATAAAGGGACCAACCAGACAAAACAGGAGGTGGACAGTCTGAGACCACAAATCCCCAAAGCTAGGTTCTGTGCTTTATTTAATGCTAAGTCAAAATCATATGTCAAGAGCTTTATTCACTTAGACACAAATGTATTTCAACTCTCAAATCTTTGCACAGCCACAATATGGAACTACACATATAATGCCATAGTCATTCCAGAATGGAGCCTGGACACATTTTGCCATAAAATAGACAAAGCAATTCAAATTGTAATAGCTAAGTACCAAACTACTAACACATCACACAGAAAGTAATATGGATTAGAGCACCAGCCATCGTCCAGGTGTTTTTTCTTACTTGAGCTCCACCTGTTGCAGGTGGGTTATAATTCATGGGAGCTGATTCCTCTGTAGGTAGGCTAAAATGAGCCTCTTTGGTTGGGTAGATTGTGTTTGACTTATATTCCTTTTAATGGTCACCAAGTTTATCTGATTGTAAAGATTTAGAAAATAAGGTATATGATTTAATCCAAGCTCAAGTGGGTTAGTTGCTTAATATCTGACTTGTCTTTGATGTCTATTTCTCATTAAAAGAGTGGCAGCCAGAAGAAATAAAAAATAAAAGAATTTCACCGAGCTAAAGAATAAATACATAATGTTAAATGTTCCACATGCTAAAATAATGCAATTTTGCTTTTGCATGGTATCTCCAGTTAAACACATGGTAATGTTTTTGCTGCATATGCATACATACATAGATGCATGTTGTCACTTGCTGTTGCAGAATATCTGCTTTTCATTTACACTCATATTTGATACATGAAAACAGACACATATTATCTTTTATTACCTGTAGTGTTTACAACATTCTCTTATCTAAGATAAACAATAGCTCAACAGGTGACATCTGCAGTAGCACAGCTAATGGGTGGGAACTGACAGTAAAAAAGATTTTTCTTCAAGTATGTTGTGAGAATTTTGACTATTGGTACTGACTGTAAAAAGTCTTGTTTCTAGTGCAAGTGAGAGGGTGAATTAAATGCAGTAAAAGCTTCTCTTTTGTCTAGATAACACCACAGTGCGATATTTACAACATCCTGCTGCTAAGGCAGCCCTGGCCCTGAGGGACTTAAGAGATGGTCTTGTTGACATGAGTCCTAAATCAGCCACATGTCCTCGCTTTAAAGAATTATTTCTGATAGCATACATTCAGAATGTATTTGAATGGTATATTTTACACAAATATGATGTGTAATGTTTTTATGTCTCTATATAAAATACTATGTATATATATATTTAGAGACAGATAGATACACTCATTGTCTACTTTAATAAGAACACCTGTACACCTGCTCATTTATGCTGTTATCCAGCAGTCATATGGCATTGACACAGTGCATAAAATCATTGCATTTCTCTGTGACTTTATTTGTGGCACTGTTGTTGGTGCAGATCGGGTGGTTTGAGTATTTCACCAAACAGAACATTCCTTTGCGTAACTTTTTTGGCACCATTCTGTGTAAACTCTACAGACTGCTGTGTTTAAAAATCTCTTTTGGATTCTCCAAAATACCAGCCCGTCTGGCAGCTACCATGCTACAGTATGAAACACACTTTTCTCATTTTGATGTTTGTTGTGAACAATGTTGTTTTATGCAATGTGCATAAAACAACAATGTGCAATGTGGATAACTACATAAATGAGCAGGTGTACATGTGTTCCTTTTAAAGTAGACAGTCATTGTATATTCATTACAGACAGCCAGAGAATGTCTATGTATCCTGTAATGCATATGAATGTGTCCTTACTGTCACTGAATCAATAGAATTGTTTAATGTAACCACTCATACCCTAGGTCAAATTAGACAGTACAGTGTTAGTTACTAAATCATGTACAAACAACACGATTACTAGCAGCACATTCAGAATATGACCAAAAATATATGAACACCTCACCATATTCACATATTTGGTCATGCCGAAAAACTGCTGCCACAATGTGGGAGTTCTACAGTTGTCTAGAAGGTCTTTGCATGCTGTAGAATTACTAAGCAGCCTAGGGCAAAAATGTTCCAGTATTCTAATCCCCCATTCACAGTGTGAAGTCCATAAATAGATTGTTTACCTACAGTAGGTTGGTGTGAAAGAACTTGTGCATCTTGCCCCAAGCTCAATTTCACTAAAGTTCTTATGGTTAAATGTTCAATTCACCAGACCCACAACCTACTGGAAAGTCTTTCCAGAAGAGTGGAGGAGCACATATGGATATAATGATCAGGGCTCAAGAATTAATACTAGTGACGTACTAGTTTCTAAGAAAATTCTTAGAAAATTCTTAGAAATGTGGGCCTTTCCCCTCCAAATTAAAGAGAACATCCTTTTAAAGATAAAGGTTATTTAAAAGCATTCTAAACTTTTAAAAGAGTTCTTAAGGTCAAAAAGTGTTTAACATCAAAACATAGTGTACATACATACATATATACATACATATATATATATATACATATATATATATATATATATATATATATATATATATATATATATATATATATATATATATGTATATGTATATATATATACGTATATATATACATATATATATATGTATATATATATATATATATATATATATATATATATATATATATATATATATATATATATATATATACATATATATATATATATATAACAGTGCCGAAATCCATAGACATGCCGTAGCCACAGAAATGATTTGATTTGATGCTATGACATTTCTGCGCTGTTTCGGAGATGTTTACACTTACATTTATATTACATTTATTACATTTGTATAGATGTTAGCACTTCTCTAATATGATAGGTCACAAACATAATCCCCACATGATGTAGCCTCAAATATCTTAACACAGGGAGACAAATTTAACGCTTATAATAGAACATATTTTAAAAGTGCTTCTATTTGTTTAGTGTTCAACCTACAGTGCCTTGCAAAAGTATTCATACCCACTGAACCTTTCCACATTTTGACATTTGTGGTTGACAACCACAAAGAAAAATTTATTTTATTGGGATTTTATGAAATAGACCGAAAGAAAGCGGCACATAATTGTGAAGTGGAAAGAAAATTATAAATGGTGTCCAAATTTTTTTACAAATAAATATCTGA
Organism: Tachysurus vachellii; assembly: GCF_030014155.1. NCBI lineage: Eukaryota > Metazoa > Chordata > Actinopteri > Siluriformes > Bagridae > Tachysurus > Tachysurus vachellii. Next base: position 8,276,427 of record NC_083477.1, on the reverse strand, counting down.
AAAAGTGTGGTGTGCATTTGTATTCAGCCCCCTTTACTCCGATACTCCTAACTAAAATCCAGTGAAACCAACTGCCTTCAGAAGTCACCTAATTAGTAAATAGTGTGCACCTGTGTGTAATTTAATCTCAGTATAAATACAGCTGTTCTGTGAAGCCCTCAGAAGTGTGTTAGAGAACATTAGTGAACAAACAGCATCATGAAGACCAAAGAACACACCAGACAGGTGAGGGATAAAGTTGTGGAGAAGTTTAAAGCAGGGTTAGGTTATAAATTAATATCCCAACCCTTGAACATCTCACGGAGCATTGTACAATCCATCATCCGGAAATGGAAAGAGTATGGCACAACTGCAAGCCTACCGAGACATGGCCGTCCACCTAAACTGACAGGCCGTGCAAGGAGAGCCTTAATCAGAGAAACAGCCAACAGGCCCATGGTAACTCTGGAGGAGCTGCAGAGATCCACAGCTCAGGTGGGAGAATCTGTCCACAGGACAGCTATTAGTCGTGCACTCCACAAATCTGGTCTTTATGAAAGAGTGGCAAGAAGAAAGGCATTGTTGAAAGAAAGCCATAAGAAATCCCATTTGAAGTTAGGCGACAAGAAATGTGGGGGACACGGCAAGCATGTGGAAGAAGGTGCTCTGGTCAGATGAGACCAAAATGTAACTTTTTGGCCAAAATTCAAAACGTTATGTGTGGCGGAAACCTAACACTGCACATCACCCTGAACACACCATCCCCACCGTGAAACATGGTGGTGGCAGCATCATGTTGTGGGGATGCTTTTCTCCAGCAGGGACAGGGAAGCTGGTCAGAGTTGATGGGAAGATGGGTGGAGCCAAATACAGGGCAATCTTAGATGAAAACCTGTTAGAGTCTGCAAAAGACTTGAGACTGGGGTGGAGGTTCACCTTCCAGCAAGACAATGACCCTAAACATACAGCCAGAGCTACAATGGAGTGGTTTAGATCAAAGCATATTCATGTGTTAGAATGGCCCAGTCAAAGTCCAGACCTAAATCCAATTGAGAATCTGTGGTGAGACTTGAAAATTGAAAACGTTTGCCATCCAATCTGACTGAGCTTGAGCAATTTTGCAAAGAAGAATGGGCAAAAATTTCACTCTCTAGATATGCAAAGCTAGTAGAGCCATACCCCAAAAGACTTGCAGCTGTAATTGCAGCAAAAGGTGGTTCTACAAAGTATTGACTCAGTGGGGCTGAATACAAATGCAAATACAAATTTTCAGATATTTATTTGTAAAAAAAAATGTGGACACCATTTATCATTTTCCTTCCACTTCACAATTATGTGTTATCTAAAATCCTAATAAAATACATTTTTGTTTGTGGTTGTAACGTGTCAAAATGTGAAAAAGTCCGTGGGTATGAATACTTTTGCAAGGCACTGTATATTTTTCCTATTGGTCAACCATTAAAATAATAACGCTTTTGTATTTTTCTTGATCAGATTTGCTCTGAGATTGGTACTGAATCACTTTTTCATTAAGATTACTAGTTAGAAATTTTTAAGCTCTTGGAGATCATTCTTAGAATTTTTATGAATACGGGCTAAGGTGTCCACATAGCTTTGGCTATACAGTTATGCTCCTAATTATACTTACCCCTTGGACAAATCACTCACTCACTCTCATTCATTTTCTACTGCTTATCCGAACTACCTCGGGTCACGGGGAGCCTGTGCCTATCTCAGGCGTCATCGGGCATCAAGGCAGGATACACCCTGCACGGCGTGCCAACCCATCACAGGGCACACACACACTCTCATTCACTCACGCAATCACACACTACGGACAATTTTCCAGAGATGCCAATCAAGCTACCATGCATGTCTTTGGATCAGGGGAGGAAACCGGAGTACCCAGAGGAAACCCCCGAGGCACGGGGAGAACATGCAAACTCCACACACACAAGGCGAAGGCGGGAATCGAACCCCCAACCCTGGAGGTGTGAGGCAAACATGCTAACCACTAAGCCACCATGCCCCCTGGACAAATCAATACTTTTTATTTTTTTTAACTTCCATTGTATTCTATATATTAGTTGCTATCCACAAACCCACATATGTGTTATCTAAACTTCATTTGTATACCAATAGATATGGCCAGAGATTCTCTTTTGAGCCTCTTCAAAATTAGGCATTGCCTATTCACAATCTCAGAAAAAATTCCTTCTTTTGTGAAATGGTTTAACACTCCAGTGACTATAATCACTTTCATCAATTTGGGACTAATCAATTTAGTCCCTAATAATGTTAAATGTTAACACCTGCTCTGTAAAGTAAAATTAAGGAGGGGGAGCTTTAATTATTCTGAGTCATTGTCACCATGGCCAAGAAGAATGAACTCAGTCATGATCTTTGTTTGCGTGTTGTTTATGCCCACAGTGCAGGCAAAGGCTACAATCCCATTTCAAAAGAACTGGTATCAACTGAATTGGTATCAACCGCACAGAGAATCATCAATAATTTCAAGATGTTCAACACTGTCAAAAACCTGGATGGGCGTAGCAGGAAGCAAAAAAGTATCTTCTTGAATCGCTAGAAATATCTGCTACAGTGCAAACAACAATTCCCTTGTCACCACCAAAGTTCTAATAGACACCCTTACCCAAGCAGGGGAGACAGTATCAAGATCTATGCAAAGTCTGCATCGAGGTGGTCTCCATTTACATCACCCCAGAAAGACACCACTCATTAACCAGAGGCTCCAGGATGCGCACATAGCCTTTGCAAGGGTTTACCTAGAGAGAGATCCAAACATCTGGTCATTCATCCTCTGGTCAGATGAGACTAAACTGAAGCTCTTTGGACATATGGATGTTGCATATGTTTGACCTTGTGGTAACCTTGTTAAGATAGATGGTGTCATGAAAAATGAGGACTATCTCAAGATTCTTGATGAAAACCTGGTGTCAGCACACAAGCTCAACCTGCCAGAGAATTGGACATACCAGTAGGCTAATGACCGAAGCATACGGCGCAAGTGGTCAAAAAATGTTTCAAGAAGAAGAGTGGCAAAGTCAGAGCACTGAGCTGAACCTAATTGAGAATTTGTGAAGAGTTGAAGATTCGGGTCAGGGCTTGGAAGGCTTGCAATCTCCAAAAACTGGAGGCTTTTGCGAAGGAAGAGTGGGAAAACATTATGCAGTAGACCTGTAGAAATCTTGTGGAGCACTAGAAGAAGCATTTACAGGCCTTCATTAAGAACAATGGCTTTTCTATTGATTATTGAAGCATTGTAATATAACGGGTATAAATAATTCTGAATATGGTGATTTTTAAATATTTGTCCTGAAATGTCATATATCTATAAATATCACATGTTGTTATTCTCTCTCTATTTTTGTCACATATTAAATATGTAAAAGTATTATAAAACTTAATCGTAACAGAAGACAATGCAAAAACTTATAATTTTAAGCACAACTTTAAGCCTGCACAGTGACTCTTTATACCTGTACTCTTTTAGAATAATGCTAAAGACTGTTTTGTACACAATACTTATCCTCCTCTCTGATATGGCACTAGACATGTGCAATACTGCTTATCTAGAGGATTTGTGTAAGGTTTCACATTTAGGCCTGATCACCTCCCGTCCAAGATACGTTAGTTCCCACTTAAAACACTTTTAGTGCTAATGGTTTGTGCTTATAAAAAAAATTATAATAAATCATTTTATCTTATTTAGTACAGAAATTATTTGTTAGAAGTCAACATATTCAAAATGGCTAGTTACAAAAGCATGCATATTGTGTGATGTCTACTGTATTGCTACAGCACTGATTGTTATGTGCTTTAATATAGAGTTACTGCTGTTGTAGAACCCTCCATATGCTTCCATTCATCCTCCAGAGCATTAATGAGATTGGCCACTGATATTAGGTAATATGGTCTGACTCAATGTTGGCATTATACTTGTATTGTGGAGTTCAGGGCTCTGTGCAAGGATGTCACGTTCTCCAAAAACAAATACAAATCATTGCTTTACAAACTTCACATTAATCACAGGGGCCTTGAAATCCTGAAACAATAGAGGACCTTCCCCAGACTCCTGTTGTAATGTCAAAAGCAAATTATTTATTATAACATGAATTAGAAAATGTGTTCACGCTGATGGATAATTCAAAATCCCAGATAAACACATATTAGGAAGTGCTAGAACCCTTTTTAGCAGAGTTAAATTCAATGTTACAGTAGCTGTTGATAATGCTTTCACAACAGTGAGGACAAATTTTAGACCAAATAGTCCAAGTGTCTCCTAAAATCAGATCTGTTACTGCAATTTAGCTTTCTTAAAGCAAAAGGTGATTCTAAATATTATTGGTAATGTTATGTTAGAAGTATTAATAAGTGTTGTGTGTTTGTGCAGTTTAAAGTACAATGCCTACCATGTCATTACCACATGCAGTTAAATAGCAGGGGAGCTCAGTTGTGTATGTGGCACATTAAGTTATGCATGCTACTAGCCCTGAATACAGAGCAGCCAGTCTGCACCCTTATCCTACCAATGAGACATGCTATACTTTTATTGGCCTCCACATACACAGAGTCTGCACAGGTCCTAAAGGCTACTGTTTCACTCTCCGTTCATGCTTCCCTTGCCTCGGCAATCAACAGAATTAATTATGCTTCATGATGACTCCTATAAGGAACTATATTACACAATGGCTGGGGATTGTGAGACCTTTCCAATAATAATATGTTATTGCTATCAACTTGTGGAAGAACATGATCAAAATTATACTTGCAAGAATGTTGTAGCATAATGTTAGATATGATTCAATACCTAAATAATAACTAATACCTAGATAAGCAATTATCTAAAACAATACACTATAACCACTGTGAAAATTATTATTTTTTCTTTTATTGCTTGAGAAACAGAAAGTAGTGCACAACATCTAGACAAGCAGACATAATATCAAAACACTGCAACTGAAAAAAGAGGAACGGGGAAAAAAAGAAAGGAAACATAGTAGTAAAAAAATGGCAATCAAACAAGAATATAAGGGAAATGTCAAATACAATTAAAAAAGAAAAAGAGAATTACAAGTCATCAAAAAAAAGAACATAAACATAAAGTTCTTAAGGCTTTTTTGTTCTGTGATGAAAGGTATTGCTTAAATTCTTTTTTTAAAACAGCAAAAATAGGTCAAAACATCATCTTTGCGAAATAAAACACTGTTTTTATACATTTTAGATCTTAAAAAAAACAAGTACATCTTGCCAAAATGTCATTGTGAAAGAACAATTCCAAAATGAACAACAGCTTCGTCAGAGGCATCACAGAAAGAGAAAAATTTCAAACACTCAATAACTAATTCAAGTGCATGCGTGGCTAAAATGTTCACCGTATGGAACCTCATGCAAAAGAATGGTTTTCCTCAATGCTCGTGTCTCTCGTGCCACCTACTGGCCAATATCATAAGTGTTTTTCTGAAATAACTTCCATAAGAAAGTTTTTCACAAACCTTTTGAGTTGAGAAGCATCATTTTTAAAAATATCAGTTTGGATCTTAAAATTCATGGATTTGTTCTTGCATTTAAAGCAACGTGCACATAAAAGTATATTTAATAGTAAAACTATTAAAGTAGTTATTAAAGTTTTATATAATGTTATAAATATTACAAGTATTTTATTATGGTACTAAAAAATACTAAACGTACGTTGATCTTTGCAGATAGATAGATAGATAGATAGATAGATAGATAGATAGATAGATAGATAGATAGATAGATAGAAAACAGGAATTTTGGACAAAAACCTTTTTTAATGTATTTTTATTAAGTTATTTATGTTTTATTATCAAGTTTTTCTTAAATGGGATAATAAGTCTAACCAGTTTTGCGTAATGCATTGTCTCCTTTCTGCGTCATGCGCCGTTGACGAGGTCATCTAACAAATTTAGCACACCCATGGCACTTTACGATTCCCATATTTCTGCCTAATTTTTTTCCTTTTTACTCCAGTGTCAGAATTCACTTGCCATTTAAAAAGAAATTACCATGACTAATTACTTAACCTTCCATTTGCATTGCTTGTATTCCACCATTTAAGGTTATTTGGGGGCGTTCTCAGGAATGAGTCAATGGGTTTGCTCATGAGTGAAAGATTTTAAGTTTAGTTACGATTAACATTCTACTGCTGAGATTTAGGAACATCTTGTACTCACGTATTTATAAATGAAGCCCAAAGATCACAATCAGAGTGCAGAATTAATCCCTAGCATGTTTTTTTCTATACTGGAAAAGGACGAATTATAGTAATGTACAAAGAAAAAGACTTGATGGCTGTGAACAAATAAACATTACATAATGGAAGGTGCAGAAAGTGACATATAAATGTTTAGAGGAAGTACTCAACTCCCAGTAGTCAGTAGTGGGTCCACACCTGCATTCCTTACATACCTTCGGATTCAGTGTGGGTGAATTAATGAGTCATTCATAGAGGTTACTGAATTATATGATTTAAGATGATCAACTAAATTATAAGAAAGGCATTATGGCAGTTATGAAAAATGAAAGGTGCACAGGAATATTTTATACTCAAAAACATGCCAACATAAAATTGTTTGGTGTATTATATTATGATCAAGACACTGTAAAAATCATGCACCCTGACAATAATTAAGCAGAGGGCATTCTGACTTCCTGTGGTTAGGGAAGCAACTCTTTAAAAGGTCTGCATCTTGTAAACAACATCAGAGGAAGCTCATTGAGAAAGACCTGCATCTTTCATATGGCGCTTAATACTTATTCCCTGACTGTTAAAACTTCTCTCTGCACAGTAAAAAAAAGGCGTGCACCACACCATGCAGTAAAGAAATCGCAATAAAACAGCCTTTGCAGGAGCTACATAAGAGCCTGGACTTTACTTCCTCTGAGTCCTTCAGCAGCCCCTGAATGTCATCTAGCGTGTCTGAAATTTTAAAAGGTAGTTTCAATTCAGTCAGTGTAATGAGCTGCAGTCCTTATAAGACTGCCACCACCAAACAGAAATCTGTATTGTACATCGTTCAATAGGTATATGGTTAATTTTATATTTTTTAGCTATAATACATAGGTATAGTGTTTCTTGTGAATGAACTACTCTTAATATACTGCATTTCACCAATAAATTATGTTAACTAAGATGAATGCTGCAAATGTTTTTTGTTTTTCCTTAAGCTGACACCTTTCAGGTCAAATCTTCATGTGCCACCCTGTAGATGTCCAGTCTGTTTTGGGTGAATGAGTCATTAACTGGGTGCAGACATCAAAAGTGAGCTAATAAGTCAAGCAGGCCCCAGATCTTTCACATGGTTCAGGAGACCCTGGGAGGTCAACAGCAAGAGAGATGCTTGCTGCAGGAGTGGTTTTTATAGACAGGTACTGTAATCGGAGAGCCATGGTGGTGCCTGCCACGTTGTTTCCCCACTGTCTTTACAGACACGCAGCTGCCCATAACCCATGTCTGCCTTCAGGCTTGAGAGCCCGCCACCCTCTGCTCCTGACCTCCCTCATGCTGCGGCCCTCTGACTGAAGAGATTATGTAGATACCAATTCATAATGTTGGTGCAGGTGCTGGAGCCAGTGCCAGTTCAGGGAAGACAGAACCCTTGTTAACAACTAATCCTCACTTTAACTGGATTTAAAGCCATACCATTATGTAATCAGATGTGAGTTGGTTAACGAGCAGCAGAAATAGTGCCAACATAATAGTAGCCTTTTAAGACAATATTTACAGAATCTCAAGCTCATAATACATTAAGCATTGCTTAAAAGGCTATTCAAGATATTGAACAGGACCAACATTCTGTATCTTATCTAAGATATAAAATTATGTCACGGAAGACAACTATGTTTTATTGAAGGACTGGTGCCATTATGGGTTAATCTTTAACGCACAAAGACACAAAACTCTTATATTACTGCATAAAATAGAAGACTTCATGTGATATATTCCATACACTGAATAATAGAAATATGGAATAATGTCATTCATAGGCCTAGATTTGGAAATGTCATTAAAATCTTTGTTTACAGTAAATTCATATAACGTTACAGACAAACTGTTTTTTTTTTTCATTGGAATATCAGACATACCATAAAAAAGGCTAAGTCTAAGCCCATACAATATATTGTGTAATTACATACAAAATAAGATGCATGCCATGACCCAATGACTAGTAGTAGTAGTAGTAGTCTACTTGGTATATGTTGTCACTTTTGTAAACCAGTTTATGATCTACCTGTATAGCATTTTGTGTTCACAGGCTAGTTAAGGATGCATTCTACAGTATCAACTCAGTAAAAAAAATTGATGGAATTTATTTGCCATAGCATTGTGCATTAAAGCCTTAGCATTTGGACAGTAGAGAAGTCAAACCTTTTTCTACATTGCACAACAATTTTTAACATGCATTAAGCAATACATCAACTATTGAAAACACTTAACTTAAACATTTAAATATTCAATTCAGCAAGAAAAAAGGCCTATTCTATGAACCAATTTCGACATTGTTCCTTAACAATGCCCTACAATCACTTTTTCTTATTTATGGGAAGATAGCCAGTAATGGGCACGGAAGTATAATGGGCATTGAAGTTTTTGTGTAGCTTTCCATTATAGTTGAAAAATAATTTCCAAAATGTGCATTAGTAATGTTTTAGCCTTTTAAAAAACAATCGAATAGAGACTGTATGTCATCTGTTTAGTTTCACTAATTCTTAGTGTAATAAGATTATCCAAACATTGTACATTAGGTTAACTAGTTAAACATAATGTTAATTATTTACATTTCAGCAACAATTAGGTTACTTTTGGTGAACAATTTGATAAAAAATGAATACTTTGGAGTATAGTCCTTAAGGGCCAATAAATAGCATTGGTTACAAATGTATTGTATATAATGCTATTCTGATTCTGATTCTATGTCTCTATTTAAATCCTTACAACAAAAACATGTAGTACAGAACATTGTGGTATACTTTTCATTTACATTTTAGGCAATATTATCAATCATGATATAATTTTCTAGTTCCCAGTTTCGTTAACTGTGTATCTTAAACAATTATTAAGGATAATCCTATTACACAAATTAATTTATTGGGTGGATTATGTTGTTCCTTTAATAATGAGCATCATTATGTGATTTATTATTTCACAATGCTCTTTTTTATTCTGAGGCCATGAGATTGTCTGCCTGCCAATACTAACTGTAGTGGCAATAAGTATGGTTGAATGACATTCAGGGTGAGACCCACCCCCTCATGTCTCCAGCTGTAAGGTTGCCATTTTGTCTTCCTCTTGGAGCAGGGACTATAAATCATGGGTCTCCCAATTTCCCTCCTCCCTGCTTTCTCCTCCCCATGCTTTCAATTAATCTGAATGATTTCTACAGAAAATCCAATGGAGCAATCAATTCACCTGCACATTTTAATACAGCGCCTGATCTGTCCACAGCTTCTGTGTGCCTCCATTGCTCTTGTAAAAACATTATTAATTGCTGCTCCACCGTGCCATTCATCTCTGCCAGCCTCGGCACCAGGGTCTGTGTAACCCAGGAGTGAAATAACACTATGAATGCCTGCTGACAATCCTCATGTCCTTTTCAGCCTATTAAAAAGCAGCAGATTCTCAAGCTTCACAAAACTGACACTGGGACTGGATGGGGGCTGGTTATGCTGTATCCATTCACTGCTGGTTACACTTCTAGCAGCTGAAAATATGTTATATATTGAAGAGGTCCAGAGAACTCAGACTAATACAAAAATTGATAGCATATACCAAGTTACAGCAATTTACATCTATGCGCTAAGATTTGACACCACCAAAATTACCTAATGATTCCACTTATTGTCTCAAAAAGGTTATAAGAATGTGCCATGTTTATAATTGAGCTTATAACAGACAATAACTAACATCATCTCTCTCTCTCTCTCTCTCTCTCTCTCTCTCTCTCTCTCTCTCTCTCTCTCTCTCTCTCTCTCTCTCTCTCTCTCTGCATGAGATGGGGAATTGAAAAACTGCTTGTGTTAGTATAACATATTATGTTATGAAATTGGTGTGTCTGAGAACGAAAAACAAATCTCCTTATATAAATAAAAATGCCCTTGTCTTTGTAACCTGGTAAAAGGCAACCTTTTATGAGAGTGACATTTTAGCTAGATTTATATTTACAATAATTAAGTGATAATCAGATAAATACAAAAAGAACTGGTGCTTGAAAGAGAGTTGTTTTATGGACTGCTCTAAAAAAATGGTTATCCTTCCTATTGTTTGTCAATCCATTTCATAGATTCCCTATAATTTTATCATAATTTGAAACATTACGTTTTTCCGGAAAGGATTTTGATCAACAGTATATATCTCAGACCATCTAACCACACATACATATTCTAACCAAATTTTCAGATATTTACAAACCCTAGACATGCTTCAGTTAATGATTTGACCCTAGAACTCCAATAAAGGTACTTCTATGAAAAATTGTTATCAGTCGTCAGTAGGAAGACATGTGACTCTGTAATTGACACCTGCTCTCTGTTCCCCTCCCCACACACACCCCCAACCTCTGTGTCTTTTTGGTCCCCATTATACATTTATTGGTGGCTGCATTTTACTTGCAAAGGGGAAACCGAAGGCAATTTACAAGGTCCAGTCTGGTTTCCCTTCTGCCACCGGCATATGTGAGTGTACTGGAAAACTGTGTAAACACATTTATATTTTTGTGTAATTCGAAAAAGAATGCAAAAACATTATGTGTTGCTAAAAACATGTGTTTGTGCATAATTGTGTTATAATAGCATATTAAAATTATGTTTTGAATTATATATAGAGGATTCTTAATAAAAATGATTTACATTATAAAGAAAGTCAATCTTATAATTTAATGTGTCATAAAGCATACTATACTATACATACCACAACACTGAAGGTGCCCCAGTACAAATTGAGGGAGGTGTTGAAATCGAATACATCACAATGACTACCAACTACCGTGCAGACTATACATTTTCTAACATCATTGCAAATTAAATGAAAGGTTTTTTCATTGAAAGGTGAAAAGTTTCCCATTTTCCCATCGTTGCTGTGATTAATTTTAAGGCTTAAGCGACAAAATAAAATCTTATTTTAACAATTAGATTTATGTCTATGGTGTAGACCTATTACACACACAACAGACCATAATTCAAATAGTCTGTACAAACTGTACAACTGGGTGAAATCTTCTACGCAACATCAGTGGCCTTCCTGTGAGATTAGTGAATTGGTGTTGTTGTAGGATACAGTAATGCTACACAAAGAAACATTATTATTGAGATCAATAACAGCTAATGGTGAGAAGACTCTGAAGAGTTGGTTTATTTAGTTTAGCCTTTGCAATCATACAAAACTAACTAAGTTAGTTGGTTACTTTGCAATATATGATAATATTATAATAGCCACCCCAGAGTTATTTGTTTGTGGTTTTTGTTTGTATGTTTGTTTGTTTGTTTGTTTGTTTGTTTGTTTGAGTTTGATTTAAGTGAAGTTGATAATACAGCAGTTAAATCTCATTATGTAATGTGCTTTTTTAAAAAAATTCATTATCAATAAGATTGATCAAAGTCTGACAAATTTGTAGGTACCTTAACTTTAGTCAATTTTTGTTATATTATAGAGATATCAAATTTGGTGTATTAGCCCATTGGCCCATATTCAAACAGAGTAAGGATCTTGCTTGTTCCAGGTCTTTAAAGCATCATAATTTATTTCCCCTGTCATCTGTAAAACTTACACACTGCTTAACTTAGTCTATGAGCTGCACTTCAAGATTATAATAAAATTTAAAATCCTTTGTCATAATCGTAGGCTTATTCATAAAAGATTTTCTTCACTGGTCATAGAATAAAAAAATTATGTGTTACTTAATATGACCAAACTGGATAAAGTTATTCTATATTATATTCAATTGACAGTGCAATCTATGACTATACTGTATTACACTACAGTAAACAATGACTATGTAAATACTATATTTATATCTGATCTCTAATGTAAAGAATTTATCTACAAGAATTTACTACATATAGTTGCTTTGTTGCCTATATCTGCTTTCATTAGTTTCATTTATTTTCTCATTGCTTCCACATGCAACCTGAAGCAGTTCGGCACAAGCGAGACACATCTGATAAATGGTTAACTTCAACTACAGACTTCAAAGCATAATCTAATCTAGTAACAATAAATCATGGTTTATTTGTCCAGCTTGAGAAACTAAAATACATGATGTATTCTAACTCATTTTGTATCAAGGTCTATGACATATTTGCATTGGTGGAAAATATACCATTGGATACCATTATACAATTGGAAAATATATCACTAATGCAGTTTTGCACTACTGCAAAGGTTTTGCTATTAGTTGCATCTTATACTAGGACGTACACATGGAACTTTAAATTATGTGATGGACTATTCAGACTTTGATTAATGGAGGGTCAAGCACAGGTGTTTGAACTATCAGTCATTGTTAAAAACCTGCTGAGAATTGTAAACAATATGGCTACCACATATCAGTCAATTATAGATGGTGGGACTTAATTTACTTAAGATGCTGTAAGACGTGTTTTTTGAGCTGACATTGGGTACACTCCATCTGTGTGCTAATCTTTAAAGGGATTTCTGAGGATGACTTGATCATCCATGGAAAAAAAATGATCCTCCTTTGGCGAGTCAACATTCAGCAGGCATTTAACAAGGTTCACACTGGGATATCTTGAATGGAATGTTCATCTGTGGCCTCTTCAGTGTTCTGTACAGCATGACAAAAACTGTGAAACTTGCTAAATTATATATTTCAACTTGTTTGAATGTTGCAGGGTTACGATTAGCACTAGGTAAGCGTAATCTTCAAATAACCACAATGGGGATTTTTTCATACAAAAATATGTACAAATACTTTATATTGCTTTGATTGCATTTTTTAAGAAATTGTATAATTAATCAACCAAATATGAGGGGCACTACCCAATGTTTTAACCAGCTATATTGCAATATAATATTTGTTAAAACTGAATCAAGAGGCCTATTTACTTAATGCTAGCACTGAAAAATACATTACATTTGTGTTCATTCAGGTCATTCTTTTCATATTTTTTCACATATTCTTCTGCATTAAAATGTATTACCATTTAACCTGATGTATCTAAGGTATGTATGTACCTACATATACTTATTTCATTTTCATTTTCCTTCCTTGGGTTAAATGGAACAGCAGGAAAAGTGGCATTTTATTGGAAAAGCAATGTGAATAATGCACATTAAATTGAACTGTATTTTAATAATTGGATATGCTATAAAACAGTATATTAGTATATAATATTAGTAATATATGTAGTATAGAATATTAACATTCATGTACAGACAAAAGCATGTTTTTTAACTTGATGCCCCACCAATGCTGACATTATTAAATACAAAATTTTTGTTTGTCGTTGTACACTCATCATATACATCATACATCATTCCTTGTCACTGGGGTGGTTTCTTGTACAAAATGTGGAACACATCTTGAAATCATATCACATTACACATCATATCTTGAAATTATTTTACTGTTCATCATGCAACTTTGCAGATACAAAACACAATAATAGTACATACTTATAATAAAAAAAAGATGTACCCTTGACCCTTGTACACTCAATGGACAAGGCAAATGCACCTTTGAGAATAAAAAAAGGAAATAAAATAAAATTTGTTTTGCAACAATAATTTGAAGGAAAAGAACAAAATTAATAAAAAATATAGGTAGACAAAGGTTCTCAGATGATGGTGCAGCATTTTAGTCATAGACATTTAGGACAGTACTATACATAGTCCCATTCAGCTCCAAAATTTTATTCAAAATTAAATAGATAGAATAAAGTTCGTTCGTTTTGTTTGTTTGTTTGTTTGTTTGTTAATACAATCATATTTACCAAGCTCTATACTGTAGGAAAGTATTGGTACAATATACCAAATAGATCTGTGGTAGCATAGTGTTTAATGTGTTGGGCTACCAATTGGAAGGTTGCGAGTTCGATCCCAGGTCCACCAAATTGCCACTGCTGGGTCCCTGAGCAAGGCTCTTGGCCTTCAATTGCTCAGCTGTGTAAAAAAGATATAAGGATAAGGGCGTCTGCCAAATGATGTAAATGTAGATCTATGGGTATGTCGCCCCCTGCAGGTATTCGGTATGTACTGCAGGTACTCGTCTTCTCTTTTACCAGGGGCGGGACTTCCGTCAGCGTGTCCAGTATTCCTCATGTGTAAGGGCATATGTTCGCGCGTTCCCGGCAATATCATCCAATTAAAATGAGAGCTGTAAACCGTCCCGCCTTATATAACAATTACAGCAAACCAAAATAGCTCATTTCTGCCTCTTCGCTATTTCGTTGGTCATTTCACCGAGTCTTGACATGACTTACAGCCAATCACAGATGAGGACGTAGTTCATAAGCTTATAAATGACAAGGTGACAGTTTTACACGGCGCTCATTGACTCTAGCTTCGAGTTTGTCTCCTGGTCGTTGTGTATTAAGTAGGTGAGTTAAACGTTCTGGGTACTGGCTAGATGCATGGTACAAAGGGCAATATGTTTTTCTGACTTTGGTGTTAGCATGAATGTTTGCTAGTGCGCGTAAATTCTGTAACTGGCCCGAACATATAAAGACTACTACAACCATTCACAGGCGGCTAGCCGACTAGCCGATTAGCCGATTAGCTATGAAGCTCATTAAAGTCGTTAAACAGCTTTAATTCTTTTGTGTCAAATAAACAAGTGTGTGCAGATAGTTTTAAAGGCTATGTGTTTAGGAGTTTAGTTGTGACCACATAGCTATGGTTTCATCTGACACCTGTAAAATGTGTATCTGCTAATCTCTCTGGCCTAGTGTTAAGCCCTGCTGCTCCACAGGCAATAGATAATCAACCAGTGGGGTTCAAGATGATCAAGGGCACAACGTCTTCCTCCTCTACTTCTTTAAGCACGTTATATATAATTTCATCATTTCAGTGGGAAAATAAATGTAAGGATCGATGACCTTCACTCGTTGCTATTAGTGTCTTTGTGTAGCGCCTGAATAACGGGCCATCTTGAGCTCTTCTAAGTAAGGATCGGCCTTGTGTCTAATATGTAGTTTTGCTGTGATTTTGGTATTGTTGTCTCTAGACCCATGGTGATCAAAGAGGTCTCTGAAGGACAAACTGGAAGTATGATTTAATTCACTTTGTTCCAATGTTGAAAAACCCCAGGCTATCCTTGAACTCTTGTGGGTCACCAGATCCCATTTTAATAACATGGATCTAGAAAATAAAATCGTATCATTGCATATTAAAGACCTCACTATTGAGTTATTATACCTATTCATGGTGTTAACTGGAATGTAATGGTTAAAATTGAATAAACATTAGTGGAAACCAGAAACTCTGTCTGTATAAATATCTGAAATATAATTGCACACATCAAAATAGGATGTTTTTATATATTAGGATAGGATATGAAATAGGATTTTTTTTTTATTCTTTTCAAGGTTTTTTTTTTTTTTTTTTTTTTTTTTTTTTTTTTAATCGGTTAAAGGGAATCCTCTAGAATCTACGTATTAATGTCAATCACTTAAAATCAGTGTACGCTTATGTTCAGGTAACCTGCATAAGGTGTATGTAACTGCTGACATCTGACTTTTTTAGAAAAAGTGTTTAGCAGTTTTTTGTGTAGTTTAGCAGTGATTAATTATTTCATATCGATCTGACTGCTTGAATAATGTTAATGTATTAACCCACGTGGCTTAATTTGTCTGCTCTTTGACATTTGTTCAATGTTTGTGATAGTTAACTGTGGCAGTTAAGCAATTTCTGCATGCTCCTATTATTTGTCCAACTGGACCCTCATTTATCATGGGTGATCCCATCACAAGTGCAGAGTGCTACACTAAGTACATGTGTGAACAGGGTCAGAGGTGTCTTGGATACACATTGTAAGTCTGTCAATTTGACTTATTCAGCCACTGATCATCTATCTGTATCCTGGTGCATCGTTGACACCAAGGGTTGAAGTATCTAATGAGAACTACCCAAGTGGTATGTCTGTTAACATGCCAGTTATTGAATGGTAATGATTGCTATACTGAAAGCACATTACCAGAAAGTTATATTATGTGCTTGTATCAAATACCACAAGAAGGGGGTGGAAAAGGGCAGAGTAATGATCATGAATGTATTTTAGGAGTGTAGAATAATGGTAGCTAAATTAGCATGCAAGTTATACACCTTGAGGGTGAAGTAAATCAGTTTATTCTCATCTTCCTTCTATACTGCTAATCTATGCAACACTCTTAATTTACAGAGCTAACTGACATGGTCTTCAAAAACTTCTGCATTGACACACATGCAGTTTTATCCCAAATACTTGTTATATTTCTGGGTCCTGTGGTATTATCTTTGCTACCACATACCTTGGTTTCTTCATGATCTTGACCATTTGACAACAGTGCCTTTTTTTTTTTTTTTATTGACTCTTCAGGATTCAGACATGTATGCCTGCGCCAAGTTTGTCACTGCTCCCTCTGTGGTATGTATTTGTTGTAATCTTTAAATTAACACCTCAATTTTTGATCATTTAAAATGCATGTGCTTGTGTTGAAACTAGTCTGGAGAATGCAACAGGGTGCCTTGTTTGTTTTTGTGATCCTCACTACAAGAAAATGTGCAAGAAATTGCATAAAATAAGCATTATACAGGAAATCATATGATTGTTAATTGGGGAAACTGTGCAGTTTTTTTCTTTAATAAATATACAGATTATCAATATGGCAAATTGGATACAACTAATGAACAATTAAAATAAATGCAAACAATTTGTCATCCTCTAATAACCCTAGACTGTTTACAGAAAACAGTGTACATCCAGCTCAGGCAACCATTCACACATTCTTGCATATGAGGGCACTTTTTAGAGCCAAGAGCCAGAACCTTTTGGTGCAAATCCTTTAGCAGAATTTGCAGGAATACATCACTGTTTAGAAATGCCATAGTTGTCTCTAAATGTTGACTCGTTTAAAAGGAGTGGACTTGATACAGTTGGTTGAACGTAAGAATATAACAATCCAGTCAACTACAGGAAGAGGCAAATGCTGAGCTTTTCTTTATCTAATCAGATGAATTTGACATCTTGTAGAAGAAAAACTTCAAATGATTCAAAAGTTGTAGATCTTGACATTTACTTGCATGTGGTATTTGCTTTATGCCTTCCTTGTTTGCTGCCAATAAATCTGGAGTCATATGTGCAATGTCATGTATGTTGAGTCAATTCCATCTAAGCACTATTCATATAGTACTTACCGCTTAGCTTGTTTGTTCTTCCTCTCAGCTCCGTGGAGGCTCCAGAGTACTAGCGCGGCCTGTCTCTGTGTCTGTCTTCAACAGACCTGAAGCCAGAACTGAGCAGGTAATGTTTCTGATGCTGGATGAAGTTCATACACAGAAGGAATTCAAACATTGATAGTCATTAAAGTTGCTTATTCCTTAGGCACCTCTCTTGCCTGTGAATGGGGCATCTTTTCTGAACGTGAGCCGGAGCTTTCAGACCAGTGCTGTTTCCAGAGACATTGACACTGCAGCCAAGTTCATTGGTGCTGGTGCTGCTACAGTGGGAGTCGCTGGATCAGGAGCTGGGATTGGGACAGTATTCGGTAGCCTAATCATTGGCTATGCCAGGTACATTTTACTGGAAAGAAATTAATTATATCTATAATTAATCTAAATGAAAAATTATTTCCTTTCGTGTTCAGATTGCCTTTTTTTTTTAGGCAATTTCCATGTTTACTTGTTCAGGTCTCCTCATAACCATATTCTTAACCATTGTCTGTTTCTTTTTTGCTTTTTTTCCATCCTGACAGGAATCCTTCCCTGAAACAACAGCTTTTCTCTTATGCCATCCTGGGTTTTGCCCTGTCTGAGGCCATGGGTCTTTTTTGTCTGATGGTGGCATTCCTTATCTTGTTTGCCATGTAATTTAGACCCGTCATCCTGTTCTTGACCGTCCATCCAGGGATCAGAATCTGAAGCAAAGCTCACAAGGCCATGGCCATGCCATTCCAACAAACTACTAGAAATGTCTGTTTCTCCCCTTCCTTTCCTCCATGAGGTTTTTAATGTAACTTCTCACTACAGTTTGGGACAATCTGTCTGAATAAATGGGTGGGATAACCTTATCTGCCTTTTGACTCATATGTTAAAGCTCTTAAATAGCCCAGAAATCTTTTCTTAATGATTAATAACATCTGCTTAACATGCATGTTTATGTTCATGTCAGTGTTTGTTGTAATTTGGTTTATAGTCTGCAATTTTCACCTATCAGGTTTTTGAAATGAACAGCCTTATTTTGACTGCAGGTTATGGTCTTTTTAATAAACAGATGACCAAAAATATTCACTGGACACCCTTGAATAATGCAATTTCTTGGAAATAAGGTGTCTCTAATCTCACTTCTGAATGCTGATGTAAATTGGCAAAACCAGAATTGGTGAAATACTACAAAGGTTGGGGTTTAATTCATTGCAAACAATGATTATATTGATGCCCATACACCTCCAGATTTATGCAGTCATCTAATCTGCCAAAAGCCATTCTGAGATCCCAGGTGATAAGCTATTTATTTTAACTCACACCAGACCTACAGGTACCAACCTACATGCCATGGTCAAAGGAAAGTGAGTGTAAATACATTTACCAATATATTTCCCTGATCGAGGTCCTCTAGACTTCTTTTGGCTCATTCAGGCATTTAATGGGTGCAGTTTGACTAATCAAACTTGTATAAACGCCCTTGTTTGCATTATTAACTATTATAGTAAAATAGATTTTGATGGTAATTTACAGGTCACAGTAAACTGTTACATGTCTTGATGTCAACCATTTCAAGCTGTTTGTGGTTTTAGGTGTTCATTTCAATGAACCAATGAGAGAGAATATCAGCCTCTGTAGCATCACAAACATTTGGTTTAGTGGAAAAGATGGTAAAGAATCATTTAGGGAGCCAAAAGAGCTGGTTGCTTTTAATAAGCTGAACCACATGGTCTGAATTGGGAAAGAGCCAGAAATTCCATCCCCAGAACACACTACTCTGCAGCATATCCATCAGGGAAAGACACATGATCCAGCACATATAAGAACTCAATAACTACGATACTAAACGGTACGGTACTACGATATTGTGAAGATTATATAAATATTTACTAGCCGCTCTAAAAATCAATTAAATATATAAATCAAGTTTAGGGGAGGGGGCACGGTGGCTTAGTGGTTAGCACGTTCGCCTCACACCTCCAGGGTCGGGGTTCGATTCCCGCACCACCTTGTGTGTGTGGAGTTTGCATGTTCTCCCCGTGCCTCGGGGGTTTCCTCCGGGTACTCCGGTTTCCTCCCCCAGTCCAAAGACATGCATGGTAGGTTGATTGGCATCTCTGGAAAAATTGTCCCTAGTGTGTGATTGCGTGAGTGAATGAGAGTGTGTGCCCTGCGATGGGTTGGCACTCCGTCCAGGGTGTATCCTGCCTTGATGCCCAATGACGCCTGAGATAGGCACAGGCTCCCCGTGACACGAGGTAGTTCGGATAAGCGGTAGAAAATGAATGAATGAATCAAGTTTAGGGGATAATATTTAAAAAAAAAATCCAAAAAGTTTCACTCCACTCTACTGTTCGCTAGGTGGGGGTATTGCACCTTCAGTCAGCTAACCAACAAGATGTCGAAGAAGATCAGCTTGGCTCGATGCCCTCGCCAAGATGGCGGCATTGATGTAAATCAGAATTAAGAAGAATCAGAACCAGGTTTATTGGCCAAGTGTGTTGACACACACAAGGATAAACTATATATAAATAAAAACATTTTCCAGAATTACACCTTTATATAGTTTGCTCATATACACTGATGTAATTGTATGGCTTCAAAAGCAAAATGTATGCTTTCAACCAAACAAGAAATTTAAGCTCGAATTTGAATTTGAGAAATCTGTTTGTTCTTTTTGTGGTTTTATTATTGTTGGGTTTTTATTTATTTGACACGACCTACTGCAAATTGTACATAAGAATGTGTCATTATTTTACAGTTTCATGTACATTTGTACATAAAATTTGTCTATATTGTATGTCATTCTGCTACACTGTAGAGCTTCTGTCACTATAACAAATTCCTCGCATGTGAAAACATGCCTGGCAATAAAACCTCTTTCTGATTCTGATTCTGAAAATTTACCCAGAAAGACTTTTTTTTTTAGTGGCTGCATCCATAATGACGTCCTACACTTTACTGTGAGTGCACTACATAGGGTGTGAATTAAAAGCACGATACAAACTTTGAAGTGCACTAGACAGTGTGTGTCAGTAGGTGGCGTAATTCTTATTATTAATGCTCCTTACTGGAAGGAAGTATACGACAACAAGACTACCGTAGCCGAATACAGAGCGACGCTGGAGTCTTTAGCTGGAAAGGTGTGGCTTTCCCAACATGTTGTACGCGTGTTTAAACTTATTTGCTTGAACACCGAGAGTGACTCTTTTATTACACACTGTATTCTGAGAGACGGTATGCAAAAGGAAACAAAATAGGGGTGATGTCGTAGAAATGGTTTCTCTTCGTGCTGTTGTAGATTAACGCCAGGTTCTTGAGTGAAGAGAAATTAGAAACTAAAAGAGGAAATAGTGTTGAAGTGACAGCTCGAAATCCCAGAGCCATCCACGGCAGAACCGATAAACGATGGCGGACGACGTTGGAGAAGAAGCTGTGGCGTCCAGTCATGGTAACGGAGCTCAGGTGGTACCGAGTTTAGGTCACTTTTTACCGTCCTCCCCTCCTCCCGCAGTGGCTGCAGAGACCGGCCTGGCCGCAGCATCCCCCGATGTAGCGCACCACATCACCTCGGACATGGAAAGCCTGGAGAGCGGCGTTGTTAGCTCGACCGGGTCGATGCTAGCAGCCGTGCCGCCATCTCTGCCGCCGAGCATCGGCCTGGGACTAACCGGGGCTCCTGCGAATTTGGCTGGAGCAGGTCTTCTGTCTCAGATTCACGCCACGTCCTGGGACCCTACACTGAGCACCGACTGGGACAACGAGAAAGCTTCGCAACAGTGCATTCTGCGGATAAAGAGGTAGCATAACGTTAGCATGCTAACTTAGCTAGCCGAGCTGGGATGCTTGTAATTAAACTTAAGTTCTGTTTACTAATGTTACTTAGTAATGGATGTCACATTACCCCTATGTTTTATCGCTACAATTGCAATATTTCCCTAAAAACATCATGCATCTCTAAACTCACTCTCTAGTCTCACTTACCAACAATGTTTATGTAAAGTAAGACCCGAATGTCATTTTAAATTCTCCTGTCCTCCTTATGATAGATGAGTGTAATTATGAGAGAGATGGAATCTGAGTTTAACTGAAATCATGTACAATTGTCTTTCACCTATTAACACGATTTGAATATGATCATTGCATTTAATTATACTTTTAACGTGTTGCTTCCTAACAAATAGTAAAAAGAATGTGAAATGTTTTTGCTTCACGGAAATGTTTACGACGGAACAGAATATAAAAGTAATGTCATGTTTTCTGAACAAGTTGAACTTTTGGTTCCCAGCTAGCCTCTTAGCCGCTTCCGTTTTACAGGGCAGACGCTAATTAACACGCAGTTTAAATAAACATTTTGTCGCAGCTAACACTGAATCATTTAGTGAAACTGGGAATCGATCCAAAAAAGAGCCGATTCCATACGATGAATTTGATTCAGCAGGCTGATTAAGTTTTACTTTGGAAAGCCAAGTAAAGGAAAAAGTCTCTTGAGGTGACCTACCTGAAAGAGTAAGGGTACTGACATTCATACCATCCATCCGAGAATGTGACGCATTTATGTACTATTTAAATACTGTCGCTATTTAATCAATATAGATTTCACAACCTTTGTGTTCACAACTTCAGAATACCTGATTTAGTGCTAAATCAGAATCAGGTTTATTGGCCAAGTGTGTTGACTTGTGTGTTGAATTTGGTTCCAGCTGTTTGTGACTCTCAAAAGTACAGACATAAATAACATTATACTATACAAGACAAGATAATACACACTATACAAGACAATGCAGACGATGTGATACAATATAGACAGTACGAGTATTAAATATGAATACAGAATATATGAATATATACAGAATATAACAGTGAAGAGCTGGACCAGTGAGGCAAAGCAGGAACTACAAGACTGTTTTGACTGCACTAATTGGAGTATCTTTGAGGCTGGAACTGACAGCCTGGATGAACTGACTGACACTGTGACATTGTACATCAGTTTTTGTGAAGACGTGTGTATGCCAACCAAAACCTTCTGCAAATACAGTAACAACAAGTCATGGTTCACAGCCAAACTGAAAAAACTTTGACACACCAAGGGAGATGCCTACAGAGGGGAGGACAAAACTCTGTATAAGCAGGCCAGGAATCTACTGAAAAAAGAGATCAGAATAGCCAAAAGAAGCTACTCTGAAAAGCTGAAAAGCAGGTTTTCAGATAACAACCCTGCGTCAGTCTGAAAAGGCCTGCAAGACATCACAAACTACAAGAGTCGCCCCCATCTCCCACTGAAGCAAACAAAGATCTGACTGACGACCTCAACATCTTCTACTGCAGGTTTGAGAACAACATCTTCACACCTCACATCCAACCCAGCCCACTGACTGGCATCACACCTCTGGGAACCACATTAACAACTCCTCCCAGCAATCAAGTTGCACTCACAATTTGTGAAGAGGACGGGGGTTGTGTGTGTAAAAATTTTACTTTGCAAGAACGTCTTGAGAGTTTTGTTTTTTATTGCATGCAGATGCTCTTCATGAAGATGCTCTTTTTGGGTTTTTCATTTGTTACTTTCAACTTAGCAATTTCTCTTAGAGAATTGTTGGCTGATTGACCACAATAAAGAAGTTTGCTCATTCTCATCCAGGTCTGAGGAGTTTTCTCATTGTTTTATTTGTATTAATGTTAGTGCTATCAGTAAAGTAAGTTTAATTAAAAATTAAAATAGTTGATATTTGGCTGAAAGTATATAAGTACAAATCACCCTGCGATATGTCGACTTGGAGACGGGCTCTAAGTTCCGACAAGAGACAGATGACAAGGAAAGCTCCTGGCCCAGATGGGGTCTCCCCCTCCTGTCTCAAAGCATGTGTTGATCAACTGGCTCCTATCTTCACCCATATCTTCAACAGATCTCTGGAGTCTCCTCCTGCTTTAAACTCTCTACAATCATCCCGGTCCCCAAGAAACCCTCCATCACCGGACTGAATGACTACAGCCCTGTCGCTCTGACATCTGAACAGCTGGTATTGGCCCACCTAAAGACTGAAACAGAACAGATGCTGGATCCCCTACAGTTTGCCTACCGTGCAAACAGATCAGTGGACGACACAGTCAACATAGGACTGCACTACATTCTGCAACACCTGGACTGCCCAGGGACATATGCCCGGATTCTGTTTGTTGACTTCAGTTCGGCTTTTAATACAATAATTCCAGAAATTCTCCACTCCAAACTCCAAAGGCTCACTATACCCCCTTCCATCTGTCAGTGGATCACCAGCTTTCTGACAGACAGGAAACAACAGGTGAGACTGGGAGGTGTCACCTCCAGCGTTCGGACAATCAGCACTGGCGCTTCACAGGGATGTGTCCTCTCCCCACTTCTATTCTCCCTCTACACTAATGACTGCACCTCAAGTGACCAAACTGTTAAACTCCTGAAATTTGCAGATTATACTACGCTCATTGGTCTCATCCAAGATGGCGATGAGTCTGCATATCGGCAGGAGGTGAAGTGGCTGGTGCTATGGTGCAGTCAGAACAGTCTGGAGCTAAACACCCTCAAAACTTTGGAGATGATAGTGGACTTCAACACTACTCCCCCTTACAATATCCAACAGCCCGGTGTCATCTGTGTAGGCCTTCAAGTTTCTGGGCACTACCATTTCCCAAGACCTGAAATGGGAGTGCAATATAAACTCTATCATCAAAAAGGCCCAGCAGAGGATGTACTTCTACGTCAATTAAGGAAGTAGGGTCTGGCACAGGAGCTGTTGATGCTGTTGTACACTGCAGTCATTGAATCTGTCCTGTGCACATCCATCACCATCTGGTTTTGTGCAGCAACAAAACAGGACAGAAACAGACTGCAACGCACAGTAAAAAAAACACAGAAAAAATAATTGCCGCCCCCCTGCCAACTCTCCAGGACTTGTACAACACAAGAACCAGAAACCGGGCAGGAAAAATCACCACTGACCCTTCGCACCCTGGACACAACCTCTTTCAGCTCCTCCCTTCTGGCAGGCGCTACAGAACTTTGCTTACTAAAACTGCCAGACACAAGAACAGTTTCTTTCCCCAGGCAATCACCCTGATTAACAACTCACCATAATTATATTCACTGCTTTTTATCATAAGTACTGCATTATCAGGACTGTCAGTCATCAAATCATCTGTATATTACACACTACTGCTGCTGTATATTGTACAAAAAGCATAATATTGCACAATATTGTTATTTGCACTACCACACTTTACGTACATAACTGATCATTCATATTCTATATTCATATTTAATACTCATTCTGTCTATATTGTATCTCATCGTCTGCGTTGTCTTGTATAGTTTGCATAGTATAGTGTTATTTATGTCTGTACTTTTGAGAGTCACAAACAGCTGGAACCAAATTCCTTGTGTGTGTCAACACACTTGGCCGATAAATCTGATTCAGAATTCTGATTCTGATGACTGATCAGTTATGTACATAAAGTGTATGGTAGTGCAAATAACAATATTCTGCAATATTATGCTTTTGTACAATATGCAGCAGCAGTCGTGTGTAACCTATACGGATGATGTGATGACTGACAGTTCTGATAATGCAGTACTTGTGATATGATGTGATTTTGGCAGAAACCGATGACTCTATAAAAGTAGCAAGTGGTCTTAGAATTGTAATTAAATGTTATGTAGAGTAATGTAAATACAATGTAATGTAGTCTTTAGGGAAAATAATTAATGTATAATTTTAAATTTATTAATAATAATTTTCATTCCATACTGGAAAACTGAATTAAATAGTGAGGTCTTTAGATATACCTTCTAATTTCTACTAACTACCCTAGATGTTATAGATAGGCTATAGCTAAACACTCTGGGGAAAAATCTACTTCTGCAACTGAACTAGACGGTACACTGCCAACGGCCTGGAATACATGTATTATGTAATTCCTGATGTTTGGATGTTTAGGTCTTTAGCCGTGGTGTAAATTTGTAGGGTGGTAGAAATTCAAAAACCAACCCGTATGTTATGAATCACATTGAATTAAAGTGTCCAACAAATTAAGAAATCATGTATCCATATGTTGTAGTGTGTTTGTCTGTTAAAAACTATTTGCTACAAACAAAGGTTTTATGTTATGAGCAAATTCTACTGCTTGTTCAACAGTAAATAAACCTAGAATTTTTCATCTTTTGGTCAGCATGCTCTCTATATAAATCGTACTCTATGGGTTGCACAGTTTACAAATTTGCACAAACTTTACAATAACATTACATGCATGATTTATAAAATTATAATTGAATGATGATTTCTACAATGTGAATCACATTTCAGTGATCCACATATTGTTATATTATCCACATACTTTTTGCACTGTGATGCACTGTTAATAAATGTAAATTAAAAATGATAATTCTAGAACCTGGGTGAATTTCTTTTGCTTTATTTGTAGACTTGGTGAAAGTAGAGCAGATCACACTATATTTTTGAGCCTTTTCCAAGGAAAGCAATCAGGTCCCCAGAGAGAAATCCTCTTGATGCTGACTTCAGGCAGTAAATGGGAAGCTGCAGCCAAGGATTCTGTCAGTAGACTTGGCAAAATTCCTTGAGTTTGAAGTAGAGTGGGCAGGGTGATGTACAGTTTTGCCAGTTGGCATTGAATTGTACATTTTAAAGACTGTTATGCTTTCGAAATGGAGATGATGTGTGAAATATTGAGTAAGTAGACACTTAAAATAAGCCAAAGAGTTCATATGTGTTCATTTAGAACGTATTTCTTTATTTGTTTATTTGCTTTTTTTAGTTGTAGCCACTGTAGGTCCCCGATTTTATCCTGAACTTGGTTTACTGTCTTTCTTTATCTGCATGTTCACCATGTGCATGTGGGTTACCTCCCAGCTGCCAAAGACATGTCATTAGGCAGATTGGTTCAATAGATTGCTCTAGGTGAGCATCTAATTTCCAGGGTCTCTGGCATATGTACGATCTAGATCTATCACAACCCTAAATTGGATAAAGAATCTATTGAAGATGAATAAATGAACAATATTTTTTGTTGAACACTACCATGTGACTCTGGAGATGCTTGTCTATTAGGGACACCTAAAACAGAACAGAGATGGGACAATGGACCTTGTTCCGCTGAGAGAATGTATTTCAAATTAACTTTACTTTATTTCACTGATCTCTGTCTTTATCTGCATGCAGAGACATCATGTCCATCTATAAGGAACCGCCTCCTGGTATGTTTGTGGTTCCTGATCCTCATGATATGACTAAGGTGAGCTTTGAATCCCAAATATCCCTCAGCTCAGTTTTGCATTACTTAAAATGTAATTAAAAAGACAGTAAAGTTATTGACGGTTTTAAACTTGAATTCTTATTATAAAATATTTTAATATTACCAAATATAAAAATCATGGATTCTATATTAAATTTCTTTACACTCCATCATTTGTGTTTGGAAGTATATTCTATGAACTGGTCAGCAACGTTATTCCACTGACATTTCTGTTTTCTGCAGATCCATGCACTAATCACGGGTCCCTTTGACACACCATATGAGGGTGGATTTTTCCTTTTCCTGTTTCGTTGCCCCCCTGACTACCCCATACACCCACCACGAGTCAAACTTATCACCACTGGACACAACACCGTGCGTTTCAACCCAAACTTCTACCGCAATGGGAAAGTTTGCCTGAGTATTCTTGGGTAAGTTTTTTACGCTCCACCAAATAGTCCAAGATTCACAAGATGTTAGCATAACAATCTAGTAAAGTTTTAGAATTGTTTTGCTTCAAATATATGTAAGTAAAATGAAAATACTTTGGTATACAGCTTTGATGTAAAATAATAGTATCTAACATGATAGGTTATTTAATAATGTTGGAAAACTTTGTTCAGGAATTGCTCAGATGGTCTGAATAGTTGATTGGGGTAAGGCACCTGTAAGGCAGCAAAACCCGATATAGAAGAATTCAGTTTAAAAAGACCAGCGTTAAAATCTTCTCTGTGTCATGCATTTGATATTCAGGACATGGACAGGGCCAGCCTGGAGCCCTGCTCAGAGCATCTCCTCGGTCCTCATCTCTATCCAGTCCCTGATGACAGAGAACCCATACCACAATGAGCCAGGCTTTGAGCAGGTATTTAACTTTCACTTCCCCTGGAGTATATGTTTAATTATTTTTAAATCTATGAAAGCTATCAACCATTGACAATGGAAAATTCCAATGTTTCTCAATCCTTGTCCTAAAACAGGCTATTTTTGCAGATTTTGTTTACTACCTGCTCCCAAATGAACTTGTCAGATTCACTAGTTGATTAGCAAGCTTGAACTAGGGGGACTGAGTGAGAGAGAGGGAGGAAAACACCAAGATGTGTAGGACAGAGGTACTACTGGACCAGGAGAAATATTGTTCTTATCAAATCGACAAGTTCCTATAAGATTCAGTTTCAGTATGCAGCATACTCTGAATCGAACAGGACAATAGTATAGTAAAACAGTAATCTAGTATCCAAATCTTATTCCAGCTGATCTTATTTTGGTTAGAAAACACTTTTTAATTAATTTATTTATTTTTAGTTTTTGTTTTTTTTTGAGGTTTTTTAGATTTTTCCCTCTTCTCTCCATCGCATAACAGCTAACAACTGGGAAGACTTAAGTCTAACACAGGGAATTTTTGGTCACAGATGGGATCTCACCATCTCCCAACAATAGTGTTAATGTTTTCTGTGCACCACTTGGGAACCCTCATTTGGTTTTGTTTAATTTTGCTGATTAATGATTTCTGTAATTGTTAGGAGAGGCACCCAGGAGATAGCAAGAACTACAATGAGTGCATCCGCCATGAGACAATGCGTGTGGCTGTCTGCGATATGTTGGAAGGAAAGGTGCACTGTCCAGAGGCCTTGTGGTTAGTAATTTTAATATTTTATTGTTAAAAGCTTTGAAGGTTTTGAACCACACTGGATATAAAATGTCTAAACACACTTATTAAAATGGCAGGACTTTTATGGAAAAAAAAAAAGGAAAACAAAGATAAAATCTTGTCAGAACATTTCTACCCTCACTGTGAAATCACAACATGTACAAATTAACTGAAAAAGAGAACCAGAATCACCTGGTTGCAAAATGTACACCATTTTAGAATTGGGCATGTGGCTGTTTTCAAATTGAACAAATCACAGTCAATCAAATTAAATGATCAAGATCAGCCATTTCTGTAGGATGTTCTTCAAATCTTCTTGGTTTCTTCTGACTGTTTCTAGCTACGGTCTGCAAAGATCTCACAAATCATGTGTGGTGCCTCACTACTTGAAAGGTATAAATCAGGACAGAGGTATTAAAGAATTTCAAAAACATTAGCAGAACCATAATCATAAAGACTGTCATCAACAAATAGAGAATATGGAGCACCACAATGACATCACCAAGAACAGGATGTTCTTCCAAAATAAGAACAAGAAAAAGTTTACCAGGAAAGATGGCAAGAGAACTACAGAAATATTAAAGGAGCCACAGGAATATCTCTCAATATTTCTGGTCTTCAGATGGATGGAGTAGAGTGGCTAGACAGAAGCACTTTTTCAAAAAAATAAAAACAAAAAGTGCAACACCATGTGGCAAAATGTGTCATGGTCTAATGAAAATAATTAAAAAAGGTACAGTATTTCATAATTCCACTTGATATATAAAAAAGACACCTCAGCATACCCATGGAGCATCCTGATGGTGGTAGCATCATGCTTTAGGGCTCGTTGTTCACCAATAACCGGGGCTTTTATCAAGGTGGAAGGAATCATGAACAGTTACAAATACCAGTCAATTTTAGTGCACAGCCTTCAAGGTGTCAGCTAGTAAGCTAAATCTAAAAAGGATTTAAAAGAAATTTTACCTTTTAGCATAACAATTACCCAAAGGATACATCCAAATCAACAAGGGGAATGGCTTAAACAAAAGAATCTCAATGTTTCTGAACAGTCTATCCAGAGCCCAAACCTATATCTAACACAACTGTGAGGTGACTTGAAGCAGGCTGTGTTTATAAGATGCCATTACAATTTGATGGATTTTGAATGTTTTGCAAGACAATAAGAAAATAAAAGAAAGAATAGATAAACACAGCCTTGTCTGATTAATCTCGATTTCTGCTGAGGGACACAGATGGTAGGATCAGACTTAGGCGACGTCATGATTCCATGATGTGTCAACAGTTCAGGCTGGTGGAGGTGGTGTGATAGAGAGGGGAATGTTTTCTTGGCAGACATTGAGGCCGTTAATAACAATCATCACTTGAATGCCACAGCCTAGCTGAGTATTTTTGCTGATCTTGTGAATCCCTTCATGGCCAGAATTTACCATCTTTTAATGGCTACCTCCAGCATGATAATGTTCACTGATTTTCAGTGGCTTCCCAAGTAACCAGATCTGAATCCACTAAGACATCTTTAGGATGTGGCACAACAGGAGATTCACACCATAAAGGTGCACTTGGAAAGTTTGCAGGAATTGTGTAATGCAATCATGTCAACATGGACCAAAATCTCATGTAGCAGTGTTTCCAACATCATGTAGAATCCAGGCCATGAAGTATTGAGGCTGTTTTGAGAGCAAATAGAGGCTCTAAGCTATTATTTTGAACACTGTATATATTGTTCATAATAAAGGCATGTGTATGTGTGTTTACATGTGGGTTTATATTGATAATGATCTATAGTGTTGAAAGTAACATTGTGAAAGGAAGTGTTAATTTCTCAGGGATACAGATCAGAAAGTCTGGGGTTCAAAACCCAGCACTGTTGAGCGCCCATTTTTTTGGTACTTAAGCAAGCCCTTTAACCCTCTCTACTCCACTGCATCTTGGCTGACCATGTAATCTTACCCCAATTTCTATTTCTATTTTTCAGGAGTGTGATGGAAAAGTCTTTTTTGGAGTACTATGACTTCTACGAAAGTGTTTGCAAAGAACGTCTTCACCTTCAAGGGCAAAACATGCAGGTATTGGTATATGAGTAAATACAATGATCAGTTTTCTGCATAAAGGAAGACATTTTAAATACATATTTTGCATACCAAGAAACACAGGAAAGAAGGAGCAAAGATTCACTGAAGCAAACTCAGCTGGAATAAAGCTAAATAAAGAACACACATCTTGACATATATTTAAACAGTTAGCTGCCCTAAGATTTATTGCAGCTCATAAATGTCACCCATCATCTCTTAAATTTTGCATTTGTTTACATACATAGCTTAACATCCTTAAAACACGTTGGTCAATTCCTTGCCAGTCTATTTTTTCACATCATCTTCACATAAAATAAAATCAATGTTTGCATGTCCTGTAGTGTTTTGCTGCCCCCAAACAAGCTACAAATGAAATTAATGTAAATGTTGTCTTTCAACACAAGAATCAAGAAGTCAATAAATAAAAGGTTTTTTGCTGTGATTTATACTGATTTGTAGAAGGCAGTGTATGACTTCTGGGAGCATTAAAGCAGAAATCTCAGGAAGAATCTTGGAAATATTTCAACTTAGACGACACAAAACAAGGTTGCAGATGTAAAGGCAATGGATAGCTAAACAATATTATATCCGATTTAGATGATAATCACATGCAAACCTGGCATCTTATCGTTTCTTTATAAAACATATACTATTTAATCATTAATCTGTAAGAGTTAAGGAACATCTAAAAAAAGTAACAGAATGTTTTGTTGGTACAAGCATCTTCATTTTGTCTTAAAGGTATGCAAACTTTTGCATATAACAATTCTGGCTTTTGCTCTTCCCAGGATCCTTTTGGAGAGAAGAGAGGCCGTTTTGATTACCAGGGTCTGTTGGCACGTCTCAGTGCCACACAGAGGCGATTGCGGGAAAAATGCCCTCCTGAGGACAATGACGGAGACTCAGATTCAGACACCAGCTCATCTGGAACAGACCCAGATAGCCAGGGCAGCTCCCAGCCATAGCATGGCACAAGGAGAATATGAGAAAGCACTTGTCTTTCCTCCACCTCTGGACGCTTTTTAATAAGCAAAACGCACAGAGCATTGAGAAAAGTTTTGAAGTCTGCTGATTAGCACAGGATTAGTCTAGTTCCTGTTTCTTTTGAATGGTTTGTTTTCCTCTCTTTCTCTGCTAGCCAGTGGTTGCCTCTTTTCCTCACTGAGGAAGAGATGTCAAGTCATTTATAGGAATGGGACTAGAAGATGCAATGTGTATGAGTGTAAGAGAGATGCTATGCGTGTCAGCAGTTCAGCACACACTCCACTTATCGGAGCACATATTTACTTACCCCATTATTCATTTCATCTGTTGGTCATTCTCTCACACACACACAGGTAGAATAAAAGCTACTGAACAGGACACCATACTGTGTAGTGCCCTGGTACCAATCCAGCACTCTGTTTCCTGAGCATATTTCTGTTCACTTAATGTCTTCATGGTAATCTCAACATTTATCCATTAAATCATTAAAAATATTTTGAATATTATGAATGGGGTCATAATTTTGACATGAATTCATAATAAATTGCTTTACCTGATCTAAGAAAAAAGTCTGATGCAACTAAATGTAAATACCTAAATATTGTGCATAGAAAAATCTTTATTTTACTGTTAATTGTGCATTAAATGCTTTTGGAGAGACTTAGTGTGTTGGTATATTTTGGTCAGTAGGCTCAGCAGCTCTTAATTTGGGTTATGTGTGTTGTTGGGGAGAGTCATCATATTTGTATTTTGTTTGTACAGTCAAAGAACCTTATTCATGTTTAGCCTGATTAAATATGTTGATTGAATAAGAAATTAAGGGCTCTCTTTCCTTTCTATAAAATGTTTAAACTCGCACGTTTTTGAGACCGCTAGTACATAATCTGTCTTATTGACCTGAAATACATGCTTTATTGGTAAAGTCTAACTCTATCCTTGTTTAAAGTTGTCTGTGGTCTTTTGTCTTGCACTGTACAAATTTCTAATGTAGAGAAATTCCTGTAAGAAATGCAAGATCTTTGAGATTTCCCGCATGTAATTTTGTATCGGGATTGTAATTATGGTTTTAAACCCAAGAGATCAGCTTTAAGGTGTTGTCTTTTAAACAAGCTTTTAAACAATATTCAATGTGATTGTTTAAAAATAAACAGTTTGGTTTGAGGGTGATGAAAATAGGAACAATAAATTGTTGGTTATTAAATCTGTCCAGCAGATGGTGCTACAAAACAACTGTTCCGTAACAGACCACTTTATTAAGAACATCATACTAATACTGTATAGGACCTTCCTAATCTGTTCTTTGTCACGTGGAATCCACACGTATGATTTTGGATATATTCATTTGAGATTCAACATATGAACATGATTTAAAAAGAGTCCAAATGTGAACCAAGAAAACATTCCCCACACCATTACACCACCAGCAGTGATCCAGAACTGTGGACACAAAGCAGATGGGGTCCATGAATTCATGTATTGGAGTAATGCCAAATTCTGACCCTACCATCTGCATGTCACAGCAGAAATCAGCATTCATCAGACCAGGTGATATTTTTCTAATCGTCACCTGTTCATGATCAGAGAGCCTGTGCCCACTGTAGCTGTCAGGAGTGGAGCCCATTTACTTCAAACATTCATGTGTGTTGTACCCTTCTGCTCAACATTGTTAGAATGTATGTTTGTAGAAAGAAACCATTTCTGCAGTTAGAGAATTGCCTTTAAATGATTTTTTTTTTGTTTGTTTGGTTAGGTTTTTTTTTTTTTTTTGTAAACTCCTTTTATGTAAACTCTACTAAATGTCAAAATAGCCCATCTGGTACAAGAAACCATGCTACATTCAAAGTCACTGACATCATATTTTTTCTCATCATAATCTTGCATTTTAACTAAAGCAAATGACTAGTTTGTTAGCTTTTATACGGTGCACTTCTGTCATTTTGAAACTTAACAGTACACATATTCCTAATAATGTTGCCATGAATTTGCCCATGGGGCTTGGAAAAAAAGGAAATGAATGTTTAGTGGATCTTAAGTGGTTTTGCACATACTAGTTGAATCCAGTTCTAACCAGACAATATTTTTTTAACAAATGGATCTTTTTTCCTGTCCTAACTTCAAAGAAAGCAGACATTAAAATCTATTTAAACAGTAAATGCTTATGTAATTGTAAATACTAAATTTTCCCATGTTTGATAATGAGACAATACATTTGTAAATAGTTTAATATATGCACTAATTACATATATATTCATTTAGTCAAATTAATTCTAGCTATCCAGACTTTCTTTTCATGGCACACAGAAGGAATCTTCGTAGATTTTGTTTTACTTAAGATACATGAGTAGAACCAATACAATTAGTATTTAGAAATAAATTTAGACATTTGTTAACTATAAAATATAAAGAAAAATGTTCTGTTTGACACTAACAGTTTTATTAATTGCATATATACATTTACTTATTTATATATTGAAGTATATATATATACTAACATATAGAAATAAAAATCAATCGTGTTTTGTATAATTTGAATTTTGAAACACCTTAAACTTTAATTTTCAAACAGGATACTGAATTATTTCTTCTTCTTCTTCTTCTTCTTCTTCTTATTATTATTATTATTATTATTATTATTAAATTGTTATATAGCTCTAATAAAAAGAAAAGCAAAGTCTTTAGAAGAAGTTAAATGTTACAGAAGTTACCATTCTAAAGAAGTTAATGTTGGAAACAAGTGTAAAAGTCATATAATGATAATGTTACAGCTGATAGCATTCTATAGTTCTAAAGTTTATTTAGATCAAATTCAGGTTCACTATTGAGATCTTGCTTTCCTAATAGAAAACCAGCTCTTGTTTATTATTATCATAAAACAAAATACAAGAATATTATTATAATCTGTCACTGTGGAATTTCATTACCAGTTATTTCAAACAATTTTAAATGAACTAACATTATGGTTAAAATGTTAGACTCACTTCATAGAATCTTACCAAATAATAATATTATTATTATAATAATATATAATCTACAGTATTTACTCATATTACTTATATACACTCATGGCAAAAAACAAGCAAACAAATAAATAAATGATTGCTATCAGCCATTAATAATAACAAGACCTATTGGTCTAAACAGAGAAATGTACACAACAATAAAGTTGTATTGAAATTGTATAAATAAGTGTATTACAATATAAAATACAAAACAACAGAATCAGAAACAAAACAACAGAAACAGACTTTAGCCTGTTGTGACACCACAGAAAATGTCAGAAACATGAATCTATGCTTACTTTGATGGAATAAGAACAGGGTTTGGAGCCCCATCAATTAACATGCTTTCTAAATATCATAATCTTATACATAAACATAAACATAAACAACAGAAGAAGAAGAAGAAGAAGAAGAAGAAGAAGAAGAAGAAGAAGAAGAAGAAGAAGAAGAAGAAGAAACACAAATAACTTAGAATAAGTAAAGAAAGTTTACATATTTTGTATATACTCAGATTAATCTATCAAGCTAGCAGATATCAATAATCATTCTGGACGATGTAGTGCAAGATATTACAGATTGATATTTGTTTTCTTTTCTCTTCGAAGACCAGGCTGAATGTGTAGTTGACTTTTATGATGTCAGTTTACCCTGAACAACAAAAGGATCATCAAATCATCAGATGTATTCTGCATACTGTGAAGTTAGTCCCAATTATATTTGCTTGTTTGAGGATGTAGTCACCCAGCAAATAGCATAAAACAATACTAGGTCAAAATCATGACTCTTTAAGCTTTAAAAACTCTTTAATGCTTTAAGCTATGTAGATGTTCACTTGTGATTATGAACTGGTGAGAATTGCGCTCAGTGCGGAGGAGGAGCGTCTTGACAATCGATCTGAACTGGAACTTAGCCTGTTTTTGTTGATTCACTACAGATTAACTCACTGCACAGAATAAAAATAAAAAAAAACAACAACACTGTGACAGAGACGCGATCACAACCGTCTAAGCCACAAAACAGAAGTTACAAATAAATGAATGGTTTTACAGCTAAACTGATTAAAGTATGTCGAACAATGTATTACACCATTTTAAGCATTGAGAGGCAACAAACTGGACTACAAGCTAATGGTTCCACTCCTAACCAGGCTGAGCTCATTAATAGTAGTAGTATTTCCGATTTCCATTTATAAACGTTTAACTAAATACTCTCATATTTATATATATACAGCCAAATAACGCGCATTAATTACAGTTTAATAGGCGTTTTATTAGTTTCCTTAACATGTATATACATTTAATTCATCGCGTCGTTGAATTACGATAATTGTGCATGGGTGATTAGATCATTCACGTCTTCGTGTAACTATTTAACCTGTTAGTTCTCTGAAAATACGTCACCTAACGACCCCTTTTACGTCTTACATTCAAGTTTTTTGTCATTTCCAAACGACGCTTGCGCTTAATTCGTTTGAATAGCATGCGTAAAGGTATAAGGTTATTTTTCTAGACATGTATTCGAAATATCTCTATTTACACAAGAAATGAAAAACATGAACTCGTTTATAGCCAGTGGCGTTACTGCTATAGTCCAGTGAAAAGGGTTTAACTAGCACAAACGAAATGTAAAACTAAGACACGAAGAGATGTGTGGTTTAAACACATTAACCTTTTACAGAATTGTGCTGGAACAGCATCGTTTTGGGGGAAAGATTTAGCTAAAACTTCAGTTTTGGTACGTGTTTACTTTCGAACACACTAGTACTATTGGCACACATGAAATGCAGCTGGGAAGAAACGGATTAGCAGCATGTCCATGTACGTGTGTGTTCATGTATGTAGGCTTTTGTATGTTCTTTATCCTCTGGCTTGAGCTGCTGAAGTTGCATTATCTTTGCGCGCCCGCTTGGTGGGAGCAGCTACTTCACTTTCTCCAGGTTACCAACGCGTGCTACAAATGATTACTGCCAAAATTCTCCAAGTAGTTTATGCGTTTGCAGTAGATAGAGATACATATTAACGACCCTTCAATACAATACAACGTTACAACGTGACTCTGGTCAGTTTGAACGACTTTATAAATTTGTTCATAATCTAATCATAATCTGAAATATAGGTGTGTGTGATGGTGTGGTGTCATCTAAAGAATACTGAAATGCTAGAATCAGTCAAGCACAAAAGTTTAATTTTCTAGCAAGATAATTCTAGCAAGATATTTGGTGATGTTTCTCAGATGTTTCTTTGTTACTTCTTTGTTAACATGTAGACCAAATATTGTTAAATTATATATGTTAAGACACATAAGCCTACTAATAAATAATATCACAAATGCTATAATAGTTCTCCATAAATTGGACATGGGTTAGCTGTAGATATAGACACAAACTATCAACTTTAAATTACAACAATTTTTAGATTTAGAATGCACCAAAATTTCAATTAGACTGTATTTGTCTATTTATAAGTGTATTCATAGTCTATGGTAATCTGTAGAAGTGTGTGGTAGGGTGCAAATGTTTTGACATTAGCACATAATAAAATGGTCCATTAATGCATGTTAAGATATTAATACTGTTAATAAATAACAAATACTATTAGTTTTCCATTAAATTTTCTAAACACAATTTTACATTAACAGTTCAAAACACTGGTAAGCAGTACATGTACACATACACTTAAATGAATCAATTTATAAGTTTGTTTCTAATCTCCAGTAACCTGTGGAGGTGCGGTATTCAAATGTTAAATGGAGCTGACAGCTCCTTATCACATATAACAACTAATGCTATAAATAACATCTCTAACAAATATTATTGAAGTTTTACAAAAACAGGACAACCGGACAGGCTGAAAATACATTTAAAAAATTTCAAAAATGAAATCTATCAATTTATCTATAAAAAAAATCAGTTTAATATAGCACGCTCAATATGTAGACTGTAGACAAATGTGGCTGGAGGTGACAGTAACTTCTTAGTAACACTAAGTTCAAATGTTTTATACAAGAAGTAAAGAGGTTAAAGTTATTTCAGCAACATTTGGTGTGTTAGGATTTATTTAATTCCAAATTAGGTTATGTAACAATGCAGAAGTGAGAGATGTGTAAGCTGTAAATATGTTTTCTAAACGAAATTTCAACAATGCAGCATTGTGGCAAACCCCTGGATAGTTGGAACAGTTAAGAATAAATGTTTAATTATACAAGTAGGACATTTGGCATGTTAGGTTACACAAATGTTTGATCATTTTTAAATAAATGGTCTAATGGTGTGTATTAAGATTCTATTAATGAAACCAAATAAAGCATATCAGTTCAATTTGTTTTTCCCTGTAAATATGCTCTAACAACTAATATGTCCACATTTATACATGACTTCAACTTATCTACATATCCTCTGAAAAGCTTTTGGAACCACTGGTTTTAATATTAATCCTGCCATTTGTCCAAAACTGTGCCACATTTGCTTTGGCAATCAGGAAGCCCATTCTTCCTGACAATTCAGTTATATATGCTGCTAGATATCATACACTGCCTTGTTCACATAAACTCTGCAGACCAAGAGGGAGAAAAAATCATTTTTTAGAATATGTGAAATCTAATTTTCATGTAAATCTTTTTTTTTTTTAACAAAAAACCCCTGTGCAAGCACACATTTGTACTTAAATGTTTGGTATATAGCCTGAAATTGGCTAGAGTGCTCCTACTTAGCAAAGCATGTTGTGTCTATAGTGTATAGTTTATTGTATGATTTATTATTATTTTTAATGTATGTATATTGTCTGTTTTTATTGTATGTATTTAATTTTGCACCTCTCTGTCTCCTTGTTATCTATCATCTTGTGTGAAATTGTTTCGTGTAGCACTGTAATTTGGGGGGAACTACATTTCGTTCCTAACGTTGCATCAGTCTGTGCTGAGAGGAACAACAATAAAGCTGACATGGCTTGACATGAGCAAGTTTAAACACAAAGTGTTCTCATTGTTTATCAAAAAACCTGATCCCCGAACTTTGCTGGTACATATTTACTTAAACAGTTCTCTTCACGAATGCATAATAATTACTATTAAACATTGATCAAGAAGAGTTACAGCTGAACGATTTTACCTCTTCGAATCAAAATGGGGGAAAGAGACTTTTAAATGGGAGGCGAGCCGTGAGATCGGGGGTGTGTTTATTACGTCTTAAGATTTTAAAGGAGAGCGCGTTTCTGATTGGCTCCTAAACACCCCGCCCCCGTCCCCAACCTCTCTCCATTTTGGGAGCAGTAAATGGGAGATGAAACAGTTTTGCAGTTGATCGTCGGAAAACTATATCGTTTATGATTTAAAATGAATTAACTTTATGCAACACTGGACCAGAGGAATTGGTCTGGATTGGTCAGGTAGTGCAGAATTACCCCGTGTACAGCATTACATATTATAATTTATTCTTTCCTTTTTCAATCGTTTCTTTTTTAGATATTAGTAATTTATCAGTTTAATTAGAATTAAATGCTGTTCAGGGTTCAGAGAGCTTTTATTTTTGAATGTATCACATGC
Source organism: Tachysurus vachellii (assembly GCF_030014155.1). Taxonomy (NCBI): domain Eukaryota; kingdom Metazoa; phylum Chordata; class Actinopteri; order Siluriformes; family Bagridae; genus Tachysurus; species Tachysurus vachellii. Next base: position 8,237,520 of record NC_083477.1, on the reverse strand, counting down.
ATGTTATCTTTTCCTGCTTGCTTGTTTATAATAAATAAACAAGCTATAAATACAATCATATTTTTTTAATGTGATCTAAACTTCTCTTTCAATAAACTTTCTTTTTGGAAGACACTGTGAACTGTAGACAAAATGTTTTTGTTTTATTAAGTTTCAAGAGCTTTAAGTTTAATTCAACAAAAGCTCAGATTGTTGTGCATGCTTACATGTTTAAAAAGTGTTCATCAGGGAGTGATGTGGTTAAAAATCTCTGAATGTATTTGCACAGTCATGTCAATTGTGATTTATCTCCATATTTCAAAGATTATATTTTCCTGTATTCCTATTTTCTGAACCCCATCCATGCTACTATAATTGAACTGTCAAGAAGTATGACATTTAAATTCTGTTTAACCCAATTCTTTCTGGTAAAATTATATAAATCTAATTGATGTAGGATTTTTTAAAGCTTCTATTGTGAAATGGTGTATATGCTCATGTTAAATTAATGCAAAGTACTGGTTTATGTTCATGCTTAAACTAAAAGCTGCATTAGGAAATTATTTATACTGTACAAGTAACAAAAGAAAGATTAATGCTAATAGTTTTTACACAGGATTAAACAAATTGTCATTATTTCAATTATTTCAGTGTCTTTAAAACATAATTGTGTCTATGTATGTGCAATATAAAACTGTAGACTAAATGTCCCTGAAATGTACAATAGAAAATTAAAACAACAATTAAAATGAATTATTTATATTTGAAAGAAAAGTGGAAATATGAATGATTTTTCCCACATCTTATTTGTTTAATTTCTATACTACTGCACTGAACTGCATTTGCTTCAGCTGCTGTTAGTCCACTAATGTCACCAATACTAAAATACCAGCATTTCCCCTTTAACTTAGGCAGCACTCCTAACACTCCATTCTTTGGTCTCTGTAATCTGTGTCATGGTCTCTGAACATTTAAGTGAATATTAGATATACATAATTTGCTCAATCATTTTTTTTACTGAAATTTTTATTCCTGTAATGCACAAACTTAAACCATTGCATTGTTATCATTGTATATATTGTATTTCCAAGTCTTTAAAATTGCAGAAGAGTAATATGTTACATATGTAGTCTAAGCTTTAATGTAACCATGTAACCAGCCTTGTTTTTTTCCCCCAAGCAATGTTGGTTTTTATGTATTGTTATGAGTCCTTCATTTTAGTTTTGTTGCATTAATATTTATTTAAAGCAGAAAGATCTGAAAAATCTGTAAGATGTATATACTCTCCCACCCAATAAAAATTAGACATTCCCTTTGCCATTCAGTTATGCTATTCCCAACCCCCTTCCAGTATGTGGTCAGGTCACACCCACAAAGCTAATAAGAGCTGTTTTGGAGCTCTGGGGGCTGTAATGTCATGGTGATATCTTCAATAGGTTAAATAACTAAGTTTATAAAGTTTTTCACATTACACAATTCTATTCTTCAAAAAGAAGCATTTAAGTTTGATGTGACTTTATAGCAAAGGTCATTATGCTATATATATATATACCATAGTAATGTTAATTATGTTCATGCAATCAGAGTCCTTTCTGAAGTGCTTATATCAAGTTTTTATATCAGTTTTATTAGTTTTCTGATGTTACTCTGATATTTTAAAAAACAATTAACAATTACAGATTGCTTACACATTATTGTATAACTATAGCACTTATGACCCTCTGCCCGATTGATCCAAGTCCACCAGTGCATGCACTGTGCTATGAACTATGAAACCAAATCTATATGTATACTGAACAAGGGCCATTAAAGAACACACATATCATACATGAGTACACCATCCAATAGACACATAAAAGAATACAAGTGTATTACAGATAAAAACAAATTCTAACTGTACAGTATCCATGACTACACTTTAAGAAAAAGTTTGCATCTTTTTGTTTGTCATTTTAGAAGACACCCATAAAAAAATAAAGAACATTACAACACATGGTCCTATTCCCTTTCAAAGAGAAATCCATGTAGAACCCTTAGTTATTAAAAAAACATTTTTTAATAGATTTTCACTTCAATTCAGAAAATATAGAAAACATCATTGAATGAGTAGATTCTAAGAAGAGTGTATGAACTTCCATTTAACCTAAAGGCCAAAGTTTGTGCTTTTAATATTTAACTTTCTTGCTTAAACATAGTTATACTTACTGTACTTAATGTTCACAAAAGTGGGGCGTTCCTTCACTGCTGTTTTCACCTTTTAATTTTCAGTTGAAAACTCTGAGACTAATACTGGGGCACAGGTGACAGAATTCATTCCTAGAGGCCCTTCTAGTGGAGTTTAGTATTCCACCTCATTTATCATGATTTGCTCAATATGGTGTGTCAGAGCAGAAAGAATAGTTGTACATGGCCATAATTTTTCGCTCCTGTTTTAAAACAAAAAAATGCATGGGTTATCTGGTAGTGAAATTATCACCAACCCTTTAAAAGTTGCTTTGTTACAGAATTCACTACCATCCCTAATCCATCAGAGCTTATCAAACTAATAAAGTAGAATTATTAGCTGCAGTATGTGTGCGATATTAGGTTTGGAAAGTCAATCTGTAACACAGTCAATTTGCTGGTCACATTGCTGGTGATCGCTGTGTGCATTGATGTTAAATCACGTTACACCGTTGGTAGAAGTATTGCTTACTAGCACGGAAATTCAACAGTGTGAAATGCCGTAGCATTCACAGTCTGCTATGTAGTGGAAGGGGAAGAGGCATCAAAAGGCACCGTAGTCCTAAATTTTCCAAATGACATCAAGCCACAAAACTATCACTACTGCAAATACAATTAGTAGCAATTTTCTGGTGGTGTTCTCAGTTTAGGACAAAACAGTCATTTGTCATTTCTGCTTAGAACAAAGGGTCTGTATTTGATATGAGACATTAATGACCAAAAAATCCAGGAAGGCAAGTACACTATGTGTGATTAACTCATTTAACTAAGTATTCATGCACTCAAAAACTTTATTTTAAACAGCTGTATATTTAATTATATATTTGTTTCATCCACCTGTCCATAGGTAACCATCTGCTGAAGGGGTGGGGCAGGCATGAAAGTAATCGATCTGGGCATTTTTGATTGGCATATGAAACCATATTTCATATGCAAGATCTCTGCATTCTAGTTTACACTAAAGTTGTGTAAAGTTGTAGAGATGTACATACGCACACCCCCACGTGTGTGGGAGAGAGGGAGAGAGAGAGAGAGAGAGAGAGAGATCACTCGTATCATATCATCATGTATATCATGTATATGTATCATGATAATTCTATTCTGTTTATCAACACCTAACAGTAGGTGTAGAAGTCAAAACTGTAGGTAAAATACGCGCTGTGGCTAAACAAATTCACCTCGTTAGCAGTGTAATCTGAATACCAATTTAACAAGAATTTTGCTTTCAGTAAATAAGATATCTCGGCTGCATCACGACACAGGACGGGGTGGTGGGAGTGGCAACTACAGCGGACTATGAAAATGTATGAAGCTCGTGTTTTCATAGTATGTACAAGCGGTGAAGCAGCGTGCTTCATGGAGCACGAGAGGCCATTTTCTTTCAAACGAGGCTGGGGTGCTGCCGCCACGTGTACAAGTCCTCCAAGAACTATACTAAAGCGTCCCAGTGTTGTTTACTGACTCATAGCTTTGCCACGTGAGTTAATGATCACTTTTTGTGTCATATCACGGAAAGTAGCATAGAGAAACTACAGAACACACAGTTCGTATGTTGAAGGTCTTGTGCAACAGTTGATTCGCTCACTTCCTGAGGGTAGGCGGGATGCAGTAGCAGCAGGCCGTGCACTTTCACAGCCCTCCATTTTGACTCGATTGTCAAAGCCTATGGGCTATGGTATGTTGCTGGAAAGCTCCAGAAGAGCCGCTTAAACTCTCCATTACATGCAGAAAGCACGTTGAATTGTGCAGCACAGATCAAACAGCTGAAGGTTACTTATGTATCATATTTAACTGTAGTGCGAGATACATTGCTTCCGTTCAGTGTTTCAATGGAAGTTCAAAAATGTTACAGATTTTCACAGATATAGAAACTTTTACTACTTAAATGGACTTTTACCAATTCAATAAGAAGATAAAAATACAGTAAATATTTCATTTATTAAACAACATGTAGCCTATAAAAGATTCCACAGACGGCTCATGGAGCGCGCCCAAGACCAAATCTGGAGAGACCCACGCGTGTACAGCTATATAAGCTATACGACATATGAATGGGGAGAATTTTTTTATTATAAAAATACATTGATAGTATTTTAACACATTATGGCCTCATGTTCCTGTACAGCAGCTTGCATTTCGCTGTAATCCGAAAAAAAAAATTTCAACAGCGACTGGGCTATACAAAAGAAATCTGACTTTCAACCATTAGCCTACATGCAAATGCAATACCCATAGATATGTTGACTTCGTGATAGGGCACAAGCTTACTACTGCACGCTAGTGAAGAAAGCCCATTGCACAGAAGGACTAGCTGGCCCAACACACGCCCATCTGCTGCTGTGCTCTATACACACACATACACTCACACACGTCGATGAGGGCCGGCCCCTTCGCCAGCTACTCCGACAGACCACGTGGTTTCCTCTTTGCAAACAAAAAATTAGTAAATTCGAGTCGCTTTAGAGGCGGTGCCGTCGCCAGGCAGTAGGATCTGTATGACAGTGCAAGGGTACAGCTCTACGCTGAGGGGCAGATAGAGAGAAAAGAAATTCTCGCGATCCCGCCATACTTCTCTACCACTATTCAACCATAACCACCATCACATTAATACGGAGCAATACCGTTTGCTACACGGAGCAGGAAATTCGCCAGGATTGCTACAATCAAGGATCCTCCACTCGCTACCGGACTTCATCGGGCTGCAACGTTACAGTTGGGCGAACTTTCCCCGTATTCTTTTAAGATTTTTTTTTTCGAAATTCTTTCATTTTCAGTTGCAACTCGATCAAATTTACACGTGATTTTCATTTTTTATCAGCAGTCTCGGTATATATATTTTTTGACAAATAGCCCCCGGTTTGTAGAAAAGTTTTTTTTTTTTTTTTTTTGAGTTCTATTTTTTTTTTCGGGAGGAAGCATTGAATTGTTTTTCCACAATGAACAAGCTATATATTGGAAATCTGAATGAAAATGTGACCGCAGAGGACTTGGTTAAAACCTTTGAAGACTACAAGATTCCTTACTCTGGGCAGTTTCTTGTGAAAACGGGATACGCGTTTGTTGATTGCCCGGACGACCAATGGGCTATGAAAGCAATTGAAACATTTTCTGGTAAGTAATTTAGTCTAAAAGAATTACTGTTCCAGTTTTTTTTCTTTCCTTGTGTTGCTCCATGCATCAACTATTTCTAAATCTTTCCAAAAGTGCTATTCACGGGAGTCAAGTGAAATGTGCTAAACGGTGCGGGCTGTGACTCGTTAACCTATACATTTCTGCTCTTTGCGGTGTAAAGGAATGAAGTGGGCATTTCTTTGAGTCAAGGAGTGCAAAATAACTTTTATACTCCTAGGCTAGCCAAGACCTTTTAATATGAGCTACATCAACCTACTTTTCTTGGTCCTACTACCCGTATAGTGTTGTCTGAGTAGGAGCCTTACGATAATAACAGCAGTAATATGAATTTAAATGTACTTGCGAGAAGCTCTGAAACCTGTCTTCATATTCAGTAGAATTCACCAAGTCCAGCTACAGAGTGAAATCTCACCCCTCCCCCTTTTGGCTAATAGGCCGCTATAGTAAGATGAACCACGTTTCATGTAGCCTATAGGCCTGTTGTAGAACCACGTAAAAGAAATGGCTATGGAGTCCCCCTTCGAAGATAACAAAGCTAAATGCAACACTGATTTCTACATGTATACTTCTTGTCCATGTATAAAATATCTCTACACATATGTTGCATTTGATTGATATGTGGGTTCTCTACGCTGTGCGTTAGCAGTCTTACAATCTATAGACTAAGAAGGCGTATTTAACTATAATCTCCAGTGTCTGTAAAGTTTTTGTATACAGGTTCATTAAACATCGAGTCTAAAATCTCTGACGTCCATGACACAAATGGCGAGAACAGCCTATAGAGCCCATGTGTCCAGTGAAATGTGGACGTATAACACAAATGTTGCATGTTACAATGTGCTTTAACCAGAGTAACTCTGTCAAAAGTGTTTATTACTAACTTTTTATCCCAGTTCAAAGAAAATCATGTGAACCTATAGCCCTTCAATAGCTGTGTAGAGTATTTCTTTTTTTTTTCTTTAAATTATTGACACTGAAAGTGAACTAGGTTGTAATGCATCCAATTACTAGCATTAAAAATGTTAAATATAGCCAACATATGCAGTGAGGACCAATGAATGGATTCGGTGGCCTCATTTTGTGATTTTTTTTTTTTAATTATTATTATTTTTTTTTAGGCAAAGTGGAACTTCACGGCAAACGAATTGAAGTAGAACATTCTGTCCCTAAGAAACAAAGGTATTTGGTTTTACTTTAAATCCTTGCTCTGTTCCTGCAAACATGAATGTATGCATTGTATTGTATATGGTTTACATACGAGAGATATGTTTCGTTCATTTGCTTTATTCTTCATGGCTGTCAAATTTGTTGATTTGTTGGATTTAAAAAAAAAAATAGAAAAATAGCTTACTGCATTTAACTTTTGTTTCATTGCACCTTACTGATTTCCTCCATATCGACAAGAAATGATTCGTCTGCTTTGTGACATTGCAGCGTTTGATAGTTGAAGCACAAAAGACGGTAGGCTCTGAAAGGCGCATCACGTGATTTTACAGGAATATTTTCTTTAAGTTTGGATGCTATTTTTGGGTTTGTATTTGTTACATAAAATAATCTCGATGTTGTTGCTGCCGTTTACTGCAGTGCTTTCATTACTCCTGTTTCATACATTCAGAAAGGCCTTGGTCTGAAGTAAGGCCTAGGCTTCGAAGGATCTTTTGTTGAGTCATAAACTCTGATCTGTTGTGCATTAAGTATCGATGGAATAATAGCCTGTCGTTTTGCTTTAAAAAGCAATTATTAAGTTGATACGGCTCAAATATTGAATTGGGTGCATTGTGTTAGTAAATTTGACATTTCTTCGTATTGTTCCTTATATTTGTGATAGCATATGTTTAGCAGTTTGTTTACTACGAGAATCTAAAAGTGTTCAATAAATTAATTGAATGTATACGCGTTGTGTTCAGAGCTCGTAGAATAAGGTTAATGTGTGGCTGTTAATATGGTGGTGAGTTTGTGAAGATACATAGTTGGGATCTTTTAGAAGCTAGAACTGGGTCTACCATGGGTTTAATAGTAATAGCGAAAGGACTTTCCAACAGCCTATCGGACTGTTTACTAAAAACGAAAAAAAAAAAAAATCCGCCATACCCACTTTTTCTCACCACACTCGCAACCTGTTAAAAACTGGCATAGCCATTAAAAAAATTGATTAACTTAATAAATTAAGCCAGTGTGGAACATGCAGAACCACAGTTAGGAGACCAATAGACCATTGTGACTTAAAGCAGACCGTCTATAAAATGTGAGTCACAGCAGGTTATTATTATTATTTTGCCTTATTATTCAATCAAATCTAGTGGGTGCCAATGAACAGGTAGTCCTAAAAGCTTGATAGTGGCCACTGAATTAATTAATGAATTTATTTATTTGCATGCTGTTGAAGGTCTGCTATAAGCACGCGCCCACAATTTTCAACACGTGTCGGTGAATTGAATCAATTTGTTACTGAATATGTTCTTGTTTAATATTCAAGTTACCTGGGCATCTAAACACTGATGCTAATAGTTACATGTGGTGCTGTATAAAGTATTTTTGTACCGTTGAAAAAGTACCGTTTGTCGTCGTGCTCTGTCTTGGCTTCAATTTTTTTTATTTTATTTAATTAAAAGCCAGATTGAAATGACACGTGGTCGCCATCATTGCGAATAAGCAATCTAACGTCAGCAAATAAGAAAATGGCGGCCAATGCAGCCCTGTGTGGCGAAACCCACATGAATGGCTCATGCCTGTCTAGAGAGGACTATGTGGGAATGTCTAGAAATCCATTTATATTGATGCACGCACGTACGGGGGGAAAAAATCAGGTCGAATGAATGTTCTTTTTCTTATTCATCTTACTATCATTAATAGTAGTAGTGGAAAAGACGTTTTGCTGTGCTCGCTATCTGATAGACCCTATGTATTATAACTGATGGGGGGAAAAAGATTTCAGGTTTCCGTTTTTTATGGATTTCTTCTAAAACACATACGCTTCATCCCTAATTTTTGAAATAAACGTGGTCCAAAAAAAGACACAAGAAACTCATATGAGGGAGAAGAGGAATGATAATTAGGTCAAAGGTATCGTCGCTCTTTCGCCGCCATTTTGGCTTAGGTTTGAGCCTGAAACGAAAATTTATATCAAAATTAGCATTAAGATGTACTTGTGCATGCTGCTTAATACCATCTATTATATACCCTGTATATTTATATATATCTAACACATAGGTTTGGTCTAAATACAATATCAATTTAAAGAAAACTTTATCCTTAAAACAACAAAAGGGAAAATTGGACTCAACCGTTAGCGTATTTACCTGTGTGTGTGTGTGTGTGTGTGTGTGTGTATATATATATATATATATATATATATACACACGTGTGTGTGTATGTATGTGTATATATAAATACACACACATACATACACACTATATATATATATATGTGTGTGTATTTATATATACACACACATTATATATATATATATATATATGTGTGTGTAATATATATAAAATAAAATGCATGTGTGTAAGACTGAGAGAGAGTGTGAAGGCCATTGAAGCAGTAGAGATTATTCCTATTGTGTGTCTCTTCTGTATGCAAACATGGGTCTTCTATGAGTATTCTGAAGTGGGAAGAGAAATAAGCATGGGCATGGGTAAATTGAGCCTTTAACATTAAAATGATGGCAAACACACGTTCAGTTGGACCAAAAAGTTGAGCCTACTAATCATTGTGTCTTACAGCCAAAAGTAGACTAGAACAAAATATTTTGAGGAATTAATGTGGATATGCACACTATGTACAGGAGTGTAAGGCAGCGGGCACATGCTCTTACGTGGTGCCTTCCTATGTTTTGTTTTATGTTGAAACTACATGAACCGTTTTACATTTAAGGCTTCTATAATGAAATAAGTTTAGGGGTTGTCTCACATCTCCTGTTGAATGCCATTTACTTAGTGTATTGAGATCAGCCCGTATAGTTATACAATATAATTTCAAAAATTTTAAAAGTTTTAAAAGTCACTAATGCATTCTTCTAGTCTACTGATTTTTAAGTCTACTGATTTGACAAAATAATTGGGCTGATTATATATATATATATATATATATATATGTATATGTATGTATGTGTGTATGTATGTATGTATGTATGTATGTGTGTATGTATGTATGTATGTATGTATATGTGAGTATAGAAGTATGTTGACTTTAGGTAGTGAATTGAGTATTAGTAATTGAACCTCTACTAAAATGTTTGCATTCATACACAGCAAGAAATCTGCTTTACAAGTATGATGTGCACTTAGGACTTGTTATACTTTGTCTGTACTAAACCAGAATTTTTTTTGGAAGAAACCTTGCATATTGCTACATGACTTTATTCTTGGATAAGTATTGAATGAATACTTTTTGAATAAGTGTAGGAAAAAGTCCTGCTGCAGTGCTTATAGAAGAAAAAGGTAATCAATGATGCTTCAGTCAGTGCAGGAATGTGTGATTTGCTATGTTAGTCCATATAAGTTTCTTTATGGGGGTGTGTCATTAATTATATGATAATTGTTTTTGTAAAGCCATTTTGTACTTCTGAGCATTTCATTCCTAGGTCTCCATAAAGTGTTATCTGTCTTTTAGTCTTTGTAGTTCTAGACTGCCCTTTATGATGGAGAGTAGCAGGAAAGGTGTTGTTTTAGGGGCAGAAACTATTTTTTTTAAGATTGTGATTGGTCTGTTTTCTTTAAAGAGGAATTTAATGTTTAAGTAACAGTTTTGATATGCAATAAAATGAAAGCTTGTATCACAGTGTAACTATGGTATTTTTGGCTATATTGACCTTGTACCCCATTCCAATGAAGATTCTGCTTGAATCGTTGGTTGCATATTGTCCCCATATTGTATTTTCCTATCCACTGCATATTTCAGATTTTATCTGAAAGATGTGCAGTGAACATGGGTAATGGCAGTCTTAAACCATAGCATTTGCCTGCCTGCTCCCCCTCCCTTTTTTACTCTCGATCACCCTTCTTCCTCTCCATCTCCATTCGTGATCATAGTACTACAGAAGGCAGGGGGAGGAGCTAAAGCAAGAGGGGGAGCGACCAATCAGGAACCACGAACACCTGTGTGCACATTCTGAGAAGCAGTGTACTGTGTTGCATGAGAGGCCACCCCTCTCTTGCTCTCATACACATACATACATACATACATATTTGCACTCTTTCTTTCCTTCCCTGGTTCTCTTGCTCTCACATAATGAAGCTAGAACATCAGGCACAAACCCACACAAAATAAATGCATTTATTTTTCTAGGAATTTAGTTTAGCAATTTTATCATTTAGTTCCATGTGGTAGCTATAAGTATACCAGGCTAGTAGATTGTACATGTAGGCGTGTTTTCAGCTGGGTCATTTGGCCAGTGTGACTCTGAGGGCTTGCTTGTTCTGGGGAGGAGAAGAACTGCAAGAGCAAGGGAAGAGGAGAGGGGGAGGGGTATAGGGATTGTAGGGGTGTTGTACAATGACACTTCCTCCAGGGCTTCCCTTCTCTGCCATTGTGGATTGTCTCAAAATGAGGACTGGAGCTTTGGGTGTGGATATGAAAGCAATTAAAGATTGTAGGCATGAAAGACATATGTTTCATACTTGTATTTAGATGCTGTTAGTGCAGAAGGGTTAAATATAGGGTAAATATATGCTTCTGACTGTCCCCCCGTTAACCCCCTTCCCCATTTTTTTTCATCTGTCCTGTTTTGTATGTGGGGTGAACATGGCACCAGCATGTAGCCTACAAACAAGCAGGCCTTTTGGGAGGAAAAAATAGCATGAAACAAGGTAAATGGGTATATAGAGAAAGAGTGTGTAGAAGCATTGATAGTAAAGAAAGAAAAAACCTAGTGTGGTGATTTTTAGGCATTTGTTCGTGTCTAAACGTCAAGGAAGCAGTGAGAAACAGTAATGGAGAACTTTTCACTTCTCTAAATCTTTGGATTGTATGCAAGTGCCTACCTAAATGTGCATTTCACATATTCAAGCACTAAAATAATTGAATAATAGTCTGCACACTATCTGTAATCCTTAACTAGAGCTTTAAGTCATATATAAACTAGAGCACTATATGTAGTCAAATATACACACTATAATGAGGTCAAAGCTGTTGTGAAATAAAATTTACAGCTTCTCTACCTACTAAGAGAAATTTCAGGTTGGTGCAGAATGGCCAGAGAAATTTTTTTTCAGAGAACACGTCAAACAGGTGCTCCTGGGGGGAAAAATATTGCCACAAATATGAGGGTAAATGTTGTACAGAATTTGTAAACTGTGGGTAAGCCTTGTGAGAGAGTTTTAGAAAAGGCTTGTTGAAAAATGTTTGTTTATTTATGGTTTTTATACCTGTGAATATGTTGTTAATTAATTGTTTATATCTTTAAAAAACTGTTTTGGTCCAATTGTTTTATTTGCATTGTGTTGCTGCAGGTAGAAAATTGATAATACATTTTGGAGATCATAAAAACAGAACTTGGCTGTTCTGACAAATATATAGAAATTTAAATAAATGCTTTTAGTTAGAGTTATTACGCTGTTATGTTTCATAATTGATTTTGCTCATGGAACTGGTTAGAGGAGATGATATCTCAAATGATTTAAAATAATATCTATATATTTTTTTCCCTCTGATTTAAGGATTTTAGCATCTTGATAGGACACCCCCCTACAAACACACACACACACACCACGCACACACACCAGCTCTCATTGTGCTGCTGCTGAACTGGGTTCTCTGAAAGCATAGGCACGGTAAATACTTGCCAAGGAGGGGGAGGGCAAACACTGAACTTTAAAATTCTGTAACTTCTGTTTCTCAGACTGAGTGGCTGACAGTTCTACCATGTACCTATAGGCGAGAGAAAAGATGCCAGTGGCAGGAAGTCTCTGAAGGGTATAGAAACGGGATGGAAGGGTCACATTTTATACTGTTACCAGACAATGCTGGATTTAAATGTTTTGCCTATTCTAGTATTCAGTCATATCATGGTCCTAGTATGTGTTACTGTTCTCTACTAGCTACTATGTGGTACTTGCCTTCCTCCTATCTGAGAATGCAAACTTGGCATTCTGGCTAACAAATCAAAGCATCTACTGATGCAGATACTGAAACTAAAAGGAAATGATGACCTAAAGCAGAGAACAACTTATTATGATTGTAGAATCTTAACCATGAAATGTTAAAATGGTATAAACCTAACATGATTTCTTGGTTAATATGTTTATTATGACCTGGAGTGAACATTTAGTCAGGTTAGTAATGTAGAGAGCACAGTTTGCAATCTCTGCTGCTGCAGGTTTATCTTTTCTGCTTTGTGGAATTTGTACCTCAATGTAGTACATTTACTGATTAATCCAATAGATTTAAACAATTGCAATCTCAGTTCTATAGAAAGTGGGTGATCTTGTGGGATTTGCATTTATCAAATAGACAAAGATTACTGAATTCTTGAACTTTGAGCTGGCTGTTTGTTTCATCATGGACAAATTTTGGTGTCAACGCACTGCATTGATAAATATTAATTCATTTTTAAAAAATGTCTTGGGACGTGTGAAATAGTAGTTGTACCAGTTAGAGTGCCTTGCATAAGTTTGTAGTCCAATTTTGTTAATAGAAAACTGTATGTTTCAAAATGCAACACTTATATGGCCATTAGCAAGTGATTAAAATTATTTGTGTTGCTGACATGAGATTAGAATTGCGATGGTATTCTGAAATTAGACCTGGAGCTTTTGTTTACAGACCAAGACGGTCAGGATAAAATTGTGCAAACAGTCCAGTTTGAACACGCCTCAGGTGTCTTTCTGGTACGTTATGGCTGATGTCAAGATATTCAAATGACATTTTGCTTTGCTTTGTTCTATTATATTCCTAAATCTCTGCTTCACCTATTTTCTGCAGCCCAAAATTCTGCATTGTTTTTTAATTGAGGCAGCATGATGTCAGATATTCTAGTTAAAATTTGTCTTTGTACCATGCTACAAAAATGTACTTAGTACATTTTATTTGCCTAATACATAATGCATTATATTTTAATGCATAATTCTTTGTGTCAAGGACAGTTTATCAATCAATGACAGTAAATCAGTTATATTACTAAGCAAATATTTGTTAGATTCTTTATTCTTTAATAATGGCGATCTTTATGCGCATGATGTGAACAAAGTCAGCTGTCTTGTTAAAATATATTGTTATATAATGTAGACAGACATCCTTATTATTAGCTGTGAATTTTTGTATTGTTCTACTGTGATTTCTTTTTTTAATTATTGTACTTCTATTTATTGAAATTATGTACTTATTCTGCACATATAATTTCAACAACAGTGCAATTTGAATACATAATACATGTAACTTCAAGTAAAGGTTGTACTGTTAAGTGTGGAGCTTATAGGGTTTACTTATTTTTATTTATTTATTTTGTAATAATTATAAACTATTTTGGATTTCCTTATGATTGTATGTAATAGTGGTACATTGATTTGTTCAGCGTGTGTTGTCAAACTGGCATAAGATGGTGGAAGGATCGCCATATATGAACTGAATCAAGGATGTGTATGGAGACACACTTTGCATTAATGTCTAAGAAGTATAAGTGTAGCTTTATGCAGATTTTGCTTTTGCAGTTTCATGCATGCTGTTGACTCTTGATGAATCTGAAGTTTCCAGGAAAAGATGCTTTTCTAGACATAGCTTGAGAATTCATGATGGACAATAGAAAGGTAAAAGGTAATTAATTATTTAATCTTGACTGAGACTTTCACTTTCTCTTACTTTGATATGTGGGCTACTCATTCAGGGAAAAACAGATCATTCACATAATCATTTTCAGATGTTAATTTGAGTTCCTCTTAAGGGTATTTGTTAAGAACTTTAGTAAGGTGCTTTTGGACATATTGTTCATCTTTTAAATACACTTTAAAAGACCTGAAAAGATCTTTTTATGTAGATCGTTTGTATCCTTTTGGAACAGATCATGTAACTTGGCTAGAAATGTGTGTTGAGTTAGATGTTTGAATTGTGAGAATTTGTTGATTTTAAGTCAATTGGATTTTTGTTGTCATTCCTTACTTAACTCATAAACATAGGAATAAAATATAATTTCATCAAGAACCTGGTGCAATACATGGAAATACAGTAGCTCAGCACACAAGACTAACACATAACTACATGAAAGTCTGAAACGCATGCTAAATGTATAATATACATTACAGTGTATTCTAATTTTTATTTTCTTTCTATCATCCAATTGCTGTTGTAAAGCCAAGCTGATGTATAATTTTAATTGGATATAAGGTAAAATTGCTATTAAAACTTATCCACATATGAATTTGACTTTTTTGGCCATGCCATATGTACAACAATATGAGGAAGGGAGTGAAATTGAAGCAGAAACCCAAAATTCGAAATAGTTCTATTTGTATTTTCTATTTAATTTATCTAATGTATCTAATTTTTTTTAAATTGATACCAGATCAAATTGATCTGGTTTTTTTGGTATAATAGCAAATTGACAGGGTATTTTGTAAAAATGTGAAGCTATGAATTAGCATAGTGTTGCATTAAATTGATGTGATTTTATATTGATGTTTTTGTATTTATTTTTTTCATTTATTGCAATGCTTGTATAATTAATTTGAGGAAAAGTTTCATTAATTACCTTTTTAATTTTTATTTTATTTGCCAGAGACAGGACAGAGATTGTTTAGCAGTATTTGAATAGTATGTGAATTTTAAATGTTTGGGATAAATGTTCAAAGATCAGGGTGTGTGTGGTGCAAATATTCTTAATTTTCATTTTTGTGTGTAGTTTTTATACATCACACAGATTTCATTCTGCATTTGCTCAACAGCTTCTGTACTGGTTTGTCACAATTATACTGTTTGCATTTTTTGTAGATATCAAATAGCATTTTGTTGCTTTGTACCTGTGTAGATCTATGGATCTATCTCTACCTGCTTTTTGTTCAAAGAAATCACCCGATGACTGTTAAATTATAATAATGAATTGTTTTTTATTTCTCCAAGTTGTGTTCAGTCATCAGTGATGTGTGGCATGATTTTAGTGTTCTTAACAAAACCTGAGAACTAATACAAGTTACTTCAGTCCCTACTGTAGATTTGAAAGCTTAAAACTAAAGGTTCAGTCGTTTTATTTGATTTTAATTTTTTTACATTTTTTTTTTTTTTTAAATGTGTGGTGGTTTAAAAAATGCTTTAGTGAGAAGTATTATTTTGTTCACTTATGCTTTAAAATGTTCCTATTAACACAAGCCATAAGACCCTATAGGACCATATATCACCCATGGAAAGCGGTTATTTTTCTTCCTTCTACAATTCTTCTTTTTACCCTTACATCTTTGCAGCACCCTCCCACTCGGCCTCAATCAGTTAAAATGGAGCCGTTGTGTCACATGGCTTCCAAACAGGCATGTGCTGGTCTGATCATGCTATGTCCTCCTTCTGCACACACACTCCATCATGCTAAACCCACAGAGAGAGGGGGAAGGGCCAGCAAACCTCCACCCATGCTGCAAATCTCCCTCCTTCCAACCCAAACCTATATAACATCATGAGTTCCCCTCACATGATCACTGCATGAGCTTAAAACATGGCGCCTGCTAAGTTATAGGACCCTTTTGCATGTGTGCATGAGTTTGATGCATATAATGTCAAATAACGGTGCTTGGAGAATAGGATTGAGAAGTAATTTGCTATGTACAACAAGGAAATTTAAGGACTACCTAAAATGCAGACTACTAAAAATTTGTGTGCGTGTACAACTTGTGCCTCAAATTTGGAAACAATTGTAGGTGATTTGAAACTGTGTTTTGTCATTTTAAATAAATTTTAAAAAATCATTAATGTATGGAATTTTGTCATCTGCATTATACATTCTCAGATTCTCATGCTGACCAAAGGACGATTAAGTAATATCACTGTGATCTCAAGCGCCTTATTTATTTATTTATTTTTTAATACAGTCCAATGTTCAGTTTCCTTTTCAGCATATTTGACAAGTTATTACACACATCATTCATTTAAAAAGTTGAACACACCACAACCAGTTAAACAGAATACCTGTATAACCAGTGTAGTGTAAGTAGATACATTGCCAGACAGTGCTAGACAGTGATCTTTAACATGCAGGAATGAGCTGTAATATGAGCATATAAAAATGAGAGATGTCGGAGTGCAGTAGAGGCAGATAGGTTGGTGTTCCCAAGCTCTTGGCTACATATAACATTTGAAGTCCCTGCTGTTCTAAGCATTTGCTAATGTACAAGAATGAGGGTTTACTCCATGATGTCATGAAGATTGTTTTACCTCTCATAAAATACACATTGAGATTTAACATATAAATGTATGTATAACTTTAGGGAACTGTGTACATTTCAAGTGAACATGGGAAATGCGGACACTATTTATATACGCATTTTTCTATTTCCTTTATCCTAAACATTTAGAGGTGAATTGTGCTAAAAAATTGTTTTTTTAATCTAATTAAATCCATGCTATTTGTTTGGCTAATGTTGGAAATTACATATATTATGGATCTGTTTTTTTCCAGCATATACCTGTAACAAGTATGCTATATAAAGTGAAGAGTGCTATTTGAGTCTTGAAGTCTTCTTTTCCCTGTTACGTCTATTTTAAACAGAAAATAGTGATCTGATTAAAGATTCTCAAGTGGAGGTAATGTTTTTTATATTTTTGTGATGTTTTTTTAAAGGCAAGTGTGTGTGTCAGGCTTGTTTATAATATAATTATTGGAGTTTCATATATTCTTAAACTTTATTCAGCAGAGGAATACAGCAGATATGTATTGTGTTAAAGAGTCTGAAATATATATATAATATTTAAACTGAATAAATCCATTTTTTTGATACATTTTGTATTGTTGTTGGTGTGTGATTTAATCACTTGGTATCAAGATCTCCCCCCCCCAATGTCTTCATTCAGGGCACTTGCTTTTCGAAAAGGGTTAAGGGTTTCACTGCGAAAAACCCTTTTATCTTTGTTTTCATGCTCTTACTCAGTTACTAAGTTCAGGAATATTATATATAATATTATTAGAAATATATATTATAGTCTGGCTACTCTCTCAGATTTGTAAGACTCTTAAAGTGGGGGTGATCTATTTGAAGTAAAAGTATTTTTGGAGGAGATTTAATCAGATCTCGCCCAATATTTAAATGTTTTTTTTTATTATTTGTTAAATCTCATGTTAAGGCTGTAACACTGGGTTACCATCTTGTTTGGGGGAATCTTATTCAAATGGTTAGTGGTGATTATACCATTTAATAAAGAGATGACATGTATTTTTTTTCTAGAAAGCAAACCAGCCGTAACCACCGATTTACTTAAATAACTTTTCCAGAAGTGCTTGTTTTTTGTATTTAAAAAAAGGCGCACATTTCCTCTGTTCTTGTTATGTTAGGAATCACTTGGGTTTAGACATAACCTAGAATCTGTAGGGGTGTTTGCATTTACATATTGCTACATGATCATTAAAACTACATTGCAGTTTTTAGAAGCTCCTTGATTTGTGAGAGTGGAAAAAAGGCGGCGTATTTTTATTCGGTAGTACATGGAGCGTGGATGCACACGTTTCTATAGCGCTCTACTTTTACACACACACCCCTCCTGTGTGGGGGAGTGGGCGGGTCCGTGATTGCGCGCGCCGCCTCTTTCACGCTGCTGTAGTATTCTCGAGTAGCTCTGTGACTTTATGAATGAAGGCAGGTCTCCCCTTCTCCTCTGTGCCTGAACAGCGCTGCGTAAACGGTGGAGCATTGCAGAGACACGGGATTAAACAACACATTTTCTTCTTATGCTTTTCCCCTAGCACTCACTGCTGCCTTGTGGAATTTCCTCAACAGTTTGAAAATCATCTTGATTTAGCATAACTGGATCAGCGATTACTAATATAATCCTTTAATAATATCGAAAAATGGAACGACAAATGTACTAATAAAATCTTAGTCTATCAGACTAGTAGTAGTGTTTTGATAGTGTGTGTCTGGATACCATGTTTTTACAATTGATTCTTTAAAAATACCTACATTCAATCACAATCCAATGCAGCAGCTTTCAAATTTCACACACACACACAACAAAAAACCCCACAAAGGACGTAATGCACACATTTACATGTTGAATGTAATTACAGCAGTACTGACATGGTTGCTAAACAAAGTCTTCATGGTGTATGTGCCTGGAATAGTAGCTTGCGCGCGCGCATGTAAGCGCGATTCATTGTGGGTAATTGGGCGTTGTCATGAGAATATGGCTGCTTACACTCTAAAATGGCTGAGTGGATATTCGCTTGCTGTTATCCTCTCTGCTTGCAAGACTACTGAACAGAACAGATAGTGGATTTACCTTGGTGTTGGCGAGGTTGACCATTTAACCCCAAAATTTGGTTTATTTGCCCGAATGCTGGTTTAATTTGAAATTATACGATGCGTTTTTTTCTTATTGATTTACAGTAGGCCTGTTGTCTTATAAAAACATCTTATTTAGCCAAATACACCTGCTCTACTTATAAAGACTGTCCTCTTTTACTATTACTAAATAAATTGCTGTCTTTTACATTATACATTCTGATAAACACCTTTAAGTCAAGACCCTACAGGTAGAAGCAACAATTTTGGTCTCGCCAATGAGGTTTATTTATTTTTTTATTTTTTTAATGTAATACATTGTATATCTATAAGATATCTTCTTACTGTAATGTTAAACATCAAATGTCTCGGACCTCGTTCTTTAACTCATTTTGTCCACTCGCGGGCCACACCATCGTATTTAAATTTGCTCTATTAAATTAAAGTCCCGCCCAATATTCCTAAAACCTGAGGACATGTATCCCAGATGTGGTTTATAAACAGAAAACATTCGGTTTTCTATCATGCTCGTGTATGTGACGTGTGACATACATGTTAGTTTCCTTTATAAAGCGAATAAAAAACAATAGAGTGGAAACCCATGAAGTCACGTTGTGGTTTAAAACTGTTTCCTCAAATCCTTTTTTCCCTTGGATTTGTTTTGCATTGAATAATATTTGTACACGTTTGAACCATTGAAATTACATTGAAATTAGTGAAAAGGCAGAAATATTTTTTTATCTTTATTTTAATTTAACAGCCTGTAGCATTGTACTGGTTAAAGAAATTCCAGTAACCTTCATAGTGTGTGTGTGTGTGTGTGTGTGTGTGTGTGTGTGTGTAAATACACTATTCATATGTAGTGTCTTGCTTTTAAGGAAAAAGGCTTCTTGTTTCAGAAAACCGTAATTTATTTTGAAACTTTTGAATTAATATTTAATTTAAGAAATACATTTTAACAACAAGCTCATATAAAGTTACCGGAAGATTGTGGCTATTTATTTATTTATTCATTCATTCATTCATTCATTCATTCATTCTTTGCTTGCTTGTTTGTTCGTTTTTGTTCTATTAACATGGGGAAGATCAACTTTAACTACTTAGTTATTTTTTTCTGTTATTTAATGTAACGCAAGTCAGTGACGCCAATTAATATATGGCAGATTGAATCATGTTCATTTGCGGCCACTTAAGCCTGGAAAGGCGACATTACTCGTTAGCTTGTTGCTCCATATATATATATTGCTAGTGACTAGTAGTTAGTAAAGTTGATACTGCTATGATGTCTTATTTTTGCTACTATATTGCTTATGCAAGTTGACACAAGCCAATACTTTTAAACGTTACAAATTTAAAAGAGAAATCTTGTATGTGGTTAAGACTATGTTCTTCTGCACCTGTGCGCGAGACGATTCAGGGGAAAAACACGTCGTTAAGATGTCGAAGCGCCTTGTTACCTTCCACCTGCATGGTTCATTATGGGTGCTGAGGATTGCATGCACTATATTGGACGGATTTGATGGACATTTGGCACTGTATAATGGATGGGCGTGGCTTATCTAGAAGAAAGGTGGAGCCTATGTGCATTAAGTAAATCATGTAAATCAAGTAAAATTAAATGACCTACGGAATTTTACGTAAGAGTGCAGACTCTGTAACGTGTTTCAGATGTGCACGTTACTCATCTTAAGTTGTAATGAACCATAAAATCTGGCTTTACACGTGCTGAGGTCCTACGTGAAGCCTAAACGTAGTTTAATATCCACCAGTTCCTGTGTTGTACATGTTATTGCAAACTTCTACAGCCTGACGTGTGAAATGGGGGGAAAAGTATGTGATCACAAAATACAGTATGATACAGAATATAGACCTAAATCTGTGGTGCACTGTTCTCATTCATTAATCCAAATCCTCTCAAAAAGACTTCAGGTTAGACCAATAATAAAGTTAAAACAAATAGCTGATGTGGCGAGTTGCATTTAGTTAGTGTGGTAGGTTACACTAACCTGGGGAATTGATAAGATTTTGGCATGAAACGTTTTTTTTCCTCGTCTGGGTGGGTGTGGTGTACATGTGCTTTTGCCTGTAATCAGGATTAGTAACAAGAACAAACGACGAGAACTAGTTTTGTTTTATTCAACATGTAGGATCACCTGATTATATCCCTTTTAACCTTCTGCAAAGCAAATGCATCGGAACATGGTATATGTTCAAGATCCACGATTAATGTACGATTGTTTTTTTTTTTTGTAATTTATTTGTGCTTTACAAGGTGTCGTCGAGTGTAGTTTTTACTTTGCAATAGAGAATTACAAAAGCCTGTCAATAGCAAACGTACTTTTGTTAGTATTTTTTGGAATACGTGGCGACTTGCATGATTTTGCCCGAAAGAATGCAGATCAGGTTGAATAAGCGAGTTGATGCCATTTTAGTTCTCGCGCCACACTCACGAAATGGCGCACGCGAGACAGCGGGCCTGAGACAAGACTGCGTTTTGTTTTAATATCATTCCTAACATCATTATAGGCCTAAAATGAACATTTCTATCTAATGTTGCATGTACCTCGGTATATTCTACACACCGGCGCCTATTGCAACCATCATGACCGTATGAATCTTGAGACTCCTTTGATTTGTCTTATTAAAAACGTATATTCATGATTAGTTCGTTAGAAAGCACATATTTTCGATAAGGACTTGTAAAGCGGTGTGTCCTGGGGTTTTTGTAGCTCGCCTTAGAAAACAGACTATCGCACAATCTCTTCATACAGAGCTGCGTGCAATGTGTGCAGCAGAACGTGAACTTTGACCCGAAGCAAGGGTACATCGCCTTTTAAACCTAGAAAGGAATTCGGAGAGTTATTTTCTAACGGCCTGTGCTTTACCCAGCGCCCACCACAACCGACCCTCCGCCTAAGCAAACGGAAAGCCGAGGACACGCATGCGCATGAGCGGCTTTCCAACTATCCCCCACCCCCTTCTCTATGTAACGTGCGCGCGCGCACGCTTACATACATGTACACACGCGGTACATGGATCTGTTCACTCCTTACGATAAAGTCCCATTTTTCTGACATCACAATTTTGCTTTTCATCGTTTTAAACCCCTATTTAATATTATCGGTCACTTCTGCACACACCATGCGTGTGATAACACGTAACAGTTAAGTCCTTGAAATAAGTCATGTTTGTTTAATATCTGGAGTCATACTGTACACCTGATTGGGAAGAGAAATTAAAGCTTATATTATACCCTTGCTGACTTAAACATAGCTTTCCAAGAAGTTGTAAAACATCACTTGGTTTTAACCACAACCCCCTACCTTATCCTGCCCTGGCCTGTTGCCCTTTCAACCTCTGAGTTTCCCCCAACGGGGTTCAAAGGTTGAGATGCAATGCTAAGAGTAAATGAACTGGGGACCCCTTCCATACTATACCAAATTCCACAGTTCCCAAGACAAAAGGGAAAAAGAGGGAGAAGGAGGAGTTTTTCCACACGATAATGCAGCAGAAGGCCCCCCCACACACACAGTTACCAGTGCAGTGGCATTCCACAGTTGAGCAAGTTGCACCATGCTCATTGTAATGTGATGGTTGTCATATTACATTTGTGACCATAGGGGTTGACCTGTTCAACTCATTGGGAGAGCTCATAACATGCCTGCAAAGTTGTGATATTTGTCAATTTTCATGTATACATTTTTTTTATTATTAATTTTACAGACACCATTGAATGGCCATTACAGGCACCTATGTGTGTGTTCTGAAAATAAAATTTTGTGCATCTGGGATTTTTTTTTTTTTTAAGTCTGTATTTTTGGGGAAATATTTGGACGGTATAGTCAAGTTACTTAACCTTTGAAAGTGTTTTCCTTTGATAAGAAGACTGATCTGATTGTGTGGATGATGTACATACTAAGAGGAGGTAATCATTTGCATTTATCAGGTTAGGGCTTACAAATCTGTGTAGAAGAAGGGATGCTTCTTATTTAAAATCTCTAATTTGATTTTTAGTAGATGGCACTTTAAAATCTAAATCTAACAGAAAAGGCTAAAATTGTAGTGCCATACCAAGAGCAATTGTTTGCAATATTGAAGAGCAAGGCTAATAAGTGAGTACTTTGAAATACTATGCTTAAATTCTATTGAAGTTTCTAAACATATTTAAAATCGATTGCCTCATTTTTGTAGAAGTTGCATGTCATGTACATACCCAAAGTTTCAATTATTTTTTTTTTTCCATGTATCATTTTAGGGTGAGTGCAATTTCCCACTCTCACAATAATCAAATGGGTTGGACTAACTTATTTGGGCAATATGGAATTTTCTACCATTTTTCTTTTCTTTTCTTGGTGAAAAGAGGTTGAGTGTCCCCTCCTTTCCCTTTTTGCATGTTTACACTTGTATCTGCAGTACTGTTGTAGCTAGCATCTCTGATTTAGCTTCATGCTTTTTAATTAGTTTTGGCTGCAGTCATGATTTTAGAGCAAGCTCTGATTTCCCAAAAGCTTTGTAATTTTGGGACAAAGTACTGTCTCTCCAGGTTGTCATTTTTTTAGTAGTAATATATATATATATATATATATATATATATATATATATATATATATATATATATATATATATATATATATATATATATATATATATATATTGTTATTGAAACGTGTGTATAATAGTTTTTGGTTTTATCAATTAAGATTAGCTCTAGCTATCAATTTATATTCTTGACTAAGGTTTTTCTTTTTTCTTTTTAATTTATAGTATAAATACAGACAAGGATAAAGGTTTTTAAGTGATTTAAGTGAACTTGAATCATTCTCGTCCATGTTAAGCATATGCACATGTGGATAGACTTCCTTAGCCTTCCCTGTCTCGTAGAAAGCAGGCCATTGTAGTTAAGCGCCACCTTCTAAGCTTCTAAAGGGTTAATGCTGTATCAGCATGCCCTGATTGCCAAGCTTGTGGAATAACCTTTGACCTCTTCGTTGGGTGGGGTGAAAAAAAGAAAGCATAGCTGGGTGGGGGATGGTGGCCTATCAGGTACAACCAATGCAAAAAAAAATATATAAGGGGGAGGGGATGCTGCTGAGGCCAAAAGTTCCTCCTTCTTCACCAATTTGCATGGTTCACCATTAGCAAGAGAGGATAACCTAAAGTGTTTTTTATTCTGGATTACCATTCTTGCTGAAGTTCTGACCACTATCTGTGTGTGCATGTGCGTCACCCCTTCACCCACCCCTATAATGGACTGTGATCCAATTGCCTAACTAGGCTTCGGGGGTACATTTTCATTGACTTGAGAAACCTCTGGTTAAGCTTGCCTTCTCCACTTAGACAATAATCAGCTTAGAGTTTTCGTCCATAGACTCCTGTTATGAAGCTAGAGGGAAAGGGAGGGTATAAGGCTATGAAGATCATCACCTCCCCCCGCCTATGCCACACACACACAATTTTCCAGTATGGACTGGGAAAACTTGCTAGGCTTGTCCACTGAACTACATATTTACTTGATATCTTAAAAGCATAATTTTCTTCAGTCCCAGGTGAATTTGCTTTTGTGTCTTAAAGGACTTGTCACTAACTGCATTACCACATCAAATTCTACTATAAATTATTTTGATTGTTGGATAATATTAATGAATAAAAACCTTTTATCTCCATTTTCATTTTTAACAAAAAAAATTTGTATTGCTTTCTTAATTTAGATATATAAATTGTGAAATTATAATTGTGGAATTGTAATTATTCATTTTACCCTAGGATCAGCATCATTGTACAGATTCTTTTTTTTATTAATATTATTATTATTAATGTAGTGTAGGTTTGTTTTTTTGGAAAGAATTTGTCCTTGCTTTCTAGCTGACAACAGTTTTGCAATGTTATTTTTTTCCTTCAAGCATATAGTTTATGCAATTAAAACCTATGCTAAAATTTAGACTTTTATCAAACAGTAGTGGGAAAAGAAATTCAAAAATATTTCAAATGTGCATACACAGTTGCTAATATACTTATTTTATAAGTTGATAATGTTTAACATTTATGAAGCAATTAATCAGTCACACTAGGAGTGCTACAACAAAAGAGATAACACGCGCACACACACACACACACATACACACACACACACATACACACACACAAATTTGAAGTACATTTTCTTGTAGTTTTTCATAACTATCCTGGTTCATGATATTTAAAAAGGAAGGTGTGGGGGAGAGGAGAGATCAGTGTAAAGGTCTGTCAGGAGTACCTAGTTCTTGCCGGCCATATTGACTGATGAATTCCATGTTTCATTACTGCAGTCATTTTGTAGGCCGGCAAGAGCCAGTTTGACCTCAGCTCTTTAAAGTGCAATAATTACAATGAATTGAATACTATACAAATATATACAATGATTTTTTTGTGTGTGTGTTTTTACAATATATACCTGGAGAATGTAATATTTAGTGTGTTTGTGTGTTGGGTGACTTGGAAGGGGTGGGAATGGTTATTTCTGTCTTGGAAGCTCATTGTTTCTCCCTCCCTCCCCCTTTTCTCCCCGCCTTTTTGTCAGTACCTCCTTTCTCTCTTTTTAAACTACTACTGCTGATTGGCTGAATGAGAAACGGCTTACAGGAAGTGGCAAGGCAATGGGTGATTTATGCTAACACCATCTCTTGACTAGGATACTTCCTGTGCACTTAGTTTCCTGTCTAACCTTTCACCTTTTTATACCGTTAATATGTTTAATTGGTGGCTTTGTGGTTCAGCTCTTTTTAATTTAGTTTTTTAAACAAATTAGGCCTGATAGCCTGTTTTTTGTTTTTTTCTAATAAAGCTGAGAGGTGAAAAACGTCTTAAAACAACTGTCTGTGCTGTTAAGTTATGTAATAATTTCTGTGAAATTGAAAAAACTTTGAGCCGTTTGTTGTATTAACAGCGTATTGGCATTTAAATGTTATAATGCCAATTATGTTGAGTAATTTTGCCATGAAGAAATTTGTGCTTGTTTGTTTCTTGAATGATTCTGTACGACAATATTATGTATTGGGAAGAGTGTAGACACTTAAGGTTTAGGGCAAACACCTAGCTAGACCCCTTTGAGTAGGCAGCTAAACACCACTGGCACTTTGTGAATGATCTGATTGTATGTATAAGTCTCTCTCTCTCTCTTGCCTGTACATTTGAGGTGTCTTTGAGACAAAGGATTTAACTGTAAATTTGTGATTTTGTCTGGGAGGGAAAAAAAAGTCTTTTAATCTCAGAGGGACGTGTGAAGTTGAATGAGTTTGGTGTGAAAAATCTCACAAGCGCCGTCCTCATGTTTCACACACACGTGAAAAAGCCTGTCAAAAAGGAAAAGGAAAAAAAACAACTTCCATCTTAAAATGAGGCTGATATGGTGTACGGTTACACCTTAAATTGGGTAAACTGTATTCCTACATTTTTTTTTTTTGGCATTGCCGTTAGGAATCCTCACTATGGATTATGTACTTTTTTCTCAAAAAGCAGACATTTTGAAACCCAGACCAGTTCCTGCAGCTTTAACTTAATAGTAGTGCGAGTAGTGTAGTGCCCATGTGGGTGTGTAGTGTTAAATGTGCATTCTTTTTATATGTCAGGGTTGGAGTGCTGACTGCCTGATGTGTGTGAGTATTAAAAAATATATATCGCCATGGACATTCAGCATATTTATAGTGTATACCATTTGTGTATAGATGTTAAGTATTTGCTCATTAAATAAGGAAAGAAGAAAATGTTGGCTCTGTGGGTGTGTACAGAGAAGTGTATGTTAGCACTTCATGCGGTGGCCCTGTCTGAAAGCGTGTTTATAATTCGGAGCGATGGAATGCTGTCTGTGTGTGTGCACGTTGCTGAAGGATGGTGAGACCTGCTGAGTCCTCCAGAACAGCTGAGGCTGGCCCATCATGCACCAGCCTGCATGCATGTGGGCTCCCTCACATGTTCATTACCAAAGGGGCCTCCAGGGCAGTGAGCCTCTGTAACGGCTTCTTGAAGATGCACCTGCTTATGTGTTTGTGTGCATGGCTTCAATGTGTATGTTACTGAAAGTGTATGTGGGAGCTGCATGGTGCGTGTGTGTGAGTAGGAGTGCACATGTGCACACAGAGGAACGGGATGTACTCGTAACATGAAAGGGCGTAGGCTGTGTAGGTCTGCAAGCCTGCGCCATGTATGTGTGTGTGCCTGCATGTCTGCACCAGCAGTGACGAGAAGTGTGATGGCTTTTAGCTTGAAAGAGAGGGTTTTAAGAATTGTGAATGGAGATGGATATGAGAGGAAAGCATTGCACATGCAAGAGTATCTTCCAACTTGAGCTTCTCTGTGGGTGCAGTTTTATACCTTTGTGCATGTTGGCTTTTGGGTTTGTGCTTAAAATCTTTAAGATTGATTGACGAGCCTTTTGACCAAAGCCCTGATCTTTTGAAATGCTCTGCTTGACCCTGCCCCCAGCAATAGGACAATAGCACAGAATGACTCCTCTGTAGCAAACTGAATATGCCCCTCCTCTTACTTCTGGGTGTTCTAAAGAGCCTTCACCTTTGCCCTTCTCAAGAGGTGCATTCTCTTCTTCTTCGTTCTTCTGTTGTTCTTGTTCACTATAACTCAAGGCCTTTCTCTAGAGTCGGTTATTAAATGCTCTCGGCTCCCTAAACATTTTAACAGTATGTTTTCTTTTTTCTTAATTTCTCATGAACGCGCTCTTGCCTCTGCATTGAGTGAAATAGGAACTTCATGTGTATCTGAAAATTTAGTTTAGCATTTTTTGTACACTAACATCATATTTTGTGCCAGCAGTCAGTCATTTTTCTTACGCCAGGTTTCATGATGGCTATAATTGCTTTAAGGTGGTAGGGTCCTGCTCGTTTCATTAGCCGAAGCAATATGCAAATGTTAACTTTGAAATTTTAATTAAGAGCGGCTCTTCCACCCCCATTCTCCAAACAATGGAGGAAAACACAAAAAGACAGTCCTTCTCCACCCCTTAACTTCCATCCATCTTGTTTGTGTAAAGCAAAAGAGATGTTTTTGGTCTAACAGCCAATGATGCAAAGGTTCACCAGGGATCGTGTGTGGCCGAGAGGGGGATGGAGGTGTATACGTGCACGCCTGTGGATTGTTCAAGCATCAGGGTGGGGGATGTGTGCAGATAGCAGAGAGCCATTGATCAGCACCAGAGCATACTGGTGATTTTTTTTTTTTTTTTTTTTTTTTTGGCACATCCAGCTTGTGGTCTTAAATTGAATCATTAGACACTATCTTAAAGTTACGTATAAAATATGTATCACAGAAACCATGTGTGAATGCAGAATAGGTTTATTTGTTATTACTTTGCACATCTGATGGCTTATTTACAAGGAAGCCAACAAAATGGCTGTCATTGTGAGCGCCGACATGTTGTTTGAGTCTATTTTAAGGGGCGGATCCAAGATCAGATCATTGGCCGAGTTTTTTTTTTTTCTGAAAAACAACTGAGATGCATGCAGGCTGTATGGATTTTAAAACAGAGGTCATCTTTTTAACTTTTGGGACTTTTATCCTTTTATCCGGCATTTGCAATGAGCCTAAAGCAAACGACGAAGGGTGGGGAGAGTAAATCATTCTGTTTTTCCAACCAGTGGGTGGGTCTGAACTCCAAGGTTCAGAGGTCACCGGGGATTCTGGTTTTAACCCTTTACCAAACATAAGTGAGGACTTGGGCAGAGCACAGAGGTGAGCTCCTCCCTTTTGACCCCTGATGTGAACTTTTCCTCCTTGTTCCTCTGCACGCCATCTCCATCTAGAGGCTCTAGTGTACAACAGCAAGGGTTTAGAAGCCTTTGACTTTTAGTGCAAGGTTAAAGTCACATGACATTACAACCTGACTAGCATTTGTACCATGTCACGATTATACTCTGAGTGTCCTGCTGCTTCACACCAGCATTATGTTGTAGCAGAAGTACAATATATTATGTTGTTTTCACCCGTATCAGCTTATGCACTTTCCCTTGTTCTGTTATTTGCTTTCGTTTTTAAATTATGCTAGTGTCTCATGGTTTTTCTGTTGCTCCTCTTTTATTGCTTCCTCTCTCAAGCTTTCCTCTGATTCTCTCCATTCTCTCACCCTCCTCTTGCCCGTGCACTGGGATGGTTCCAGGACAGCTGGCAGCGTACTACAGTCATCAGTGTCCGGTTTCAATATCCCCATTCAATCTCCACTTGCCGTTTTCTCTCACTCTGCTCATGCTGGCACCCTGTCCTTCACCCCTACTGCTGCTTCTCTCTTTCTTCACCACATTTCACTTTATTAGCCACTTTGTACTTGGTTATATGTGTCTTACATATCCCTTTCCCTTATTCGTTTGCTGTTTTTGTTCAGCCTTAGCTCTACCGTGATGTTTCAAGCTTCAATTTTGTCATCCCTCTGAAATACCAAATGTACAAGAAAGTGGAAAAAATACATATGATCTTACCAAAAATAGCATATAATGGTACAAGGCGAGTGTTACTTTAATGGTATTGGTCATTCTGGGATTTTTTTTTCTTCACCTTGTTGCTGACTGAGTTGTCTTGATACCATATTTTTTCTAAGAAAACGCTTGGGAGGTATTAAAGGAAACACGTTCTTGTGGCTTCTGGTGCCATTTGTTTCACATGACCAGACAGAAGAACTCTTTATGTTGTGTTTGTGTGTAGTAGCAGTGAATCTGTGTGTCACATCATATCAAATGGAATCATAAAATAAATTAGCAGCATTTTCTTCAATTGAACATACTAATTGGTATGCTATACAGGGAATAAATACTACTACTGATAATTATGATAATACAATAAGAAGAAGAAGAATAGTAGTAGTAGTAGTAATAATACAAATAAATGTCATTACTTTTCACAATTTAAGTGTGTGGTTCCCAAGCTGGTCACACAAATAATCAATTCAATATGTTGATTTTAATTAGTAATTTTTTCCAGCATTTAATCCTTGCTAAAATTGGAAAAGAATCGTCTTGCCACTCCACAATTTAATGAATTTTGTGATGTGAAACAAAACTTGATTTGGTGGAAATATTTGTATTTTTCTTGGGGTTCTATCATTTGTTTGTTAGTCACATCTTTTATATATATATATATAT
Organism: Tachysurus vachellii; assembly: GCF_030014155.1. Taxonomy (NCBI): domain Eukaryota; kingdom Metazoa; phylum Chordata; class Actinopteri; order Siluriformes; family Bagridae; genus Tachysurus; species Tachysurus vachellii. The sequence goes on along the minus strand of NC_083477.1, from coordinate 8,207,657 downwards.
ATATATATATATATATATATATATATATATATATATATATATATATATATATATATATATATATATATATATATAAAATTCATAAATATAATTGTTAAAATCTGCATTAAGAGACATAATTATCTCACAATTGCTCTTTCTCTCTCCTCTTACAGGACCAGGAAACTCCAGATTAGAAACATTCCACCGGATTTACGATGGGAGGTGAGTGTGCTTACTGTATCTAGTAAATGAATCTGCCCTGTGCTGTATAGACAGGCCAGACACAGACTACTTTCGCTTCATGGAATTGGAAACGATTTTGTTGCTTATAGATGCTACAAATCCAAGTGCTCAGAGAAAAAAACAGGGCTTTTATAAACTGGTATATACAGACACAACAAAGACACCCTTTTGAGGAAAATGATTTGGGGTTGTCAAAAACTGAAATCTCTTTTGGTGTGATGAACGTATGGACAGAGATTAAAGCTTAAGCGGATAATGCAACATAAGAACTTGAGTGGGCTTCGTAGCAGACCGAAGAGAATTGTACTGTTCAAAATTCCATTCTTAAATATATCTGAATATTTTGCATATTTTAAGTTTATCTATTGGTACTTTTTTTAAATAAAAAAGCATATTTTATTAAAAATAAATAAATAAATAAAAAGTTCTCATGTATTCTATAACATTAAAATTATTGACCACATTTGGATTTTCTGAAAATGAATTTTAGTCTACCTATAGATTGCATTGCCTTGCAATTATTAAGATAAATAAATTAATTAAAATAATTTAAGTATCAACGTTTGTGATATTTTATATCCGATTTTTTTTTTATCTGATTGTTGGAGAAAAACCCCCCAAAAACAAACAAAAAAAACAAAACGTAAATATGGCACTGTTTGTGGCTTTCATGCACCATTGTGCCACATGTGTGTATGAGATGTAAGTTGCGGGGCGTGGCACTGAGCACGAGCACGCTGCAGCACCAGGTGGGCCGGGTCTTTCACGGCCAGCCCCCATTGGTCCACGTGTTTCGCTCTCTCCACTTCCCATGTGAGCCACAAGGGGGCGATGTATTCGATTTCTGACCCGTGTTCAGTTTAGGAACCTGTACATATCACACACATTAATATGCACATATGATAGCTTGGAATCTGGACAGATTCAAAGACTGATTGAGGCTCATGGTGTACACAAATAATTTATTTGGGTTAGGGTTAGGGTTTGTTGTCACTGATATCCAGATGAGCTTTATATCCCACCTTGAGCTCAGTCGCACAGATTGTGTTAACCTAGAGTATATTGATGCATCTATGTTGGTGTCTGGTTTTAGTTTGAGCCATTCAAAAGTCGAAATGTTTTTTCTAACACGGTCCTTTCTTTTACTTTCTCAGGTGCTTGATGGTCTACTTGCACAGTATGGAACCGTTGAAAACTGTGAACAAGGTGAACAAACTATTCACTTGTCCTTGATCTATTTTAAATCAGTGTTCATCAAACATCTAATGAATTTTTTTTATTATTTCGTTTCTCTCTCTCTCTCTCTCTCTCTCTCTCTCGCTGGCTGGCTGGCTGGCTGTAGTTAACACAGAAAGTGAGACAGCTGTGGTGAATGTCACTTATGGGACTCGGGAACATGCCAGACAGTGAGTGCACTTTTTTGTGTATTATTTATTTTTCCCATAATTTTTTATTTATTTTTATAAAATAAATTTTTATTTATTTTCATTGGCTCAGTGGTTTGTTATTTTAACATTTTTAGAAGTATTCATGACCGATAATTAAAAAAGAAATAATTAACATTAATTAATTGACGATAATTAAAAAAGAAAACTTAGTTCATTACAAACATATAAGCAGATAATGCTCTGCATGTCTGTGTGCCATAAACTGTCAACTTCACACCGTGTTAGCGTTTTCTATTTACAACCTGCAAGTTTACATTCATTCCAAAGGATGTCATCAGTCAGGAATTAAACCCCACTTTAGTTTTATAGCAGAAATTAAACTATCTGGGCTGCGCTTTTCCAATGGCTTGCCGATTTCGGTTCTGCACAGCTCTGACACCTTGTGGTGATTCAGCTGTGCTGCAAGGCCATCTCTAAACTATCAGAATTGAATCAAACATCCAGTATAGTTTTTCTAATAATCTAAATTCTTTTTATTTTGATGTTCCAGAGCAATCCAAAAACTGAATGGCTATCAGTTTGAGAACAACACTTTGCGTGTGTCCTACATACCTGATGAGAGTTTGGATGTTGACTCCCAGCGCAGCCCTGACAACGGACGCCGCTCTGGATATGGTGGCCGTGTCAACTCTAGGCAGGGTGCTCCTGGCACAGGGATGCCCTCCAAGCATCAGCACACCGATATACCTCTCCGTTTGCTTGTACCAACCCAGTATGTGGGCGCAATCATCGGCAAAGAGGGTGCCACCATCCGCAACATCACCAAGCAGACTCAGAGCAAGTGAGTGCCTGCTGCATGCTGTGGTCATAATCATCATAATATCTTTTGAATACATGTTTATTCATCCATACACACTCAGAACCACAGTGCAACCTAACAAACAATATAAGCATTCATACCTGTACAGTATGGTACGCATTTACAACAACAATTAGCATACAAGTTATATGTCCAATATTCCAGTCTCGGGCAATTGCATAACACAGTAAGACCTTAGATTCTTAGATCACAATTTTCGAACTACAGTTTTATTTTACCCTTTTAATCCCTTTTTAGGATTGATGTCCACCGTAAAGAGAATGCCGGAGCAGCAGAAAAGCCCATCAGTATCCACTCGACTCCTGAGGGCTGCTCGGCGGCCTGCCGTATGATCCTTGACATCATGCACCAGGAAGCCAAAGACACCAAAACGTAAATGAGCTTTAAAATTTATAAAATCTTAACAGAGGTGTTATTCCATCATCCCTTTTCCCTTAATGCCATATGACTTCTGCAGGCATATATATATATATATATATATATATATATATATATATATATATATATATATATATGTATGTGTGTATATATATATATATGTATATGTATGTATACATATATATATATATATATATATAATATATATATATTAAATAATGTGTGTGTGAGAGACAGAGAGAGAAATAGATGATCTGAGCATTTTAACCTGTCATAACCTTAATTAAAGCTTAGGTAAAATTGTAATGTTTGTGCACTGGTCTTAGATGAGTAAAAAAAAATTTGTATTTTTTTCCAGTGCTGATGAGGTACCTCTTAAGATACTTGCCCACAACAACTTTGTAGGTCGTTTGATTGGAAAAGAGGGGCGTAATTTGAAGAAAGTGGAACAAGACACTGACACTAAGATCACCATCTCACCGTAAGTCAGCAAACACATTTTTCGTCTCATTACTTGCCACATGACTGGCCTTAACTGTTTGAGGTTTTGAGTGGTGTTCTTTCTGTGCAGGCTGCAGGATCTGACCCTGTATAATCCTGAGAGGACCATCACCGTGAAAGGTGCCATTGAGGCCTGCTGCCTGGCTGAGCAGGAAATCATGAAGAAAGTGCGAGAGGCCTATGATAATGACATCGCTGCCATGAATGTAAGTTTGTGATGAAACTTTAATTTTTTTTTTGTAGTATTAGATTGACTCCAGTGCTCATGTTTAATTTTTGTCTACCGCCAGCAACAGACACACCTCATCCCTGGACTGAACCTTGGAGCACTTGGCCTTTTCCCTCCGTCCTCCTCCATGCCTCCTCCTCCCCCTGGAAACCCTGGGGTTTGTCCCCCATATGGTTCCTTTGGGGTAAGACAACTTGCATAAATGTAAACGTCCAAGAAATTAAATTTACAGTAACTTGGTCCGCAAAGCAAATCACAGGTTTATATCAGTGCGTTCATTCTCAAATGTGGATGCTGCAGATTACCAAAGCTTAATAACATAAATTAACATGTGCAGTTCATGATTGATAACATGTGACACTTTTTAAGGGAAGATGTTTAACATTTCTGGAAAGAATCTCAGTAAAAAGTCAGTGCTTTCTGACACCGGAGGGTCATTTTCTCTGAAACATTACAAGCTGCATTTTTGTTGTGTTATCTTCAAGATATAGAAAAAGAGGCTAGTGAGGGAATGACTGTTATGTAGCTGCTATACCGTAAGTGATAAGTCATGGACGTTTCACAATATTAGAATTACAACAGTTTACAATTTCTTTAAATAATACAAATAAAAAAATTATTATTTAGTATTGCTGTTTTTTTTTAAAAAAAAAAAAAAAAAAAACTTTTTCCCATCATGCTGAATCCCATTACTAATTCAGTTGGTTATCTTCCTGTAACGGACACGCATTAAATTGTTTTACTGCTTACTTATTGCCTTGCCTGATTCTATACATTATGCACATAGGCTCCTGAGCAGGAGACGGTCCATGTGTACATCCCAGCACAAGCAGTGGGAGCCATCATTGGCAAGAAGGGCCAGCACATTAAGCAGCTGAGTCGCTTTGCTGGAGCCTCCATTAAGGTGTGGAGCTGCTAACACATTAAAACACACAAGGCCATTAGGATGTTGATTCTAATTCACTGATTGTCTTTTTTTTTTTTTTTTTCTTTCTCAGATTGCACCAGCAGAGACACCTGATTCGAAGATGCGCATGGTCATTGTTACTGGTCCACCTGAGGCCCAGTTTAAGGTACTAATATCTAAACAATAGCCAAGCATTCATCACACTGTTCCCCAATATAACCCAGACACGAATGATGTGAAGAATAATCACAAATATCTTTTAATATTCTTGAACATCATGTTCTAACATTATTATACAAATATGAAAGAAATCTTGTCTTTCAGCATCTTTGTATTGAGTTTCTTTTTATGATAGTTTTTAGTACCCAAGTACAGGCAACTATCCGTTTATCAATACATAAAGCATCTGTCTGTTCTGCTTTAGGCTCAGGGAAGAATATACGGCAAGCTGAAGGAGGAGAACTTCTTTGGGCCAAAGGAAGAGGTGAAGCTAGAGACACACATCAAAGTAGCAGCAGCAGCTGCTGGCAGAGTTATTGGAAAGGGTGGAAAGACGGTGAGGCATATTTTAAAAGATTGCATCACAGAGACACCTGTATGCTCTAAAGGGAAAACCTTAGTTCTATCTGCTTGTTAAGGTTACAGGATGTTAATTATTTAAACTGTACTCTGTAGGTGAACGAGCTACAGAACCTAACTGCTGCTGAGGTGGTGGTTCCTAGAGAACAGACTCCTGATGAGCAGGACCAGGTTATTGTCAAAATCATCGGCCACTTTTATGCAAGTCAGGTAAGTTTCACACAGGAGCACGTTGTCTCTCTTAACTCTTTGACCCTGTTAGCATGACAAACGCATTAAAATCCAGGTGCCTTGAGCTACTAAATATTTCCTTACTGCTAGACAACGTCCTAAAATGGACCGATGGGTGATGGTGGGACACAAGAATAGCTCTAAAACACTTACAATTCTCAAGAATGAATTTTGAAAGATGAAGAGCATTCTTCCAAAACATCAACTTTCTTGCTGTTGTTTTACTGAAGTATGGATTTGGTTACACTTCTTACACAACAGCAAAAAAGTTGATGTTATGTGGCAGTCAACATTGTGAAGGATTATTGGTCCACAAATACTGTAATAAAACACCTACAAACATGCACATAGTATAAAGTTACGAGTGAACAGAGGTACAGACAAGATGTTCCTTATAAAGTAAATGAGTGTAAATATTTCTTAATTCTCCTAACATTCTCTTGATACTTAAAGCTGTATTTGATTTGTACTGACTTTAAATGGAGTTGTCTTGTTGTTTATTTATTTTTTAGCTTGCCCAGAGGAAGATCAGAGACATTTTGACACAAGTTAAGCAGCAGCAGAAAAGTGGCATGGGAGGCTCTCAGGCATCTAACCCACAGAACCTGTCAGAGATTAGGCCCCAACCAGGAATGACCCAAGAGCCTAGAAGGAAGTGACCGGCTCCAGCCCAAATCTGGACGGACAGACGGATGGACAGACAGAAGAGAAACAGCGGACTGACTGAGAGAGAGCGACACACAGACCCAGTGCTAGACAGGGAGAAATGAGCATTTAACAAGATGGGAATAAAAAGGAAATAAAAATGCATGAGAGAGTACAAAAGTTTAGAGAAAAGAAACTAGAACTTTGAGTGATTTAAAAATAGGGAAAAAATAGAAAAGAGCGAGAGAACTAGGAAACAGAGACCAGATGCCAGGTCGACTGACTGGGGATGGCAGGGATTCCTTGTGGCAGCTTATGAAATAATCATGGCTACATGGCCTTGAGAGCGACATGCTTAAGGCAGCCCTGCCATCACCAGTCACTCAAGTATTTTAAGGGTGTTTTTTTAAGAAGAGCTATATGTATAGAAATGTTTATTCAGAGGTATTATAATGAAATGCAGTGAGGCAGAGGTGGGGAGAGGGGAGTGGAGAACCCATCACATTGAGTCAATAAGGTGGCTCATTCTTTGCCTACAGAAAACTACGAGAGGGGTCAAAGCTGTTAACACTGCTCTTTAAGTCCCTGGCAGTAAACTGTTGGGGGTAAGGACAAATAAAGAAGAAGAAAAATGAGGTTGTAAATATAATCTTCATGAATTTGTATTGAAGCACTGTTGAAGCACAGTGAGGGTACAGTAAGTGGGCGGGCCGAGGCTGACCCTGCAGTTCTATTGCAGAGGCTCAGCTCCGAGACGTAAACTTCACCTCCAGCCCTGAACTACGCCCGCCATGCTAGCCGGTGCGTGGCCCACGCCCAAATGGCATATTTTATATATATTATATATATATGATATGTGAGTTAACCTGGCCCCTCAGAGAGCAGAGAAAACGGCAGCGGGAAGGAATTGCGGCACTGGGATTAGACCATCATTCACAGATATTTTGAGAGATTTAAAATTAGAGCTCAGTATCTGGGTTTTGCTGGTGTATGTTTTGAACCAAGATCTAACTAAAAACCACTGAGAGCACAGTGAACTGCTGAGTTCTGATAAAAAAAATAAATAAATAAAAATCGGATGAGGAAATGGGATTAGAGGATCATCTGGATACAAATTTCATTGACCTTAACAGCAGAAGCTGATCTTTGATCAGTCTTTTTAATTTGATGAATTTGACCTTTGATATAAGATCCTATGAAAGTTGCAACACTCCCGTGGCCCAGCACTCCACCCTGCCTTTAGGTCAGAGGTCAACAGCAGGTGATGTTTAAATGGCTTCTGCACTCTCGCTCTCTCCCCTACTCCATTCGATGTATGCTGATGAGGAGGCCAGAAATATGGCTTTCTTCACTCATCTTCGAACAGATTAGATAGAAAAAAAATAGAAACCTACCTCAGGGTATTGTTACCTCAGTATTCCTAATGGCTTTTTTTCTTTTCCTTTTATTTTTTGGCTTGCTGGTGTTTTATATAAAAGCTGATAGTCCTGAATATTTTATTTTTTTAAGGAAATAATATTTAGTTATTGTTGGATATTTTTTTTCCCCTAGTTTTTGCGTGTATGTGAGTATGTATGGATGGTACCCCACACCTTTCCACATTTAATTCAGAAGGATCCATACAGGCAAGATGCCAGAGTTTCTTGTTATTGGATGAATCTGTCCTGGCCGAATCAAAGTTGTCTTTGGATCTATATCCAACTGAATAAGAATAATGGCTTTTTTGTGTAGTGGTGCGACACAGTCATGGCATTTTATCTCCTGACTTAAATGAGCATGAAAAGCTTACAAGTGCTTGACATGCTAACTTTTTTTTTTTTATTAATATCTGACTGAAGGATGAATTGCATATCAATCTGGCTCTATTTCGTTGGTTTCTCCAGCAGTGTTGCCATGAATGTTATGCACTGAAGACCTGGAGTCTTGGTTGCCTTGGTTGTCAGGTTTGTGCCATGACTGTATATTGAGAAGCAGCCCAGTGGCATCTCAGTTACTACATCGAATTATACATCAAGTTTAGGTTCAACGTAGTACATATTCATCATCCTATATGTACGTGTGATGGGATGAGTGTTTTTTTTTTTTTTCTTTTCTTTTCTTTTTTTTCTTTTTCTTTTCTTTTTCTAAAAAAAAAAAAATAGAAAGGAAAGGAAAACAGTTTAAGTGTATAGTTTTTTTTGTTGTTGAGGAAAAGTGGTTTGGGTGTTACAAAAGACAGAAAAATAGACATCTTATCCTATAGTCTCAGTTAAGCATTTTTTTTAACTGATCGAGAATACTTTGGAAAATGGGAGCGGAAAATGAAGAAAGCAGTCAATTCACAAGCGAGACAGATTTAACCTGTATATAAATTGCTAAAAAAAAATAAGCAACTGAAACCTTTTGTATTTTTAGAATAAAAAAAGGAGACATGGACAAAGCTGGGCAATATGTAGCGATTTAAATGCAAAAGACTAATAGATACTGCCAGAATCCTTTTTTGATGAGTACACATTCCACCTGCACATGGTTAGATGATACATATTTTTGTGTGCTCGTTTTCACTCACAGGTTGAAATCGTTGCTTTTTTTTTACGCTTCCCTTTTTCTCAGTAGACAGCAGTGTTCCGTTTGCATCGACATGGATAATTTACTCCTCCTCAGGTGGGAAGGAAGTCTCGTCTATCTAGTCTGTAGCTTTCGGATTTCTGTCAGACCCTAAGACACACACACCACTTTAGATTTGTTCAGACTGCAGCCTTTTGTTTAACAGCAAGCTTTATTTGGGCATGACATCTGGTTGTGTACTGTTTCATCAGTTTTAGACAAAACAAAAAAAAGTAACATAACTGAAAAATCTCTAGGATCTTTGTAAACTGGCGAAATATGGAGTCAAGCAGTTCAATTTTATATTGGAATGTAAGGTGTAAGAGTTGAGAGGAAGATGGGCCAATTTTTTTTATTTAATTTCTTTTTTAATAAAGATAGACATTTATGAAAGCTAACTTAAACAGAGTTTAGGCTTTTATGTTCTCACAGGTTTGCTGGATATTAATTCTAGGTTACTAAAACGAGTAGTCATGCAGTGCTGCCGAATGTATGATGAATACTACACTCATCTCCCTTCTCTCCTTTTCACTTGTTTTGTCCTCCATCTGTTTCTCCTTTCATCTCTGAACACAAGTCGCAATTTTGTTTTTCCTTTACTCACTTTATTTGCTAGATATGAATGATATTTTTGTTGTTTGGGTTTGGTATAGACCTTCACGCTCTCTCACGCTGGCCTTGTTTGTGTCTTTTCTCAGTTCTGTTCAGTCGTTCGACTCTTGTTTTCAGTTTTAATTTCTCCCCACCCCAAAAATCAAAATCTTGTATTGCCTTCAATTGGATCATTTATTTTCTCTCTCTCTCTCTCTCTCTCTCTCTCGATCAGGTTTCTTTAGAAAAGCACAGAGATCTCTTATACTGCTATTAGATCATTTAAAATACTAACCAGTTATTTGTAATGCAGTTAACACCTGTGCCAAACAGATTTTTTTTTTATTTACTCTGTTATGACCCGATCTAGGTTGTGCAAGCTGTTTAGGCGTAGTGTGAAGACTAATAACTTCCACTTCAGCACTCGCTCTGTTTAAGAAAGAAATAAAAAAAAATTTAATACAACATGCCACCTAAACCTGTATACTACAAGTTTCAGGAACACAACTGCATGTTTTTTGTGATTCTTATGCAATTCCTTCACAAGGACTGTTAATACTCTGGAAATCATAGAATTATTAAAGGATTAAAAAGTCTATCCATTTCAGTGCACAGATTTACACATAGGCAACAGATCTAACCTCATACTAGTCAGGTGTAGCAGACACACATGCACACCACAGGAATTTCATCCTGCTAGTTTCTGGCCTTCGCTCAAAGAAACCATTTGGGTGCTAATGACGAATTAAACCTCACATAACTAGGAAACGCTACCTCAAGACTTAGCCATAAGATTGTTTTATCAACCTGACAAGAGCGAAAGTGCATGTTACTTTTTTCACTTTAATTTCTTTAATTTATTATTTTTTTCCTTTTGCTTCTCTCTTTTTTTTTTTTTTTTTTCTTTTTTTTTTGTTTTCCCTCACTCATTATTTTACAGTTGAGGCCGTGATAGAGGGAAGGGAGGTGAGGATTTGGTGAGCAGAGATGATCTGGGTGTTTGGTGTTGGGAGGACTTGGTTTGTAGACAAGCAGTGAAGGATCAGGTACATGGAGAATCCTCTAGTTTAAACTACACGTATTGTCACTACTCGGTTGTTTGTAGAGAGCACGTGAAAGTGTGAAGTACTGCCCTCACTCATGATCTGTAAATACTCACTAAAGGAGAAGTGCTCAATAACCCTCGAACACATTATTCTACCTCCCGATTCTGCTTATTATTAACCTCCCATCAAACCTAGTGCTCCATACAGACAGCCACAGAATTCACTTTCTCGCATTGTTAGTTACCTGGATACCTGTACTGGTGTTTCTTTTGTTATAACTGATGTTGGATGTGGTCGAGTCTCAGATCAGTGTTGAGGGAAACGGGAGTCCCTCTCATCCTCAGCTTTCCACCCCACAGTCCTTCCTTTTTCATTTTATCTTCTTCAATCAAGGAGCACGATACCTATATTCAAGTAACTTTTTTTTTTTGTTGATCTACCTCTTAGAGAACAAATGAATAAATAGGACAAATGTAAAATGGGGGAAAAAAGGACACAAGAAAAGTAAAAAAAAAAAATTAAAATGAAAAATAACTAAGAAAATGATTAATTATGTAAACAACTGGGTAGAAGCATCTCCATATACTGTAGTGGATATAGTGTATTAAAATAAAAGAATACTTTTTCTTCCAAAGATAAATTTTTTTTTTCCATTGTTTAGACCATTATTCAAGATTGATTGTTAAGTAAAAATAAAAAGAACGGGGAGGGAAAGTAAAATATCAATTTCATTATTCAGTTTCTTTTTTTTCATTCCTCATTAGATTAAATTACGTTCTTGTTTGCAATTCTTCATTCTTTATTTTGTTTCATTTTTCTGATTGCTTTTTTTGGAATGACATAGGATTGTATCTTGTTTTGGATGCATTAGAATTCTCTCTCTCTGTCTTTCTCTCTCTCGCTCTCTCTGTGAACTGCAACATAGTACTCGTTGAGACATTGCAGAGCAGCATGAAACTGAAATAATTTCTTTATCTTTTTTTTTTTTTTTTTTTTTATCTTTATTGATGCAACAGGCAAGTAAGGGCCTATTTAGCTGACTAGGGCACAGTTTAGGAGGAGGAGAGGAAGAAGAGTGATGTATCATGTTTAACCCCAACCCACAGCCCCCTCTTATAGCAGGTGCCATGGACACTATCTGGACTTTCCCCTTTCTGCCTGCCAATTTTCTTTCATTCTTCTCATTCACATTTGTTCTGAACTTTGTGTAAAACAATACCGAGCATAGATATGAATGTGTTATTAAAAGATGAGAAAACCGGTAAATGTGTCCTAGCTGTATTTCAGTGAGGAATGTGAGTGAGAGAGTGGGGTGGGGTGAGAGAGGAGTGAGAGTGGCTGGGGGTGAGAGTGGAGTGCCTCCTGAATTTACTAACCCACTGCACTCCATTCTTATCGTGTGGTTTAGAATGCAGGTACCATAAAAGCCATACTGATGCACAACTCTGTGCATGTATCTGTCAGCTCTCTAGCTTCCTTGGACCTGAATCACTATATTGTATTCATGAGTTCGGGCACTGGTAAGGACTCTGTCTCACTACACATCGGGATGATGAAATACTCATTGACATGATGAAATACTCATTGTAATATCTTTGACATTATTTTAATGAAACATTTGGCATAATACTTCAAGCAGGATCACAGCCTAGCTAGTGTTTTATTTTTTTATATATATATAAATAATATAAAAAAATTAAACACTAAAGTCATTAGACTCAAATGAAGTTAAAAATAATTAAGTATCCACACCTATTAGTGAGCTACAACAATGGCCATAAGCTATTTATATGTATCTTATATCTGTCATATCTTACATGCTGCTAACTATTGCAAACAATCCTTTTACACTTCATTACATAGTGTCACAGCAGGACTATTCTAATCATTTCGGTTATAAAAATTATATAATCATTTGTCAAATCAAATTATAGACATGGTTATTGGTTTTATAATAAGCGATGAGTTTTAATGTGATGAGCTACAGTTTAAAAGATGTCACATTTTCATTCATTTAGCAGAACAGCATCATCAGAAGTAGTATTGAGTTTATAGCATTGGGTTTGATGTAGCACACACTTTTCTTTTTACGACAGTGAGATTCTTTTCGGCATCTTCAGCAGATGGCGAGCATCATCTGGATCACACACTGAAAACAACTCTTGGGCTGATGAGCTGTCAGAAAAGTGCCACATATTCCATGAATCCAGCCTTTCCATTCCTCGGTACAGCGTGGAAATGACCTCAAAGTTACTTTAAATGAACATATCATGGCATTTAGATACTAATAATAATAATAATAACAACAATTTTAATAGCCGAGTTTGTTATTACTGGGATTTTGGAGCATTACGTCTACACAGGTAGCGACACTAAAATCTAACCTAACTATTTCTAACCATAATATTATGGAAATGTAATTAAAACAACTTTAATTAAAACAACAAGGCTTGAATTCTATTTACAATAAGCGGCTATGTTGTTTTCAATCATTTGTTTGAAATCAAAATGATACTGGGATCATTGGGATTATTTTTATGGTTGATTTATTCATTCATTTATTTTTTGTAAGGAAATGCTTGAGACAGTAAAGCTTTTCAACTAAATTAACGAACTAAACTAGCACATGCATGGATGATTCCTTAAATGCTTAAGAAACACGGTTTAAAAGTGTTTAGCATTTTTCTAGAAAGCGGTGTGTAACTACATGGATGTATAAATAAATGTTTATTGTTCCTGAAATAGAATGAGGGGGGAAATAACAAATAAATCAAACATTTTCAATAACCTTCGTTAGGATTTGTTTGTAAACTGATTAGATATTGTTCTTTTATCGACAGAAAATTAGGGATCGATATAATTTGAGAAATTTAAATTTGGTCTTAATGTATTTACCCCAGCAGGTAAGTATATACATTTATAAATAAATAGACATGATTTTTTTAAGAGTATGAATTATATAATCAGACTTTTTTGTAGAAAAAGGGTCGAATTTATTTAATTTGTACAAAATTTGTAGAATTTTACGTAATTTTTAAAAAAAAATCTATTTCATTACGTTTGCATTGGACAAATTGTTTGCATTGCACTGCGTTTTATTTAAAGCCAACACAAAATCTTAAACCATTTATACTATTTAAATGCATAATGTAAATGATTCAATTGTAACGCTCCAGTTTCTAAGGATGCAGAAGGTTTATTTATATATTCTTTTCATCATTAAATGCGTTTTATTTATATATTTCCCCAGATATAGCGCATAACCACCAGCTCAACAGGAATAAAAGCAGCAAATCCAAATAAAAATATGGATCTTACTAAGCATTCATGCAACAGTAGACAAGTAGACAGCCATGTTTTTGCTCATATATTTACTAAACAGGTCCTCAGAAATATTGTTCCTATGATGGAAACATCTCTGCATGCGAGTTAGAAAGGGTTGAAAAAACTAATAATGAAAACTTTTACATGGGATAAAAATATGCTCATGGACATTTAGACTACATGTTTGGGACCGACTTGAAATTTCAGTGGCTTTGAGGGATGAATAGTTTCGGTGGATAGCTAAAGACCTGCAGAATTTATCTAGACGACCAAGAGCACACGAAGTATTCATATATTTTCATCATGGTGTTGACAGAAGGTCTGCAGTTTTACTACTACTTTTTAATGTAGTGGTGGGAAATTTAAGGTAAATTTCTCTATTCAATAACCGCTGAAAGTTGTTATTGTAGTTACTGTAGCTGTAATCTAATGTTATTGTTGTTGTGTTAAAAAGTTTAAAATCTGTCACAAGGGTTCTTTTAAGACGCACATCTTATCTATTTATCTATCTATGCCTAGAATAAAAGACAAGGAACATCACTCATCAGTGAAAAGCAGAAAATTGATTGACTGACTGATTCATTCATTCATGCATTTATGCATGCATTTATTCATGCATTCATTTTTACTTCCATGCACGCGAGCTACAAATATTAAAAAAAAAAACCTTACAGAAGACACATCCGCGATGCGATACGCTTCAGTCCACATGGTGGCGACAATGATCCGAGTAGCTGGTTTTGCAAGCCGTAGTAAAAATTTTAAACAAGAAGAAAACCAAAAACTTAGAGGCGGGAATAATTCTGACCAATGAGAATCGCGCGGGTTAGATTCAAAACAAAATGGCGACAGAAAGAGGAGTTGCGTACGTATGTTTTTGGGAATACACTAAAAAAAAACTATGATAAAAGCAAACAGTACAAGTATACATTTAATATATACAATTTAAATCTAGTTATTTTATTCATAAAGTACAGTATCTACATTATTTTGAGTAGCTTGAAGGATTTTATAATGGCTGTGTAAGTAATGCTAACTTCTTGTTAGTTCTCTAGTGTTATTGTCTGGCAAATGTGCGTCTTATAGAGCTGTAAAACGTTAGACTCTACTGTACTAAAGAGGAGATGTGAACTCCATGTGGTCTTTTGCATCAATACAACATTTGTCAGACTGTATATATATATATATATATATATATATATATATAATATATAATATCACACCCTCCAGTGTCACCCACATGAGGATGAGGTTCCCTTTTGAGTCTGGTTCCTCTCAAGGGTTCTTCCTCTTCTATCTAAGGGAGTTTTTCCTCACCACAGTCACCTGAGTCACATCAGGCTTGTTCATTGGTGATAAATGAACAAGAGGTATACTACAAGTATACTACAAGACTCTTTCTGACTATTCTGTTCTGGCACCAAGGTGGTGGAATGAACTTCCCCTAGAGGTCCGGACAGCTGAGTCACTGGTTATTTTCAAGCGGCGGTTGAAGACCTACTTATTCAGGAAACACTTCAGTAGCACTTCTTTCCCTATCTTCTGAAAAAGAGAAAAAAACCAAACTTTTGAAACTTTTTCATTGTAACTTTTGAACAATGTTTTAAACTCATGGTATCTTAAGTATGTAACCTTGTGAACCAACATTAATGTATCCAAAGATAGAAACTTAAGCACTTATGTACGTCGCTCTGGATAAGGGCGTCTGCCAAATGCTGTAAACGTAATACAAACACATTTAAATATGTATAATAATAATAATCTTTAATTTTTGTATTATATTAATCTTTATATGAATCTTTATAATAACCTTTTGTTCTATGTTTGTGTTCTGTAAAGCTGCTTTGAGACAATGTCAATTGTAAAAAGTGCTATAGAAATACATTTGAATTGAATTGAATTAAAAGTGGTGTTACAAGTGCGTCAGGATTATATATATATTGTTCTTTTTCTTTCTTTTTTTTTATACTTGGTAATTGTTTTACCTGAATGCAGGTTACTTGAACGAACAGACTCTGTTCTGCAGAAAACATGCAATTCCACCGAGGTTCAGGACGCTGGCGAGGGAAAGGTTATGACAGCTTATTTAATGGTAAGTGTTGGTGTAGGTCACAGTTTTCAGTCCTTGTCCAGTGAACAGTGGACAGTGCCCTGGCTCTGTTCTTAAAATGTTACTGTTTTTTTGCACCAGACTCAGAAGGTCTCCTAAATCTTGAATTAATTGTTAGCTCAGGGAAAATACTAAAATATTCAGGATAATGTATCTGTGGTCTCTGTGAATATAAATAGTTAGAAAAATACTTAAAACCAATGATGTAATTGTTTGTTTATTTAATTCTTTACATTGTCTTGTAATCTGTATTTGTATGCTTTTTATTTGTGTACCTGTGTCTTGTTTCTATTGTATAGGACTGCAGGCGGAAACAGAAGATCATGTGCCAGCAGTATGGTGTGATGGATGATATGTTGAAGCTTCTTGCCTTTCTGGAGTCAGCAGAGCAGTTTCTGAATGAACCCTGTCCACCTAAACCTGGTGAGAGGGATTTTTTTGGGTTTAGGGGTCCTGGGGTGAGGGTTTTTTCCCCACTGTTTAGTTGAATAGTGTTACATGCACTAGTTGAACATTGGTGAATGATAATTGACTGTGTACTCGTGTATGCAGACACTGAGGCCAGCACTCCTTGGAAGGCTTTGAAGGCAGAGTGTCTTGAGCAAGTCCAGGAAGTGGATGGGTTAATAGGCACGCTGGTGGAGGCCATGGAAGAGCTACTTAAAAAACGGCAACGGCTGGAGGCTCTTCTGGTATCCCTGGAAAAAAAAGTACTTCTAGCATTTGTTCCCCAGTACTTTTTGTGTCTCTCTCTCTTTTGCTTTTTAACTGAAATGAACTTTAACTTTTGTTGAAGTAAATTTTCGAAGAGAAATAACATCAATAACAGATTTTTCTTTTGGCAAAACCTTTTTTTTTTTTTTTTGCACCCACTTAATATATATGATCTCTTTCAGAAAGAGGAACAGGAGAGAGTTGCACTACAGTCAAAGCAAAGAGCTGAGGTAAGTTTTTATTTAATAGTTAATCATAATGCAACACACAATGGCAACAAGGAAAAGGTGACTGGTTTTAAAAGGTGAAAGAAAATCCATGACTACTGTCATCCATGATTACTGGG
Organism: Tachysurus vachellii; assembly: GCF_030014155.1. Taxonomy (NCBI): domain Eukaryota; kingdom Metazoa; phylum Chordata; class Actinopteri; order Siluriformes; family Bagridae; genus Tachysurus; species Tachysurus vachellii. The sequence continues at coordinate 8,190,977 of NC_083477.1, read as the reverse complement.
TCAGGGGACAAAAAAATCTGCGGTGGGTCACTTTGACAACTTAAATAGCAATTCCCAATCAGAGCGGTGTCTCATGGTTGTCAGGTTAGAATGAAATCACACCCCAGTATCAATCGTTGGAAAAGGTCAGACTACCCTTTGACTGGCTGTAGCTGAAACCAATCAGGAGAGAGAAAGTGAGAGCATGTGACTGTAAATGTAGAGGAGTCAAGGAGGGAATGAGTCTAATATTATTCTTAACAATTTAAAATGCAACATTTTTAAGCTGTTGAATAATTGATATAGCTATCCTGACATAAAGTTAAATAACTTTGTGTGATGGACAAATAGTGACTAATGGAAGGTGTGAGTGATTCAAGGCCTCTGCTTGAAACCTGTGTGCACTGGGCAGTCTTAAATTCTATCAGAATGTGTGCATGCAACAAAACTCCTGAAACAAATAATAATTTTTGCAAGTATCAAATTTTCTACCAGAGTGTAACATTTCAAAATCCTCTGTGCAATAGTCTTAACATTTTTCCTTCTTGTGTAAATTTTATTTTGCTCTGCTATGATTTTATGCTTACTTTCACACATTTATTTTCTGACACACAGAAACAGATGCATCTGCAACTAGACGATTCCCTGCAGAAAGCCCAGGATGCTTTGCGTGTTTGTGACAGGCGGCTTTGTGAACTCAAAATCCAAGTAAACAAACAGATAGCAAACGTGGCTAGTAACACAATGACAGCGTTTAGAGACAGGTGAGGAGCATCTTAGAAAACCTTTGAATGTGAGAAAAAATACAGTATGTTGATTTGATTGCAGTCTCTAGAATAGCAAACTGCTTATCCACACAAATCAGACACATATGGTGAATTTAGACATGGTTTGGTTAACCGCAGTCATCAGACATGCTCACACTAGGCACAGAAAACAGTGCTTACTGACACAGACATTTAAATCCATTACCATTCCGGCATGAAATATTTTTGTATAAAAGATGGCAACAAATGCCAATGTATATGATTCCCAGTGTATGATTCTGTGTGTATATGATTCCCAGTGTATGATTCTGTGTGTACATGCATGCATCATGCAAGAAACAAATGTAAAATAGTAATACATAAAATCCCTAAAATGGTGAAGATGATTTTCAGAGATTGAAACTTAAGAATAATTTTATAATTGGAAAAAATGGATGAAGCGCAAACTAGACCAAATCTAGTTTTGCAGTCCAGTCATTCATAAGCTTCAGTTCAGTCATTATTACCTCATATCAGTATGATCAAGTATTTCATTCATTCATTCATTTTCTACCGCTTATCCGAACTACTTCGGGTCACGGGGAGCCTGTGCCTATCTCAGGCGAGATCGGGCATCAAGGCAGGATACACCCTGGACGGAGTGCCAACCCATCGCAGGGCGCACACACACACACACTCTCATTCGCTCACGCAATCACACACTACAGACAATTTTCCAGAGATGCCAATCAACCTACCATGCATGTCTTTGGATCGGAGGAGGAAACCGGAGGAAACCCCCGAGGCACGGAGAGAACATGCAAACTCCACACACACACAAGGTGGAGGCGGGAATTGAACCCCCAACCCTGGAGGTGTGAGGCGAACGTGCTAACCACTAAGCCACCGTGCCCCCTGATCAAGTATTTAAACATCATTATTTACTATTGACCTTTTAGCCCCTTACTCTAATTTAACAGAGTGTACCTAAAAATACAATAAGGGCTTACTAGCAACAGAAATTAGATTTTAAATTAGAAATAGCTGACAATCTGGCTGGATTCTTTCAGTACATAACCCACTTTGAGGATCCCGTATCAGCTTGACTGGAACTGTGTCCTCTTTCAGGTTGCAGGCTACCCTGAAAGTCACTCAGGCTAATATGCAGTACAGGTTGTTATCTGCGAACCCCTCTGAGCTGCATCTAGAGCTTCTGCCCCGCACCACCCAACAGTCCCTGCAGCCTCTGCATCTGTCTGTTACCATGACAACAGAAGATCACTTCCGCCTGCAGGTGAAATTATTTATTGTTTTTTTGTTTGTTTGTTGTTTTTTTGGGGGGATTTTTTTGGAGTTCGAGTTTTTTTTATTTGTGCTGGTTTTGTGACTCTGAGTACAAGAGAAAAGGTGTTGTTTGTGTTGTCCGATCCAGGTGTTTCAGGGCACTGCAGGCCTTATAGAGGAGTCAGTGGGAGGGACTGTAAGAGAGTTGAGTGCTGCACTGTTGGACGTGATGGAGTGCTACATTAGTCAAGGAAAGATGCTTGCTGAAATCCAGGCTCTGCATTCCAGGTACAGAGACCATAGTGTATATATATATAAGTTAATACTTACTTAATATAAATTAACTGCCTTACACAGTTTAGATAGTTATTATTTACTATGTGAGTTGTTTAACACACCAGAAATATATCTCAGGTTTGCAATCGACTGGTGTCCAGCAATGCGCCTGCTGACCTTTCTCAAGTCCGCCACCACAGTGTGCCAGCTGGAGCTGGACGAGGGCTACCCATTAAGTGGCCATGCCAAACTGCTTTCTGTTCGCAAAGATGGCAACCTTCTCGACCTCTCTGCTCTGCAGGTAAAAATGTTAGGAAAGATCTGCCCTGCAATATTGTGAAGGTATTCAGTGCAGGATGTCTCCTTAAAGACTAAAAATGTCTTAACTAACCTTAATAGAACTCTGTAGTAAATTGTGCTAGTTTTCCATAGGTCCATATATATTTGGACATCACCAAAGTTATTGTTATTTCATGCTGTCTATCAATGTATATACTATAGGAGTTTAAATTAAATAATGGCCGTGAGCAAGCTTTCAGGCTTAATTGATTTTTAAGTGATTTAAATTAATTTTAAGTCAAACTAAACAGAGTATCTCTGCTGCACCAAATTTGGATGAATAGTGCAGGAATCGCTGCACTTTTTATATGTTGTCACCCCCTTTTAAGGGACCAAATGTAATTGGACAATTAGCTTTTCCATGGCCAGGTGTGTGTTATTCCCACCAAACTTCACTGACAAATATGCAGATAAAGAGCTAGAGTTAATTTGAAGTATGATGTTTGCCTCTCAAGCCATTAATTGGCTGAAAAAATCAAAACAAACCAAATAGAGAGATAGCAAAAAAATTAGGTATGGCCAATCTATTTTGTGCATTCATTAAAAGGGACCCAAAGGGTCCAGAATGGCCTCAGATGTGAGTTTGCTCTGTTTTACTGTTTTTGTGGAAACCCAATTTTTTTAAGTGGTACAGATTCAGAGTTTCTACATCAAACATGTTTCATTTTGGAAAATATTCTGTGGGGTTTTGATTGAGTCACCCAAATCTGAAACCTTCTAAAAAGATGCATATAGTGAAAGAACTCTACAGTATGACACACATTTGTATGTAACTGCATTACAAAAAACTGCATGTAACTGTAACTACAAAATAACATTTGTATACATATACGTTACTACATTCACTGATTTGATTGCTCTGCTTTTCAGCCCCGTGTGATGAATCCTACTCTGACAGATTGGCTTGAGTTTCTTTCTTCATGTCCACATTTCTAAGCACTGCCTGCAGCATCATGCCAAGTCAGGTGGAATTTGCTCAGTACAAAAACTTTTACTATTGCTTCATCTCAACTGTATTCGTATGTCAATGTAGTCTGGTTTCAAGTGGAAATGTATACACACTTAATACATATGTTAATACATCTAATGTTATTAACTAGAAGTCAACCAGGACAGATTTTGAGCATTACCAAGTACATCAAATGTCTTTTCTATGTTTGTTTTGTTCTGTGTATTTTATTTTCCTTTCTTCATATAGAAAACTCTTGTAGGATTTACATACACTCTGTGTTTTTTTTCTTTTCTATAATAAATTGAATATCCCTCAGTAGTTTAAAAAACTTATTTTTAAAAGCTTATGATAGTAAATATTGTATATGGTGTAGAATTGATACAATGGTATATCTCATTATATATCTCTATATATATTAATATAACTGACTGGTTTAAGCTTACAAAATAAAACGGGTTAGATCAGGTAACGGGCTGTCCATGCAGATCTATCTCCATCAGAGTGCACGACCATGCAACTCAACCAGGGGTATGGATGTATCCAGTCTGTCCTGAAAGAAGAATCAGTGACACATATAGATAGATCGAGAGAGAATTATTAGGTATGTTTGTAATAACGTGATGGTCAAAAACAATGTACTTTATGTGCAAAATACAGGCAGGCATTCTGCCAAGACTAGCTATGACAGTATAACTAAAAGTGAGAGCCAGAACATGAGGGCTTCCTGGGACATAAAATAAACCTGAGCGAGTTGTGAGAGTGGTAAGGCAAAAGCATCCAAACATACCAGTTCAACAAATACTCTATGACCAAGAAACCTCCATGAAACAAATGTGTTTTTAGCCTGGATTTAAACTGAGACTGTCTGTGTCCCGAACACTAATTGGAAGGCTGCTCCATAACTGCTTGGCTTTGTAATAAAAAGCTGTGCCCTCTGCTGTAGCCTTTACTACATGATGTACTACAAAGAGCCTGCACTGTTTGAATGAAGAAGGTGTGAAGGATCTTAAAAAAGCCAACCAAAGGTTTGCTCAGGTACTGTGGCACATGACCATTCAGTGCTGTATAGTTCAGTAATGGTATTTTATAAACAATGCAAAATTTGACTGGGAGCCAAAGCAGAGTGGATAAGAGAGGAGTGATGTGTTCACATCTTCTGGTTCTAGTTAGGACTAATACTGAACTAACTGAATGCTCTTACTGGAACATCCAGATATTAAATCATTAAAATTATCCAACCTAGACGTAACAAAAGCATGAAGTGATATTATGAATATGGCTCTGGACATCTGCAAATAAGCATTAGTAGAAATTGTCTTAATTGCATGTGCATGAACACACTTCATCACTAGGAGGCAGCACACACCAATTTGTGTTTATAATTATCTTCTCATAGAGAATAAGGGCTTATGAAATGTTATTTGAACAGATGAAGGTTTCAAGATTCCTCCTACAGTGGATTTATTTGTGATTTTCTGAACCAAAAGCCCCAATGTTGTAGGTTTGTACATGGTGTCATCAAGGTTTCTATCAAGAGACAAACCAAAGAAAGCGTTCAGTTTCTAGATTTAAGCTTTATTTCAAGAGTGTGGAATTTCTGCTGGTCTATTTGTCAACCTCTTTTTCATTCATTTTATTCATCATTTTATCATTTTATTCCACAAAACATGGGAAAAGAATAAGTCGCATGTCTAGTTAACTTCACGTTCATTCAATCATTGTTATCTTGACAGCAAAATCTATTTCCTAGAAAGTGTTTCCTCATTCCTTCAGTCATACCTGCTGTTGAGCTAATGAACAGCTTTGTTACACTCACAAGGTCTTTGCTCATCAGTTATTGGCTAAAAGAGCTGTGAAGCAGACACCGGCACTGACCAATAGGAAGAGGCTGTGAAAGGTTGGTTATGAGGACATATTGACCCACTTCTGTTTTTCACATGTGAGGAAGGAAAGCCTCTTCACTTTGACATATTTGCTCTGTTTCTGTGTAGTTCCTGAAGAACTGATTTGATAATCCTTACATAAGGTTTTACATAAATAAAATCTAAATAAAACAAAGTCAAAGTGTGTGATTGGTCTCAGCTTTTAAGCTAAAAATAATTTGGCTTAATCTAAATAAAAATGCAGAAATATTCTTTGATTGTAAAGTGGAAATACTATTAGCCTTGTGGTCTTAATGGAAGTTTTACTCAAAGCAAATTCCATCAGTATGTCAGACTTATTTCAACACTTCATATACTCCGTTGTTATGTCTTTTTTATGGATAAGTGTAAAGCTTAGCTTGCCTTGGTCATTACTATTGGACAAGCCAAATGAATTCAAATGGCTTATCAGTGATAGAAAAATAAACACTAATTACACTCACCATCCACTTTATTAGGAACATCTGTAAACCTGAACATTTTATTCATTTATCAGATCAACTCTCTGGAGCAGTACAATGTCAAAATATTATGCATTCGGTTATTGTTTACATCAAACATCAGAATGAAGAGAAAGTTTAATCTCTGCATGTGCCATAGGTGGTGGTGTTCAGACTGGCTGGTGTGAGTATTTAAGAAACTGATGATCTCCTGGGAATTTCATATACAACTGTTTACACAGAACAATGCAACAAAACATTCAAATACTATATTGGTTTTTTACCAATATTGTATGGTAAATATTGTTGTATGTTGTAGTTGCCACTTAGAGATTTTTATCCTTTTATTACGGTATAGTTCAGGGTTGTTTCATTTAATTAGTGCATTTTATAAACAGAACCTGAAACCCTGAATAATCAGTGATTAGGACATAAAGACAGACTTATGAAGTGGCCATCTGATGAGCACATTAAGGTAGTGTTCATGTATTAATATAGGAAGCAACAGACACATCCAATTGTTCTTATCCTAAAAACATGAACTTGTAAAAAACTATGTAAGAATATTTTTTGTTATTTTATAGAAAATGGCTATTTTTCTCATCACATTTTGTTTGTAACCAGGGTACTTGTATACTGAAAGTTAAATGTTTTTTTTAATTTCAAATTATGTTTTTTTTTTCTCCCTCTGACTTTATGTGAAGGAAAAGGCACAAATGTGCCTGATAAATGCAAAAGTTTAAGTGGACTCATAGCCATTTTTTTATCATTTTGAAGTATAAGAAAATAGAAAATAACACATACTACAGGAACAAAAACTGTTATGTAGTGTAATCAAAGAAGACAAAACATACACAAACATAAAATGTTTCAGAGTAAGTCTTTATGCTGTAAATGAGATCTGACTACACTTATACATTTATATCATATATAACTTTGTATTGAGCAGTTACACTTTACAAAAAATATATTTATGTATACAATATATACATTTTGGAACATTTCAAATAAGTATAGATTCACATTTACATATTTTTACAAAGTTACATGGACTTAAGCAGAGGTGGGATGAGGTCCCTTGCATGACTTATTTTTCTCTTGATCTGGTCCATTTTTTAATTGGTGGATGTGTTGTGTCTCTCGTAGCCTCTTTGTGGTACTCAATTCACACTGCACTTAGAAAGTTTTGTTCTGTTCTATCTGCCTCTATCCTTTGTCCCAGCTCTCTGGCTATGATTGATTCCAGCACTTGGTAATGCCAGATTGTTTGAGGTTTTGGCTCCATTTATCCCTTGCATGCTCAATGTTAGAGTTTGGCTCTCTCTGTTATCAGATAAAAGGTAAGTATAAAAACAGTTCTCAGACATCAGGCTGGTATAAGGAAGAAAAGTACCGTGATGCATCTAAAAAAACAGTATTTGAAAAACAGTATTTAAAAAACAGCAAAGAGCCTGTCTGTAAGTAGAGACTGTACAATATAATCACCTAACCCCCGGTTATGTATAGAGATAAAAGCAAGAATGAAATCAAATACAGATTGTATGTTAATTCCTTCATCTTCAGTAACTGCTTTATCCGGGTCAGGGTTGCAGTGGATCTGGAGCCCATCCTCAGAATGTTAAACATGAGGCAGGAACACACCTTGGATGGGATGGGCACCATTTACATCAGCATGTTTTTGGGAGGTAGGAGGAAACCCACAGACATTAGGAGAACATGCAAAACTCCACACAGACAGTAAACTGAGTTCTGAATCAAACCAGGGACATTGGTGCTGTGATGTGACATAAAAAAATATGGCCTTGACACCATTCTGATGCATTTACTGCTTGTGCGTCCCTATGAGCCTGTTGTCATTGTTCAAGTCTTTGAGCACCATCAGAGCAGGGCATATGCTGGTGGAGCAGCAATGGTAAATTTGAAGCCTTCAATTAAACCCTCCAGTAGAGACCACTCCCATAGACTCAGCTGGTTTGTGGTATTAGCTACCAAAGGATTCTCATGCATCGATGCGAAAAGAGAGAAGCTTTTCGGAGTGCATGCTGTTAAGTGTGCGCAGATCTGGCAGTTTGAGCAGTAGCTTAGTGAAACGAGAGACGTCACCAGGGGCGTTCTTGCTGACCAATGTGCGAAGGGCTTTAATCAGGCTGTCCTGGAGCATCTCCACTGACTTCACATTTTTTATACCAGAGCGATCTGAACAATGGGAAAGAATAAATAAGAATAATTATAAATAATAGTAAAAACAATAATACTATAATACTATAAAAACAATAATACTATAAAACTGCTGATATAAAAGCACTTTTTACATGATGATTTTTCATTGACAAAATGTTGACAGATATACATTTCTGGCATTTAACAGACACCCTTATCCAGAGTGACTTACATTTTATTTCATTTTATACAACTGAGCAATCAGAGGTTAAGGGCCTTTCTCTGGGGTGCAGCAGTGGCAGCATGGTGGACCTGGGATTCGAACTCTTGACCTTCCGATCAGTAGTCCAACACCTTAACCACTGAGCTACCACATCCAATAAATTGGATGGTGAGTGTAATTACAGTGTTTATTTTTCTATCACTGCTAAGCCATTTGACTTTTTTGGCTTGTCCAAAAGAAATGTCCAAGGCAAGCTAAGCTTTACAGTTATCCATAAAAACAGATATAACAACAGAGTATATAAGTATATAACATAAAAACCATTAAGATGCTAACCTGTAGAAACCAGCACCACAGCAGTAAAAAGACCTAGTTCCTCTGCAGAGAGCTCTAGTTCACTGAGTTTCTCACTGAAGTCGAACATGGTTCCCAACAGGGCTCCCATTCCCATGTTCTTCAAAGCTTCTAGGCTGTAGGTGGTGCCAGAAATAAATGTGACAGTCTTCTCCTTGACATTGAACAAGGATGCAAAACGTACCATCAGCACCTAAGAAAAGAATCAAGAAGGAAAATAGACAGGATATGTCAATTCTAAGGATGGAGAATTGTAGATCATGTGTATATGCATATCAATCAATGATGTCTTGAATTTCATCAAACAAATTTGCAAGGAACAAATTTATATGTTTCTAATGCTTTTAATGACTTCCATTATAAATTAAACTGAGCTCTAGGTCAAACAAGGTCTGTGATAAACAAGAACTGTAACATCAGGGCTATATATCAGGGCTAATTCTAAACAGTCTCTCCTACATAAAGATCTGGGTTTCATAGCATGGACCTTATATAATCATGTTTACATGGCCTATGGTTCATGGATAGTGAGTTATGCACCCTGCTTCTCTCACGCGATTGCAAGTTTATTTACAGTGAACTGGAGCAATAACTGTTTAAGGGTTGCCTTTATTATGAAGTAATTACATGATGGCTTTACATCATAAGTGTGATGTTGATAGCAAAACTATCCAACCACACTGATCAGCAAAGATAAATTCTGACTAAAACTTGGATTGTGTGGCTTTGGAACATAAAACAAAAAGAGACTGGAAAACTGGCTGGAAGCATCAAACATTGTCAGTGAAATAGTCTGTATCCAATTCTATATGATTTGGAGTCAGATGGAAAACTATTTTTAAGGCAATACATCTAGGTTAGAAGCTACTGGATGCCTTCAGCTTTCCAACCTAGTGACTCTAATAACCCCACTAGAACACGAGGCTAAAGTGTTCCTTAGATTCACCAAGTATGACAGAAGGGACACATGCATTTAGAACAATCCTAAAACTAGAGAAAACACTGCTGCCTTGGGAAAACCAGGCAAACCATTCAGACATCTACAAACTGAGTTCTACACAGCACACAACATGTACAATTACAGTTAGGAAAAAACTAGTCTCAGTCTCAAACATTATGCCTTCAGGAAAAAGAACACCTGATATATTTGTACACTTTTATGGCCATGACCTTCATGTTGAGAACAGAGTAAACAAGATAATTCTGTGTTTAATGTTTAATGATAAGCAATAAAAAAGGCATGTGGTAAGAAATATGCAATGTCAATCTAATGGCCTCTTTCGTTAAAAACAGGCAGATCATAGCTGCATTTTGATGAAACAGTAGATTGTCTATTGTATATTTAACATTAAGTATATTTTGTTTAATTATTTAAATCAGCACACAGTCAAGAACCCACCTCAAAAGTTCCTGCTTTCAGCAAGGTGATCTGGTCATTTTGGGACAGAGAGCTGAAACCTGGGATATGCTTGGCAAATTCCACCACCTCACGTACAGCTGGTGTGAAGCTCAGGGAGAAATCTTCCCAAATCTCCTGTGGTGTCTTGTTACTATCTGTCTGAGGGTGCATATTCATTGGACAAGCCTGGAAATGGTAAAGAGAAAAGCATTTGGAAAATTTGTTAAAAAGAGGTTAATTTTTTGTACCAGTGAGAAAGTTGGTCCTGTTTACATTTGGTTAGGATCCCATGAGTTAGAATCATTAAACAGTTTGGTAATCATCTATTCTAAGTTCTACTAGTCTTTGATGTGTTTCAGAAGTCTGCTTTTAATCAGAACAAATTACTGCAGACTCACCAGCAATATATCCTTGCGGTTCTTCCATCTTACATCTTGCTGCGCCCCATACCAATTAATATTGGGGATGTGCTGCGTATTGTTTTGTTGTGGCAGCCTCTGATGCTGCTGGTTGGATAAAGGTGAGGATTGAAGGTCTTGTTTATTATCTGTTTGGAAACCATTGCACTGTAGGCCTGAATTAGATCGATGTACTGAATTGTGGCTATTCATATTATAGCCAGATGCAAAGCAATTACTGCTGTGGCCATCCAGATCATCCCCATTTTGGGGCTGCAGTGCTGCGCTTAACTTATCATGAGCATAGACAAAGGTCTCACGATGAGCTTTGGTAATTGCAGTGATGGTGCTGTCCAGGCCAGGACTAGGGCACAGTGGTGGAGAGGTGGCAATCTGAGTATAGCTCTGAGCATTTTGAGGAGAAGGCGATCCTGGGGCTGGGGGAGAGGGGGAAGGAGCTACAGGCACAGCAGAAGGCTGTGGCTGAGAAGCCACTGTCAGACCTGGGCAGGGAGATGAAGATGATGAGGATGATGAAGAGAATGAAGTGCTGGTTTTAAGAGAAGCCAGTTGGAATTCATTCTGCAGCTGGTTGTTCACCATGTTGTTCATAGCGCTCTGCATCTCAGCTAGCATGCGCTGTTTTTCACGTTTCGGGATGCGACCAAAACGGACAGCTATAATTGAAAAGAAAACAGAAAGTTTATATAGGCTTGTATTTATTTATTTATTTATTTTAACTATTTTGTTTTTATTCTTTTTTTATTTTCAGTGAAACTCACCATCACGAGACATGCCAACAGACAAACACTTCTTGAAACGGCACTGCTGACACCGATTTCGGTTAATCCTCATAATAGTACATGTTTCATTCTTCAGGCACTTTTTGTACTGGATATTCTGCTGGATGCTCCGACGGAAGAACCCCTGCCAAATGTGAAATGAATAATGTTTCTGTTTTTGAAATTTAAATCTGAATGTAGTCTTCCAAGTGGAAAGTCACAATAACAACATTCTCACCTTGCAGCCTTCACAGGCATGGACACCATAATGAAAGCCTGATGCCACATCTCCACAGACTTTGCAGAGTAGCACCATTCCATTTAGCTCTTAAAAGAAATGATAGGTTGATTAAAATCAGAATGATATCAGTCTCAATTATGAATGAATCACCAAGGGCGCTGTTAAACAGGAGGCTATGTTACTCACTTGTAAGAGTAGCAACTGATTTGTTTGGTGAGTTGTATGTGATGCTGCTTTCATCACGCCCCCTTGGGGAACCTCCTGAGCTTGATGAGCTCCCATCGTCACCAAATGCTGAACTGCTGGAGCTACTGCTGCTGGTGTACATACGTGAAGAATCATGGGAACCATTAGGTGAAGGTGGGAAAGATGAACCCAAGCATGGCTGTGTCAGTGACTGCAGACTGCTGTTGGAATTCTCGCTGTACATGGATACTGGGCTGATGTGGTTAGGAGAGCCTCCACATGAACCGATGTAAGAGATTACCCCTCCTAGTCAAATGGAAAATTGAAAATACATTTCAGAGCTATGCTAACAAAGAAGGCTAAGAACATAAAATAATTATGTGCAGTAATATGTTGTACAAGGGTTATTTATGTGACTGCAACTTGACTACGCTGCTGATTTATTTCAAGCTGTTATTCAGATGCAGATCTGTCTGTAATTACATTTCTGCATTATGATGACAGCAGAAGTTAGTATACTCTTAACATGGTGCAAGCAAGTAAATCCCATTGAACATATTAACAAATACATTTCCTCTAGCATCATTTTGTGTGCAGAATGTGTGTGATTGACTTGTTCTTCCTCCAACTCTCCACTCCTCTTCTTCATCAGTCTTAATTATTCCTTTGGGTTTTATATAATGTTTCTTTTTCTATGCAATGAAAACTTACAAAGAATGTTTAACCCTGTTTAACCTGGGTATGACACGGATACAGTATTCTCTCGAGACGCCAAATAACTAAAAATTACATAACCGTTGTGCACCAGAACAAAAGGTCAAAGGGTCACGGTGTCAGGTGGAAAACATCAGCAACACGTGCAGTCACATGTGCCAGACCAAATCCTCCTATCTGTTTACTCTCTTAACTTTTACAGTATCATTATTAATGGCGTCGAACACGAGAAATAACTAAATAAAAACATCGTGAAATTACAAAACCTTGACGGAGTTCCACTTCAGGTAAATCTCATACCTGCAACGCGCATGCGTGTAATGTGCCGAGCGCATCATCCGAGCACGCTGGCGCGCCACGTGCGCCTCTCCAACACACGGCTCCACAACGAGACTGAATCTCAATGTGGATCCGCCTTCCATATGATACCCTGAGTGCTGTCATTCTAGCTCTATTCATTAAATTACTAATCACTACCTTCTCAGAATCTCAGATGCATTAAATATTATTTGGCTTAATAAGTGGATGTGTTATAAAAAAAAAATACGCAACATGAAATATACTTTTTTAGGAATAACAAAAGGAATAAATTCTGTTTTATAAAATTCTGTGTGTACGTTACAAAAAAAAAACATCCAAATCTATATAAATAGTGGCATGTTGAGATTTTCAAAATGTTATAACGTAATGTGTAATATGAATACAAGTCAAATAAAGGTGGGGAGAAAAAAAAATGGGATCGTTACCACGTCCTACTTTTAAAACTAACGTGGGTTTTGAGGTGCAAATCCGCATCGCTGTGTTAATTAAGTCTGGAAATGCCCAATTACAGCGCGCGCGTGGCTCACGTGGCCACTTCACAGTAGGCTCGTCGGAAACATTATGTAATGAGCGAGAGCGCGCCAATGGTTGAAGCAGGAAGGCTGGACTGAAAACAAAGCGCACATGGCGCTCCATGTGAACACGCCCTGACACGCGATGCTGCCTGCATCGCAACGACGTCTGTACACCTGACTTCTCTGTCCTGACCTATTTCCCCATACTGTCTTACCGCGTGATAAGAACATTACCTTACCGCTGTTGACGTGTTTTTGTTTTTTTTTTTTACTGCTAATATGCATTAATCCACAAAATGAATAATCTCTAGACAGTTTCCCACTTATAATTCCGTACTGAATCGATTAGGGTTCAGGAGTCGGAGATTTAAGCTCTTTATGTATTAAAAAACATTAAGAGAAGACTTTCATCTCATCTCACTGTCTAGTATATTAATAATGTATCATCAACAAATCCGGATGTCCGGTTGTGATCAATGGCTCAACTCTGGTCAGAAAATAATTATTTCCATTATAACGTCTAGTAAACATGAATAGAAACGCGTCTAAACACACATTCATTAACAGTACGATAAAGCTTTGGGCTTGCAATATTTCTTACCGGTGTTGTTGTTGTTGTTCGAGTCCATTGTAGTCAATGTGTGCTTCAGTCATACAGGTGTGGAAACGAACAGTGAAATCTAAAACTGTATTCTTCAGGAAAACGGGAAAAACGCGCACTGTCGGTTGTTTTAGCTGAAAGAAATGTCCATTTAGATTCTGTTTTAGATGTTGAGACCGGTTTCTTGTCAGCTTGAGAGGCTGAAGTGCGCCTGTGCTGTCACTCTCGCGGTGTGTCGCTATGAAGCGCTCCGAGAGGACGCCCGGTTTTGCTGATGCTGGTGCACCTACGCCGCACGAGGCGCGAAATGTGTCCATGTGACCAGATGAAGAGCCTCGTGGCCCAGTGACACACTTTCAAAGCACTTAACAAAAGTCCTTGAGTCTTTAGCTGAGGGATCTCTACTTTTTGGATATATCCAAATACCTAAGCAGAATGCACTGACTCACTGACCATTTAATGTATGCATACTGTATATGCATACTGTATATTCTATATTTAATGATATACATACTGTGGATTTTACCACTTGGAAACCATGAAAACGGCTTTGAACAGCAGTTGATTCCTAAGCAAAATGTATACAGTTTATGTACCCCATACATCAATATATTTTGAAGACTACAGTATCACCTATGTCCAGATACTTGGACCATATTTAATTCAATTCAATTCAATTTATTTGTATAGTGCTTTTTAACAATTTCCCATTGTCTCAAAGCAGCTTTACAGAAGTATGGAAACAGAAGAAAGAAAAAAAGAAATAAATATAATAATAATAATAATAATAATAATAATAATAATAATAATAATAATAAGAAGAAGAAGAAGAAGAAGAAGAAGAAGAAGAAGAAATAAGAATAAAAATAAATAAGTGAATATATACAATTAAAGTTTAAAATGAATTAAAAATAAAATTAACTTAAAATTTTAAATACTATATATCTATCCCTATCCTTAATTAGCAAGCCAGAGGTGATGACGGCAAGGAAAAACTCCCTGAGGTGATAAGAGGAAGAAACCTTGAGAGGAACTAGGCTCAGAAGGGAACCCATCCTCATTTGGGTGATACTGGAAAGTAAATAATGTCCTTTCTACAACGGGTTATAATAGTGCAACCGAGAGCTCCTGAGGAACTAATGGGTCATCGTAAACTCTGAGTTCAGCACAGACCTAATTGCTGAGAAAGACCAGACCAAACAGCTGACTGACACCATATTGGTTCAAAAGAGGGCATGACAGTCTCCGGATGGCTTCATTCACAACAATCCCATGAGACACTGGCTGACCATGCAGATCAATCCCTGGCAGGGTGACAACCGGGCGACGAGACTCTAGCCAGCAGTAGAACATCAGGATTGACGAAGTCGCTCCTTAAGAAGAAATGATCGGGCTAGCAATTCGGAACACTGGGAGCTCCAAAGTGGCATATATATCTCAACAGAGAGAGAGAAAAATCGTTAGGTATGACTGTGTTCAGGTTATGGACATTATAAATTATGTGCGATTTAGTACAGCAGTGGCACAATTATGGCAGTGAGTGTGGCACTGCTACACAGTAAAATTGGCACGTAAACGTATTATAGAAGTACATTAACTCTTCTCTAACCTATTATGTATTGCAGTTTTGCTTGCCATTTTGAAGATATCTGGTTTCTCTATGCCATAAAAGTGTAGAGTTAAAGACTGGAGCTATTTTTTTTTTTGCTTGCCCTGTTTGTGTTAATAGTCCTTTACTCTTTATTACTGGACAGTTTATGTCAACAGTAATGTGGATGGCTGGACTGAATGCACTACTATACTACAATAAACAGTATCTCAGTATCACCCCTGTGCTAAGAATGGCCTCTTTTGATTGAATGTTGGACTAGAGGGAAGTTGACAAATTAAGCAATAGATGGCATAATGATTTGTAGCACTGTAAAGTATTTTTCTGACATGTCCAGTATTTTAGACATTGAGTAGTAAGATTCTGTGATGCACGAAGTAGTAAGAAGCTATGATACTGCCAGGGTATTGCAGAATATTTAAGTTGTTATTCATGCAAAATTATAATATCTCTGTTTTTACTTAGCCTTCTAAGGGATCAACATAATTTCCTTATATAGCCTTGTTTCCAGTAAGGCTAAATCTGTGCAAATTTTTCAGGTCGTATAATTCAGGCTAGTGGCAATAGAAGCTAGAGGCTCTTTCATTCAGGTTTCATTCTGGCTTTTCCTAAAATAAAATCTTGTGAATACAGAAGTAGATTGAAACATAGACTATAAAAATCTACAAAAGTATTGTCCACAAGTATTGTTCAATTCAAGCTTTTTACTTTTAGTCTATGTAATTTTATTCAATTTAAATATACTTTTGCAGTTATGAATGCTGTCTGTAAAGTTTGGGTTGTAAATATACTCTCATTGTTGCTTGAGAGTTACAACCAGTACAGGGTACAATCAGTTACATTCAGCTTATCTTAATATGATGTAGGCTTTCTTCCTAAAATAACGTCCTAAATATGCCCCATATGCCCTAAATAGCAGTGTCTGCTAAGACTGCCTCACTGTGTTCACTGCTGTTGTCCTCTTTTTGGCATTAGCACATGTCCAGGAACTGTCCTTGTTCAAAAAAAGCTAGCCTTGCAGCAAAATGTCAATTGCCTGAGACCACAAACAAAACAGAAAAAATAAGCACTAAATTGTCAGAAATGTAAGCTTTCAGAATTGTCTACTTAATACCAGAAAATAACATTCATTGTTATTTGTTATTTGTGTTTAAAAACACATCAATGTTTTTGACATTTGCATCATTCTATGCAAACTCTAGAGACTATTGTATCAGCAAATCCCAAGAGATCAGCAGTGTTGATCAGCACATGTGACTTATAAGTTCTTCTTACAAGTTTGTCCTTTTCTTCTGTGGATGATTTTATCTAGATATGGTAGATTTGTAAAAAAAAAAAAAAAAAAAGGCTTTGTAATAATTTATGGTAAAAGCACAAATAAAACTGAACTGAATTTAAACAGATCATCAACCACATGAATTTCATTATCAAGAAGTATTTTATGTGCTTGTTATTGACATTTGCAGAAAACCTTAACACAGGTTGGCTGACAGGGTACACAATCAGTTTAATCATTCCTGGGAATGTTCTGCATTTTCTGAACACAAATGTTTGTTGAACCATGTCATTAGCTTGGTTAATATTAACTCATCAGCAGTTAATATTAAATCCACTGCAGTCACACTACAGGTGTTTATGTTTTTTCCCTAGAAAGAGATTCTTCAAAAGCACAGGCATCCTTATTTATGTGAGCATATTCAAGATTCATGTTTGTATTTCACATATACCGTTAGATACAACATATAACTTGCACTGAAATGTGTATTTGAAAAAGTCTAATTTAAATCATTCTGAGATAACACACAAGCTGTTTTCTGTGTGTGTGTATGTGTGTGTGTGTACATTAAGGGGTACATTAAGAGTAAGTGCTATATGTCTCCTCACATTTTCAGACACATTATATGATTACACCCAGCAAGACGTGCATCAGTCTTTAGGGGAAATAGACACAAAATACAGGACTTAGCCTGCTTTTCTGGGAAATTCCTACTGTAATGCAGCATAGCATCTGAATCGCTTTAATACATAGACTACACTTGTAACATTTCCCACTTCGTACAGAAAGAAACAGAAATGAACAATGATAATCTTCATCATCATGTGTGGTGTACTCTGTATCTATACACACATATTTCTCCTACTATCCGTGTGAGGACCTTCCACTAACATGTTTATTAACGCAGCTAATTAATGCCATATCCACAACCCTCTTTTTTAATTACAGGTAACTTTGTAGCACCATGATCCTTGTCTCGTTTCACTCTGTACTGCAACAGCTATATATAGTTGATATGACAATAAAAGCTTCTTGACTCGACTTGTTTATATCTTCAGCCAAGATATAAATACATGCTCCCACACACCAGGTCTGTGATGTTTCATCGGAAATTATGCAAACTCAGCTATGACCTATTCCATTAGATGACACACCGCACGTGCCAGTCCTCGTGAGGAGGCAAGGAAACTCCACGAGCCTGGAGTGATCATTAATGAGTCTAATGTTCTCTACACTCCACTTCACAGTACATTGTGCTCCTGTGTTCTAAAGTGTAGGGATAAGTGGGATAGATACGTGGGATAAATGGAACTATGCAACGTTTTAACGTCACCTTCTCCATTATGAATCTCAAAAACAGCAGAATTGGTATTTTACAATACACAAATACAGACAGCAATTTGTCTCTGTAATCAGCCATATAACATCACAACCTACTATGCAACGAGGCTCCATTTAAACACCGTCTAATCTCGGGTTTTGCACCCTACACCAGGTTGTCATTAGGCTCTTTCTAAGGTAACTTAAACGCATTTCTTTTGAGTGCTTGCGTTTCCATTTCATTTCCCCAAATACATAAACAAATGGTTAAACAAACACGTTGTACAGTATCACTTTCTCGAACAATGCGACAAAATGTCTTCAACGAAGACAAAAGAAACCACCGTCAATATAACTGCTATGCTACTATGCAAATGCATGCAGCGATAGGAGATAAAACATCAACTGTCGCCCGTTTTTTGTTCGTCCTCTTTGCTTTTGTCGCAGCTCCTCGTGCGCCATGTGAGCTATGAAAACAGCTGTGCGCGTGTCCGAGCCTGAAAAGTAGCGTCACGCTGTTCTGCGTCTGCGCGCGCACTCACTAGGCTCTGCCACGTGACTGAACTAATGCACGCTCACTGAGGATGGCGGTGATGTTTTGGCCAAAAGCACAAGCCAGTGCTTGCAGTTATGCATGTAAACACAGTTATGCATGTAAAAAATATCCTTTTAAACTCCATGTAAGTGACCGCCTACCACAACTCAACTGATATTATGGGACTTTTTTGGGCAAAAAATAATAACTCTCAAATAAAGCATAAGGAAAAAATCATGAGTGAAATCACTCCTCCATCCACTAAAGCTCGAATAATAATTTTAGTATAGTATATAAGGTATAGCAGATACTCTAAGGAGACAACTAAACAACACATTTCCTCATAGCAACATTAATAGCAGTATTTTAATAACCAATTTGGTAAAGAGGGTGTTTATACCAGTTGGACTGGCTCTGTCTGTATTTTTGCAGTTGATGTTGATCAGCTCGACCTGAATGCTTCCTTCATCATGGAAGGTAAATAGGAGAAAGAGGAACAGCAGAAGGAGTGGTGCATCACGACCATGCACCAGTGTGTTAGTCTGGTGCATCACCCAGGACCACTGGAGAGATTTGATCTCATAGCTGTCTGGGGATCAAAAGAGGCAGCTGGAATCTGTAGTTGTGGATAGAGAAATCCAAGTGCACTTATTTACCTTCTGCCACCACAACAACAGGAAAAGCAGAAGGAATGAGTAAATGAATTGAATGAATGAAATGACTGAATGAAATGCCAGAGTTGCTTATGTAGGTCTGTTGTGAATATTTGTAAGCCCTCTTCTGATTTGCCTTAGGATTTTAAAAATACAACAGCAACAACAACAACAATAATAATAATAATAATAATAATAATAATAATAATAATAATAATAATAATAATAAAACAAGTGTTAAGGTAAATTCTGCCATTTCATATTATAATAAAAACATTTCAATGCCTTAGCTGACTTGCTGTCCTAGTGTGTGTAGCTATACTAAATTGTAAACTAAAATCTCTGCCAATTCAATTCAAAAGTTTGCCAATAGTTCCCTCTAGTGGACATTTTAGTGAATGACACAACGTGTACCTTAACCACCTATTTGTTTCTTTAGTCAAAGGTAAAATGCAATAATAATAATAATAATAATAGTAATAATAATTCATTCATTCATCTTCTACCGCTTATCCGAACTACCTCGGGTCACGGGGAGCCTGTGCCTATCTCAGGCGTCATTGGGCATCAAGGCAGGATACACCCTGGACGGAGTGCCAACCCATCGCAGGGCATAGTAATAATAATAATAATAATAATAATTTATAAAATTATAAATAATAATCATAAATAAAAGCTTAATTGCGTGAGTGAATGAGAGTGTGTGTGTGCCCTGCGATGGGTTGGCACTCCGTCCAGGGTGTATCCTGCCTTGATGCCCGATGACGCCTGAGATGACGCTCCCCGTGACCCGAGGTATTTCGGATAAGCGGTAGAAGATGAATGAATGAATGAATAAAAGGTTGTTTCTTCAGAGGAACATTCATCAATATGCAGCTACATAGATCCAATAAATAAGCAAAATATTTCTGCACAGATTAAAATAATGCGCTTAATAATTGAAATTGCATTGACAATTTGTTTTTAGGATTTCAATCTTCATTTCAAATTGTATTTCCTGTTAGCTGCTAGGTGGCGCTACGTGATGTCGCGACCCAAATATAGGTTCAGGTTCGGCGTCCAATCACATTTCGCACTCGATGACTTCAACGCATGCGCGCTTTTTGTATTTTATAAGCGCTTGAGAAGCTCGGGTGAGTAGTTGGTGGGAAGCTACGTTTGGGCGGGGATGAGGGTTTAAAAATTCACTCTTAATGGAAATGAGTGACAAGTAGTAAGTCAGTATATATGCTGAAAACTCATGTCGTGTGTTATTGGGTTTAAAATGGCGTCATTGCGTATCCATGCAGTCAGAACGCTGCTTTAAGTGACTGTCATTGTTTTTGCTGAGACTAAAATGGTGGACAGGGCTGCATAGTAGCTGCAAGCAAGCTAACATGACGCTGTGTTGATGTTCCGAGTAATTAGTGCCTTGCTGTTTGAGAGCATTAGAGACATAAGACCTACAGACGTGTAAAACCCTTTGGTTTGTATGAAATACTTATCCACATTTACATATAAACCTGTTAGCAGCTAGCTAACGTTAAACACCTGCATTGTTTTGTAAATCAAAGCTAACGTGCTAGAAAGCGTGCTAACTTGTAAACATGAAAAGATAAACAGAAAGAATGTATTTCTGGAGAATTTCTTACCGAACATGTTCTGATAGATGTTAAATGTTTCAGTAAAACTGAAGGACACAAGTTCCAGCCACCTGTATACCTTGAGTTTGTCTTAGTTACACATACACATTGGTCTTGTACAAAGTAAATATATCATGCTCATACATCTACTTTTACTTTTGCTGCAGGCATCAGGATGGACGTGGACAGGGTGGGCTGGGCACATGGTAAACAGTCACTATACCCCCTTTAATCAGAGTGGTGGGTTTTGGTGAGTGCCTTTGACTCGCCATGACTATGCGAACCGCTGTGTTCAAGAGTGGAGGAACCAAGCTGGACACGGACAACGGTGACCAAGCTAAAAAACAAGAATTTCAGACCAGCATAAAGAAGGAGGCTGCTGAGGGTTTTGTGCGAGTTCCTGGAATCCTGAGCAACATTTACAATAGCACTGAGCAGCATTTTCACAGCAAAACCCTTTCTACCAGCCAGAGCAGTGCAGGCAGACCTGTTCTGTCATCGGCAGCAAGGAGGGGACAGGAAGAGAACTGGGTGAACCTGGGGGCTTTGACTCTTCCGCTGACCAAGCAGATGGGGGCTGAGGGTACCCCTGGCAAAAGTAAGTCGCTATTTGGACACACCAGTCATAACCACATGGGCAAGATGGATCCAGTGGCATCCAATGGCAGCAAGCAGCCTAGGAAGGCAGGAGGAGGCGTGGCAGTGGCAGGGGTCCCCTCACCAGAGCATGGTTCTGATGGAAAACGGCGGAATGTGATGAAGGGCACAGGCCACACCACCAACCAGTCTGGCTGCATTCGTCAGATCCTGCTGCTGCAGCTAGAACTGATAGAACAGCAACAACAGCAACTGCAGAACAAGAACAGGGAGATAGATGATCTCAAAGCTGAAAAGGAGATGGTATTAAGATGCAGAATTTTATTGACCTTCTTACACAATTAGAATTTTTTCCCAAAATGTAATTTGTCTCTGACTGAAAAACCCCAAAATATTTGGATTTTAAAAAACAGATGCCCTGGTTTAAGGCCAGGCTAATTTAAATATGTTTAGATTATATTTGTTTCCTCCAACTATGATATACTATAAACACACAACCATAGTTAGTTAATTAAGTGAGAAACTTTATAATTTATGACCTTATATGAGTATGGAAGTACTAATGGCATTTTGCCCATCATGCAATTATTTTTGTTTAGTTGGCGGCACGGATTGAGCGTATGGAGCGGCGGTTACAGATGGTGAAGAAAGATGGCGTTGATGGTCGTCCCACTCCTCGTCGCAGGGAGTTTCTAGATGCTGTCCCATCAGAAAGCACAGGGCAGTCTGAGGGTCAGTGTCATACCCCGCGACAATCGAATATTGAAAAAAGTGGCAGGAACCTGAAACGGTATTGATTTTACATCTTGTGAATACTTTCAACTTTTGTATAAAAAAGTATTAACTAAAAATATAAAAATATACGGTTCTATATAATTGTCTAAAATATGTGGTTTATGCTTTAATCTCGTTAGGAGATTCCTTTTTCAAGAATCCAGGACGTCAAGGTCTAGACGTGGGCATCCAAAAACACCCCCTCCAAAAGAAAGCCAAGCTTTGGAGGAGGAGTCCCAGGAAGAGTTGGAGCCTGAAGTAAGGTCACCAGGTTCATCCCTGGACGAATCAGAAGAGCTGCCTTACATGGCGACCACTGAGATGTATCTCTGCTGCTGGCACCAGACTCCACCTTCACTATGGCGAGATCAGTCTCCTGTTAAGGAGGACACGGTTGCTGGTGAGCACACTTTAATCATAGTTAACACAAATGACATACGTTTTCGCCACTTGTTTGATTATTTTTTGCAGGTTATTATTTAGCCATGTAATCCTTAGTCCGTTATCATCCATAGTCCATCCATGTCCTGCCTAACATGTAATTGCAATGATGCCCAAAAACTGCAGTCAAGTAAAAGTATAACAGAAAAAAATATTTTGTAACGCATGTGTTCCTTTTATCCCAATTTTAGTCCCTTCCTGGCGAGAGAGTATTGTGGAACCACTGGACGACGAAAAGGCAAATGAAATAGAGGTAAAAGACAGATTAAAAAAGTATTTACCACACAAATAAATTATAAATTCACAACTAATTGCTGGATCTCCAATTATTGTTCATTGGTATTAGTTGTTGCTTACAAATTTAATTGCTTCAAAATTTGTGATTCAGCAGGAGAGCTGAATTTTACATGTATTTTTTGGATTTGTGTCCTGAATCCAACTGAAACAATTAAATATTAGTGCAGTCTTGAACCCAAAAAATATAATACTAATTACAATTTTTCCAATCAGAGTTTGGATGACAACGTTTTTCTGAAGAGACATTCAAAACTAGAGCTGGATGAGAAGAGACGAAAAAGGTAGTTGATAACTTCTTTGAGGCACTTTTTAAACTTGCATGATTTCCTTTCATTTTTTTTAAATGCCTTTTGTCTTTCAGGTGGGATATTCAGCGTATTCGGGAGCAGCGGATGTTCCAGCGCCTCCAGCAGAGGATGAACAAGCAGAAGGTGATTCAGGAGAGTGAGCCAGAGCTGCTGTCCTTTTATCCTGAAGCTGAGGATGGTATGTCACTTGCATTGCTACGGCTCATTATGATGGTAAAAAAATGGTTGGTGACCATTAACTGACATGTTTTTGTTCTTGTAGTGGATTCTGTAATGATCACGCCTTTCCTGCCAGTGGTTGCATTTGGCAGGCCTCTACCTAACCTCACACAACAGTAAGTTTTGTAAAGCCATTGATAAAATTTACCATGTTTGGTGTTATTATAGTCAGTTTAAACCACATCCCCTAAATGTATGTGTGCCATTTACAGAAATTTTGAAATACCATGGTTAGATGAGCGAAGCCGAAGCCGACAAGAAGTGTCTAAGAAGAAGACGCCCCATCGGACCTGCCGGAAGTGAAGCAGTCCTGCTCGAGTGATCTCACACATGTTAAGAGGCTGAATCAGTTTGACTGTCCTGTGGTATATTCTGTGCTACAGAATCATCTTTTCAAAATACTACGTAGTTGATTGCCCTGAAGTCACCATCAATCTTCAAAAGACTGATCCTCACATAAGCTCATTTGGCACCCTGAATGACACACAAGCTGCAAGATGAATGAAAGCCGAGATGTCAAAAGTTCATACTCATTGTTGCACTGCAAAATGTGACGTTGCTGTATTCTGGTTGCTTTGGTGTTTTCCCACGCAAGTTAAACTTTACAGTTGCGGTACGGACCAAACCTCAAATCATAATCGAATGCAGTTTAACAGAGAATGTTATTTAATCTGTGTTTTTGCCTTTCTGTTCATTGTGAATAGTTGACAATATAGTGTAACATCTTGTAACATAGTGTTGACGGAGTTAATGGAAAAAAGATCTAATGCACCTAAAAAAACAAAAACATTTAAGGTATTAAAGTACCTTCAAGTTATATTTGTGTTTCAGATCTTAATCATTTAAAGTAGATATAGCTGGTATGTAGTGTTTACAAAATAAGCTGTTAAATGATATCTTTTGACACATTTATTTATTTTGATCATTTTATCAGATGGTTTAATTTATGGTGCCTTGTAGCCTGGAACTGAACTCCTTTAGGGTGTCATGATTATAATGGTCCATTATCGGGGTGGGGATCAATATATTTGCAAATTTATTCACACACAAAAGCCCTTTAGCCCTTTATTACACACCAGATCTGCTCAAGGGGGTAAAAACCACTTGGTCCTGAGTAGTGGTGGGTTTTTGAGGGACTGGCGCCCACCTGCTTTCACTCATCACCAAACCGCGGTCTAAACGCTGAAACTTCATTTCTACAATACAGAGATATAAAGACGATATTATTTTGACGCTATTTTTTCTCTTTGACTTTCGGGCACTTTAGATAGAAAAAAACCCCACAAAGGTCTCGGAGCAAATATGTTAATTACAATACAATATCTTTTGTTCTGAATGAAGTTTCTCATAAAATCTTCGTGTTGAACTTACAGACGTTATTATGGCTTTATAACAGCTATGTAGGCTGCGTGAAAATCCCCTCAAATGACGTGGCGGTGGGAGGAAATTACGACTTTATTACCACCCACACTTCCTCACGTACTTCCGGTTTCCCTTCCTTGTGTGCTAAGATGGCGGACCGGCGACGACGAAGGAGGCGCGCGTCTCAGGACAGCGAAGATGAGGACGAATCTGCGTCCGGGTCGGAGAGAGGGAGATCAGCTTCCCCTAGCGGGAAGACTCGCCCTAGAATCCCCGAGCCGGGGGAATCTCCAGTCGGACGCGTTGTCAAGAAAAACGACGTCGAATCTGAGTGTGTGAGTGTCTCAGCTTGCTACCACTTTAGCCACGAAACTGCTAGCAAGTCAGACTACTTCTATACAGACGGAGAATAATCCTATCAGCTTCCTTGTACGAGTTGTTCGGGTTAAAACGTTAACCAACGAATAGAGCAATTTTGGCTCGTTGGAAACATTTCCTTCTGGTCTCATTAAGGCACTTTAGCCGCCACCACCTCAGTCATCAGTAAAGTCCTCATCATTCTAGCTGTTTGTTCTGTGCTAAAGCTTTAGCAAGGCGATGGAAATGAGTGTTAGATGGAGTTTAACAGTTCTTTTTTCAACACGAGTTACAGCGTTAAACCTTTCAGTTTTGTAAAAATCCCACAGAGAATTTGAAGAGTTATGGAGTCGTATTTTGAAGCTAGACGACACACATTTTCTCTTGTTTACAGTATAGGACTAAAGTGTTCTCTTCATTTACATCAGATATGAATTGACCTCACTTGAAGCCCTTATAGTTAGACCTTCGATACTTTTTTTTTGGACATCATTGAATGGACTATTAATCCTTAAGAGTTAAACTATTAAAAATGTTTGCTTTTTAATGCATCTGTCTTCTTAATCTGTTGACTA
Organism: Tachysurus vachellii; assembly: GCF_030014155.1. Taxonomy (NCBI): domain Eukaryota; kingdom Metazoa; phylum Chordata; class Actinopteri; order Siluriformes; family Bagridae; genus Tachysurus; species Tachysurus vachellii. The sequence goes on along the minus strand of NC_083477.1, from coordinate 8,165,200 downwards.
GAATGCACACACTTCACATCACACACGTTCACAGCATAAAATGCATACAATACACCCTATTGTGAGTCTTTTGTGAAAGTATTTGTTCTGATCCTTGTTCATTTCTGTCTGCCGTGGCCCTGATATCAGTATCTCACTCTATGGTTGATTTGTTTCTTCTTTATTATTACTTGTATCATTTTGTCCATTGATTAGAGAAAGATTTAAAAACACGATGTAGTGAGGGTGATTTATACAAGACTGATTTTTGAAAGCTTGGTTCTTGAAAGCTTGCAATCGATTGTGTTGAATGTTTGCTGGTGGTTTGTCAGCGTGGAGCCTGTGTCTAACTGTGGTTTCCAACCCCCTGTAGGAAAGTGAAGATGGTGTCGGTGAAGGTGAGTGGATTTCTGTTGTTTGTTTGTTTCAAAAGTCCAGCCTTTTTTATTAAATTATTTAACACCTTTTAATAAGGTGTTACAGACCTTGTATTCACTTTATAGTTATTACGTCAGTGATATATTTTTGGGGTGATGGAACATTCATGGAACAGCAGTGACCCAGACATGATGTCATGTTACCATGTGTGGTGATTACACTCTTACATCCAAATAATATCTGGTGGATCTATAATGTTCATAACTATGATGGTTTAGGTAAAGGTGGCTGATTGTATACCAGCAAAAGAATGTACAAGACAGGGTTATCTAATAACCAGGCAGTGGAGTGTGTGTGTATATAATGTGGTGTTAGCGGTGCATCTAGCTATCTGATGCTGAATCTTTTGTTCCTCCAGCTGTCCTTTCTGACTATGACAGTGCGGATCCGGAGGAGAACGGCTCGCACTCGGAGGTGAGTCACCATGGCAACACAGACCAAGGGCTGTTGAGATCTGTCATCATAGAGTAGCCCTGCACTGCTCATCTGATGCTCTTGATGCTAGGGTTTAATTTAATAAACAGCTTTGTAATGTTTTTAATCAAGCGGGTTGAATGCTTAAAAGAACCCGAAAAGCAAAGCACAAAAATTATACCACCTGTGTCTATTCACATGTACTACTTCTGTAGCTTTTAGTTTATGATCTCAATATTCAAGCTGCTGATGTTTTGCTGTGTTTGAGAATTCATGATGTCACCATGTTTCGTTCAGAGGTTGACGTTTCGTTCACGGATGAATGAAACACCTTATCTGTATAAGTAAACAGTTCAATGCCGTTAATGACTCTCACATAAAATATTTACATTTATATGAAATCTACAGCACTTGGCAGATGTGCCAGGCGGTTGCCCCTGAGCCTGGGATCATGATGATATAAATAGGTTATGGTCTGATGATAAAATATTTTGTTTGCGTGAGTTATTATAACAATATTATCTATGTATTTGTAAATCTGTTAGTGGACTTGAGTGTGTGTGTCTGTGTGTGTGTATATATAAATGACTGCTAGTAAAGGTAATATTCATATTCAATCATAAATTTAACCTTGAAAAAACTACATCCTAATAGCAGGTGCTATTGCTTATGTGGGCGTATCGTGTGCTGTATTTTATAACTTTGTCTCCTACAGCAATGTAACTATGAACAGGCTTTTGCTTTTGTTTAGCAAAGATGTTTCACAAATGGAGGTTAAATTGCTTTAAGTGTAGTGCAGTTTTGTTGATTATGTAGTTGTCTTAAATTGATCAACATGCAGATTTGCAGTATTTTGTAATCATTTATCCCACAAATGGGATAATGCAGAGAGCTGCCAACATTTGTGCATTTTTGTGTAGGAGCTCTTCATACTCTTATGTTAAAATGCTGTTAGGAGCTCACATTCCAATGACTGGCTATTTTTTTTTTTTTACGAAAACTAAATCCTCTTGTGTCCATTTTCCTTTCTGTTTTAGATTATTTGGAGAATTTTTGTGTACTTGGATCTTAGATGTATACTGCAAATTTGAAGCATCATTGAAAACTTTTTAAGATTACAATACTAAATTTAATCTGTGACGTGAGGAATGCAATGCTAAGAGTAGATTAACACTAGTATTTGTCTCAGGGAGGAGAGGAAGAGGAGGAGGAGGTTGAGCACTGCAGTGATGAAGATGCTGCACGCCAAGCCACAGAGCAGAAAGCAGCAGCAGCAGCAGCCACCACTGATGCTCCCACTGAAGTTGTGGGAGAGGTGGGTGAAGAAGAAGGAGAAGTGGAGGAGGAAGAGGAGGAGGAAGAGGAGGAGAAAGAAATAAAAGAAGTGAAGAGTGATGAGAAGGGCAACTTGGCAGGAGAGAGGCAGAGTGGAGATGGTCAGGTATGGAACAAAAAGCAAAATGGATGTTGTCCTAATCGGAAATGAATAGTGCTTTAAGAATCTGTTTTCTAGTCAGTTTTTAATAGATACAATAGATTTGGTTCCTTTATTGCATTATTAAGGCTTTTGTTGATTTTAGGCTATTTTTGAGGGAAATAACTCTAATGTTGTAAACTGCACTCTTCTCAGGAGAGCACAGAGGATCCTGAGAACAAGTTAGCTGGTAAAGCTGGACAGAAGTTGGATGATGACGAGGACAGAAAGAATCCAGCATACATCCCCCGAAAGGGACTGTTTTTTGAGCATGATGTGAGAGGCCAGGCTCAAGATGAAGAGAGGTAAAATACTGGAGGGGGAAAAAACGATAGTTTGCTATATAAGGCAATATATTTTTGTTTATCTTTAGAGTCTGTCTAAAGTATGTATTCTGTCTTTTCATGGTGCTCAAATTTCTGCACTACAGAACAATGAATAACCCATTACATGCCTACTATATAGTGAAAGACTAAAAAGGACATTGATGGGTTGCACTGATCACGTTATTTTACTTTTTCCTCCTTTTTGTCTTCCTCCTTCTTTTCGTTTTGTTCTGTTCCCTATTTCTATCAACAGGCCTAAGGGCAGACATCGGAAGCTGTGGAAAGATGAGGGTCGTTGGGAACATGATAAGTTCCGGGAGGAGGAGCAGGCCCCTAAATCACGTGAGGAGCTGATTGCTATTTACGGTTACGACATTCGCAATGGTAACGGCTGCAGTGATACTAGACCGTTCAAGCTGCGGAAGCCCAGGTAAGCATTTGAAAGACAGTTTGGTTTGATGTTCTCTGTAGGTGGTGCTTTCTGTTCAGGTGGAAGCTTTCACAGTATCCCCATGCTTTTAAGACAATTTCTCTAAAAAGGTGTTGCTCAGTTCTCTTGTTAAAAGCTATATACACACAGTGAGACATTACCTTGCTTCTGTTTTTTTTTTTTTTCTTTAAATAATTATTCTTTTATAGGCATCTTGGTCCAATAAACCAAGAGTTCAAGCGTTACAGGGATGGTGAGAAGCCCCCCCGCTCATCATGGCATGGTGCAGCTCCTGGTGCCCGTGGTGCCCCGCCTATGACAATAACTCCCCAGTCAGGTGTTCCTGCTCCTCCTCGTCTCCAGAATAGGCCCTCCACCCAGCCCCCTGCACGCACCTTCCAGAGCAGCCGTCGACCTGACATCAGAAGTCATACTAAAGCCACCACACGACTCCAGGCTTCTGAGAGTGAGAAGGCTCCCAGGCTCAGGGGCAGAGCTTGTCATGGACCCCCTCACCACACCCAGCGCAGCGCACGAGAGGATGAAGAAGAGGAAGGCGAGATTCCAACTGTAGCCACCACTTATACTGCCCATTATTACAAATCTGAGCAGGAGACAACCTCTTCATCACAGCAAAAGGAGGAAAGTGGAACAATGGAGGAACAGTCAAGCACACCTGGCACAGTAAGGGAGGTGTCCCCGCCTCCTGAGAAGCCAGTGGAGAAAAAATCCTACTCTCTGGCACGCAGGAGCCGAGCCAGGCCCTCGGACCTTAGCAAACAGGCCTCTCTGGAAGAGGCAGTGCTCACCCCACAGGTTATCCCCACTGCTGCCAAGAGTGAATCATGGCAGGGTCAGGGAGAGTCAGGCACACAGAGTGGCCTATCAAGGCTGGATCAGGACCTGGCTCGCCTCAATCTGGCTGGTCAAAGCTGGACCCAGAGTCCGCCCTCATACCTCCAGCCTGAGATGAGAGGTACGGTCACTTGCTCTTCTTTTGTTAATTTTTTCCCCTTTATTTTAGAGATTTAATTAATTCCCCATAGGCAGGATTCCGCGCTCTCATTGCCACGGCCCGATTCCCGGGCCGGGAGTTAACCCAGCCACTGAAGAGTTAACTCTGTGTCGGTGCCAAGCCCGGATAAAATGGGAGCGTTGCAATCAGGAAGGGCATCCGGCGTAAAACCTGTGTCAGACCATGTGATTGGCTGTGGCAACCCCGAACAGAGAGCACCCGAAAGGGGAAAAATAAATAATAATAATTCCCCTATGCTGTTATTTGTGTTCTCCTTAGTCTGTCTTTGTATATTTGATTTGCAAACTTGATGTGTTGAAACCAGGCTCTGTGTTGCATTTGAGACAACTTTCTTTGTCCCACAGGCATCCCTAGTTCTATACATATAGGAGGTGGACCTCCCCAGTATGGCAATATGGAGGACATGGTGAGTACCTACTAGATATTAGAAATGCCTAAAGAATAATACTGACTTTCAGTACTACAAACTGTAAATAGTTTGAGCACTGCAGTGGTAAAGAAATGTGTATTAACCGCTTATTTTATGTCCGTGGCAGGGTGTTGGTGGTGGCCGGGCTAAGCGGTATTCTTCTCAGAGGCAGAGACCAGTGCCTGAACCAGCGCCAATGCACATAGGGCTCATGGAGGGCCACTATTACGAACCCAGTGCGTATACAAGACCTACTGAGGGCATTGTGGCTGAATCTTGTACACAATAGAAAAACACAAATGTCTACTTAAGCATTTTTGTTCACTTTATATTTAAATTTATATTTAAAATATATTTACTTAGCATTCGTTAAATACTTAGCGTTTTAGAGTTCAGGAATGTTTTAGGTCAGTTCTGTCTCAAGATGGATTTACTGTTATTCTAGTCTGACTTAATGTTGAATTGTTTTTTCTTAATGGTTGATTATCTAGACACTTACATCCTTGTTTCTGTTATGCAGTGTCATTTCAGGGACCAATCTACGCACATGGTGACAGTCCTGCTACCATGCCACCACAGGGGCTTCTGGTACAACCAGAGATGCACCTGCCCCACCCTACACACCCAAGTAAGCCAACTGCACCCACATGGGTGTCTTTCTCTTGCCCTAGTTGCAGTACTGTACCACGTCTTTTCTATTGTTGATAACTGTATGACGTCCAAAAAGGTATGTCATAGCCTTTCATCTCAGTATGGTCAATTTCACGTTTCTTGTTTTGTGTCTCTTAATAGAAAATTGAAATCGGTGTTAACTGATCAATCATTTATTTCTTACAGGTTTGCATCCGCACCAGTCAGGAGGACCGATTCCAAATGCTGCGCTTTACGCTGCTCCTCCACCCGTTTCTCTGTCTCCTGGACAGCCACCCCCGCAGCAACTGCTTGCCCCACCCTTCTTCCCTCCACCTGGAGTCATGACCTTTAGCAACACCAACTACCCTTACCCTGCTGGAGCTACACTACCCCCCATATACCCTAATGCACAGGTGACCATTTTTTCTTTTTTCATATAATGATTATATATCTCGAGTTCATTAACACATTAATACCTGTATTCTATTCAGGCACAGTCACAGGTGTATGGTGGAGTGACGTATTTTGACACAGTACAGCAGCAAGCTCAACCCAAACCTTCTCCACCACGCCGCACCTCACAGCCAGTCACAGTCAAACCTCCACCACCAGAGGTGAGTCTTACTGATTCTTACCTACAACACATCTCTCCTTAAGAATAGATCTGAGTCTTATTCATCTGAAATGTATTCAGCCTGATGACCCTATATATCATTAAGAGTGTAGTAAGTTACTGTAAATAGAAATAGAATGTTAGCATTAGTTATGTAATGTTATGTTAAGGCTTTTACAATGTTGCCATAAGAGGGTTATTAGTCTTGTTCTAATTTAATAAGTAACACTCTATTAGAAATGGATGACAGACCAAAACCCTCTGTTTAATATTGGGCCATTATTAGCAGTCAGCTTCAGAATTACCTGTTAAAAAAAATCAATTACTGTCAAGTCACCTCTGGCTTGGTTATTACGGATAAATGTCTATTCTTGCTGTATGAAAAATAAAATGATCGAATTGTGTTACAGGACCAGAGCAGGAAGCCCAGTGAGGAAGTGCGCTCCTAACTGCTGCTGAAAGAAGTAACCAGGACCAGCACCACTTGTGGATGAATTTAATCTTCGATGCGTTACATTACCGTGTTTTTTTTTTTTTTTTTTTTTTTTTTTTTTTAAAAAAAAAAGAAAAAAACGTGTAGAGTTTTGATTTTATTCATTTCAAGCATGTCTGCATTCACCTTCATTCAAGGCTCTTTGTAAGTCATGTCTCGATCATATTTTTCATCACCTGATCTGTTTGCTGTGTGCTTCTTCACTTTCGAGGCATGAGTTAGTTGCTGAAGGAAATGTACTGTAAAATATATACGACAAGCCGACACAGAAAGGGGTTTCGCTGCTATTACTCACGATCATAATCATCATAAATAAATGTTTTTTATTCATAATCAAGGCCGTTTTTTTTTTTTTTTTTTTGGATGGGAAAGGCAGATGAAGCGACTGCAAACATTTCATTTAGTGCAGCATGTTGAACGTGTTTGAGGAAAAAAAAAACCTGCCCAAGGCTATTTAGCTCACTGTCTGCAAGTAATGCAATACATATTTGTTGCAAAATAGACCTATATGATAATTATCTGGTGAAATTTTAACCCATTTTGTGTGTTGAAGAATGGAACATGAAAGCAGGTCACCATCATAGAGTAACATGTTAGGACTCTCATTTACCATAGAATTTAAATATATGCATGTAGCGTCTTCAGTTTTATATTCACATTCAGCATTAGAGGGCACTTTCTTTGGCCTGGCAGTCTATGCATCCCTGTATTGTATTGTATTTTTTATTTTTATTTTTTTCCTTCTTCCTCTTCCCCCACCTCCATATCTGTGTAAATGTTTTAGTATCTAAATTAAGGCAATATGTTTCAGCTATAGTGCAGTTTCCAGACTGGTCATTGAGGGCAGGACGTGTTGAGCTGCAGCATGGTGTGATCCAAACCGGTGGATTAACTAATTGACCAAAAATTTTGTCTGTCAATGCTGACGACTGAAAAGAGACTCCTTTTCTCTGCTCGACATTTAAGCAGAAATCTTTGATGGTGCACCTTTAAGGGCTGACAGATAGGCAGTGACTATATATATATATTAATTATATGACTGTTCTAATAGCAGGTATTATTGGAGTTCATGTGGGGTTTTTTCTTTCTTTTTCTTTCCTTTTTTTTTTTTTTATTAGCGGTGTGCTCATAGTTTCTAATGCATAAAAAAAAAAACTCAACCCTACTTACTTAAACTTAACCCAGACAGTGCTGATTTGCAAATGCTCAAGCAGTATAGTTTCTTTAAAGGTGCTAGTCTCTTGTGTGTATCGAAGTGTGATCTTTTCACTCTTCCCCACATCAATGGCATATGCCTGATCTCTGTATCTTTTGACTTTGTTCTGTGTTAAATACAATACTGTAATAACAGTTTCAGGTTGAGATGATTTGACTCGGTAGAGTGTGTTCTGCGTGACGATCGCTCAACCACTTAATGGTGCACTTTGTGCTGTAATGTTCTGGGGGGAAAACCCACAGAAGCCTAGAACTATTCACTTTGCCTGAAACTGACATACTTGACAGTGCTACTGCTTGGTGATGGCTTTCTAGTGTATGTGTATATAGAATAAATGTATTATTGAAGCCTGTGGTTTAAGCAGTAATACCTTAAACTTTAGTTACTAGTGAAATATTGTCACCTTGAACAAAGTCAGCAGGGATTCCTAGCCTTTATTTGTTGTCTAATGATTAACTGGTAATTAACTTGCAATTATCAATCATATCATCAGCTTTTTATTTTCTAGATGTGGTAATTACAAGAGGTCTTTTCCTTTTAGGAGCACTGTACAGGCATGCATGAGCACATAGCTGCATTTCTTTGTGAAAGTAATTCTAGGTGAGCTCCAGGGGCTGTGTTCCAAACACCACTAAGGGTTGTGTTCCAAGCACCTCCACAGGACTGTGTGATGGATTTCTCCTTTAAAATGGTTCCCTTTATCATCTGCTCCTGATAGCCTGCAAGTATAACTGAAGTTCTCTTCTTACGTTATCAGTGTTGTTTAGATGTTGTGTATAAGATGATTTGTGATGTTACTTTCTATGCCTTAAAAAATTGCATTGGTTTGACATATCTGCTCCCATCGACTAGACCTGCCAACACTGTGACGGGCTTGTACATGTTTAAATGTTCAAAAGTGTTTGATTTTTTTTTTTATTTTTTATTTTTATTTTATTTTTTTTTGTGGAGCAATTTTGTCAGAAGAACTATTAAACAAAACCCATGTGTAATGCTGTGTGTTTGTCGTTGTGTATGTGTGTGAGTGTGTGTGTGTGCACTCTTTTGGAAAGAAAAGTGATCAGCAGACGGAGCCTGGCTTCACTAAGCATTGCCAGTGTTTCTGGCACCAGGAGTGTTAGACAAGGTTTTCTTTTGATTGTTATATTATCATGGTCATGCCAACATTGAGCAGATGGCAACATTTTTCATAATAATTAGGCACGCAGTTTGCGTACTCCAGCTTGATGAAGATGGTTATGAGCTGCTGTTCTGGCTTGGGGAGAAGATGGTTATGAGCTGATGGACCAGTCTTATGAGAAGGTGGTCCTGTGAATGACACCACCACTGCCCCCACCCCAAAAAAAAAAAAAAAAGTCAATGTCAGTTTGTGAGAAAAAGCTCAGAATTGTGTAAAAGTATTCTTAAACACTATTTGCATCATTAATGATAACTCTCAGATATTTCTAAGAAGAATTCTTTAGCACAAACATTACAGCATTCTTCCAAAATCCTGATTAGTAACACAGCTGTAAGCATTGAGCCACGTATATAAGTATAAGCTAGTGATTAGTGGTCATTTTTCATGTTCTCCACATCAATGGTCATTTATTGTTTATCATCTTTAATTTACATAAAATTTTACATGGCTTTTAATGTGAGAAACTATAACTGGCCACTTGGAGGTGCTGCTGATATGTCTATAATCAGCACCTACAGCATTGTAGTGCTGGAAGAAGTCAGGTGAAGCTGATGGAACATTGCAAATTTCTAAAAACTCTGTAGATCTTTCTACCAACCTTCTCTTCAAAGCCATGCCAATAAACATGTATGTGTAGTGCCTAGGCTAGAACTCTACAGGAAGAGGGGGTTCCTGAATGGACAAGCAACATGATTGACAGGCATGTGCTTGATCTGCTTGGCGGTCCGATTTGCCACAATTAGAGTTCCTCTAGAAGTTTTGACATTGTCAGTTCCTCTGTGTCATGCACCATAAGCTATGCAGGCAAGCACAGCAGAGAATAAGATTTCTGCAGTAACCTTTGAAGAATAGCCGAAATGGCCTCATCATTGCCAGAACCATAACTTCAGCCCTCTTGCTGAGTTACATATCCTCTGCTTTTTTGTTTTTGACAGAATGGGCCTCTGGGGCCAAGCATCTTTCTTCAGCAACACAAATGTCTATTCAAAAAAAAGCAGAATACCATAATGAATATTCATCCGACTTACAGAGAGACCTACTGGGAAGTGGCACAATGGTCAAGCGGTGTGAAAATGATCTCCTTGACCAATCAGGCAGAAAAAAAGCTTGAGCACGGCCATGAATATTCATGAATGTAGCAGCTGGAGGTGACGCCGATGCTGCCGTGGTTGTTCTGGCTGAGCTTCTTTGCGACGTGTGTGTACATCATGCACTGTTCTCACTTTAGGTGCAATGCACTTGTGAAGCATTTTGACTGACAGGCCTGTAGCAATGCTTAGTGAGGGAGTTTGAAATGCGATCCAAGTTTGTTATGTAATAATAAAAAAAAAAAAACTCCTGTCACACTTAATTCTTCAATTTCCTGTCTGGCTAAAGGAGATTTCACACTTACAGTGCATCCAGAACTGTGTTCCTGTCTCAACCACTCTTGGGCTGGCACTTTTTCATGCTGGTTTCTTTGGCATCATGTTCTCAGTTCTGTCATCCCTTTTTTTTTTCAGCAGTGTCTTTTCTTTTTCTTTTCTACAGAGGCTCTCGCCTCTTTGTCATTTATCTTGTATTGCGACTCAGTTTTAAATTGAGCTTACTTAATTTTCTCTATACCTACCTCTAAACCTTGTCTCTATGGACTTTTGAACAAGATGACAAGTGGGCATTTTGCAAAAAATATCTTCCATGAGTCTCTTGTTGATGGAAGTGTGGTATTGGTATTGATGGTAATGTTTCAATATACACTTCGATGTGTGTCTAACATTCTACTTACCTTGCGTTGCAACTACTAGACATTTCAAAATGACCTAGGAGATTGAAACCCTCCTAGAATCCATGTGTACAAGCAGACGAGATGTGCTCTCACACGCACTCTAATCTGTGTGACTGCATACAGTGATATGTGAAGCATGTTAGCTGTGCAGGTTTGCCTGAGTGCTTTGTGTAATATATGACTCTACATGACCTGGGGTCAAACGCATCACGTCTATCAGATACAGGATCAGTTTTTGTTTTTCATATAATCCTGGAGACAATTGCTTATGAAGCTGTCATTGTGAGTCTTTTGAAGCATTCATGCCTCAGGCAACTCTATCCGTGTTTATGATCATGCCGTCTTTTCTGCCTCTAAGATGTAAATCAAGGAGCCAGCTCACCAGGCACAAGCCATAAATTGTAAAATAAATAGTAACAAAGTAATCACATTTAGTTTTGGACTAAACCCAAATATTGTTAATTGAACATTCCAACCAAGAAATTAAATGGAACATTTTTAATGCTTGAGAAGATCATCTTTTTTTTTTAAAAAAACCCAACTTCAAGACCAATCTTGAACCAACTATAATAAATTGCTTCTTCAGTATTTCTGTAGAATAAATGAAGATTCAGATCAGTCAGTCCAAAGCCCTGAATACTGAATGGTTTTGGGTCTGGTTCAGACTCTCATTTAAAAGCTCAAGAAGTCCAATTAGGCAGCTTTCTTTCAGCGTCTCTATCAACGCTGCATTTCTAATGAGTGACGATGCTGGATCTTGCATATTTAACTGGCTCCCCTCGCTCTGTTATTGTTACCCTGCAGGGAGGCACAGTGGCGAGGTGGTTCTGACCCCTCCAGCGTTGTCACAAGGCAACACTGATCAAACAAAGCAGCCTGCCACCAAGGATGATATCACCGTGTTGCCCCATCCCATCCCCCAGACTCTTAGCATGTGTATGTGTTCTTTGAGTTTCTATGTGTTTCTGTGTGTATGTGTGTGTGTGTGTGTGTGTGCATTTGACAGTCATTAGACTCGCCTGTGATTCATGGTTGTTGTTTGAAACCCACCACCAAAGGAGACAAATGATCAGGATAAACCATGTGTGCTGCACGAACACAGATGTTCTCATGTTCAGTGACATCCAAAACGTGTGCCAAAAGCCTGTAATCTGCATAAAAACCCTCAGGAGCCTTCAATCAGACATTTCTCTTTCACAGAGTCACTTACATTTCACATTTTTTGTGTAACATGTTTGATTTGAACTGTTCCCTACAAGCTAAAACTATAATTGTTCACATAGGAAAATGACCATATAATATGACCATATAACCCTTTTTCAGTGCAGCTGTAAAATATCAATGCTGGCTAATAACCGAGACTAACAATTTAGGTAGTTAAATGTAGAATGAAACATTTTCTATAGACAGTGGTAAAAAAATCTTTCTGAAATGTCAATATTTTCTTGTCACTTAATTGGATTCCATCATTAGAAAGAGACTGGGAAAAATGGTATCCATGGGAAAGCATTGGAGGGCAAAAACCACACCTAACCAAGAAGAACATACATGCTTTTTTGGAGAACACAGTGATGTTCCTCACCATTTAGGACAATGTTCTGTGGGCTTATAAGTCTTCCATCTATCATAAAGCTAAAACAGCATTCCAGTATAATAACATAATACCAACAGTGAAACATGCTGGTGGTGGTATTGTGATACAGTGGGGAAACAATGTTGTTGCTTGGGGGACTTGCCATAATTCTGCTGTCTACCAGAAATTTCTGAAGCTCAAGTGTAATTGACTTACACAGCAACACGCTTTTAGAGTTGCCTAGTCAAAGTTCTGACTTGAACACAATTGAGATGCTGTGGCAGGCCCTTAAACAGGCAGTTCATGCTTGAAAGCCCATCAATGTGGCTTAATGAAAGCAATCCTGCAAAAAAGAGCGGGCCAAAATTCCTCCACAGCAATGTAAAAGACTGATCTCCAGACATTCTGGCAGAAGTTGGCACCACCAGTTGTAACATTTTAGGGATTGTGCTTTTTCACATTCGTTATATAGATGTTGCGTAACACATTTTCTTAAACTAATAAAATGATTTTTAAAAATTGTGTTCCTCGTGTTCTTGGTCTTTACATTTTGTATATGGATCAGAAATCATTTATCATGAAAAAAAGACTTCAAGGTGTCATGACACTGGAGACTCCTTCTGAAAAAGCAAAATAAACATCTCTTTAGAGAAAGCTTCAATATAACAATGATTTCACATTTAAAATTCATTAGAGCAATTGGAGCATCTGCCAAACAAGTCTCTGTGTAGATTGTTACTATAGAAACAATGATGTATTTGAATAATGCATTAATATAATTCTGGCAGAATATACAAAGCCATATGTGTTATAGAAAACACATTAGCATCTTCTGACTAAGTGGTATAGGATATCTGTATATAATGTATATCTGTTGTCTTTTGATGTAATCATATTTTCTCTAGTAATGCAGATTAAATGATTCAAAACACATTTAATTTTTTTTCTTCATAGTTTTATTATATGTAAAGATCAAGAACATCTATAAAGCTAAAATGTAAAAAATGTTTTTTAAAAAAAGAAGAGCCTGAATGAGTTTCCCACTATTTTCCACTCTATTATATTTCATTCACTGCACATTCATTTATCTATGATTATCCTCTGCGCGCTGCAGACGAATTGTGTTTTGTCTGATTTGTCTGTCTGTAGAAAAGTCTGTCTGTAAATGAACAGATCTTATATGGTTCAAGTCTTTCCCTAATACGGTCTATATTAAGACATCCATCAGCCAACCAATTAGTGATGACACTTCTCAAATGATGCTGAGCTGAATTATTTGATACGCCCCAGGATGACATGAAACATAATCTACTTTAAGCACTTTTGTGAAAATATTATCTATGGATAGAACACATGGTGGTAGACAATTATTCTGAGCTATAGGGAGCAATGTTTTTGAGGATTTCTCTGAGCTGTGAGTATAATGTGTTTGGCTTGTGCTGTGCATGTGGGTGGAGATAGAGATGGGGTGAGAGCTCCACACATCACAGAGCTGTACGCTGAGGCTGTTTGAAGTGTTAAAGGTAATCTCCTTATGAGCAGAACAGCCCTCCACACACATACACACACACATGAACTAAATGAAAACAGAACGCTGATGCTGAAACCAACAGTCATTATTCTCTGTCTTGGTGTATAAAAGAGTGTCTTCTGGATTGATCAGACAAGAGTGGTTGAATATGGGTTAGACCGATGTGTGGGCAGGACACTTTATGCACCCTTTTATAATATAAAGGGTATATATATATATATATATATATATATATATATATATATATATATATATATATATATATATATATATATATTCCCTTTAAAGATGAAATTGTTCATTTTCTAATTAACATAGTCCTAAAAAATACCTTACTGTGTGGCAATTTATTAGGAACACGCACAAGTATTTGAGTATTGCATAAACTGCTGATCTTCTGGATTTTATACACAACAGTACGTAGCTTTTAAAAACAAAAACAACGTGTGAAATGTGTGAAAAAACAAAAAAGTATCGGGGAACTGAAAGATTAGTTTAAGCAGACAGGAAGGCTACGGTAACTCAAATAACCACTCTTTACAACTGTGGTGAGCAGAAAACATCTTGAAACATATTTTGTCTCTGTAACTGAATATTCTTGCAGCTTTTGTCATCCACATAACAGAAGCAGTTACTTTTAACATTTTCCAAAATAAATGGCTGGGATATGTAGTGTATTCAGAGTACAGCTGTACTTGTTAACATTTAATGACAAGAGATGTGAAAGAAAGCCTCGAAAAACCTACAACAGAACAAAGACTGCACCACAACAAAAAGGCCAGAAGACAAACAGAGGAAAAGTACAGAGATGAGCAGATAAAGCACTGTTTTACTTCCATTATATTTGCCCAATACCTTTGTGCTTCAGAACCATGGGGTGTGGACACAAATTCTGTTCTCAAAATGCACATTCAGTCTTTCGCTTTTCTTTTGATCATTTCATGTTCAGTCCAGAATGCCTGAGTATAACTAAAAATAAATCTAAGTGACTACAAGACTCTGTGCACTATAGCAATGTGGAAAGCTTTTATATACATGTCTATGTTAGAAGAATATACGAGACATGTTTAGAATGGAAATTCACTTTTGATGTTTTCACAGAATTGGGAAAAGCTTTCTTTCTTAAATAATAAATGGATTTTTTCTTTCTTTTGTCTTATAAGAGATCAAATATCTTTTTGAAATCAAATGAATTTATCACACTAAATTAAGAAATCACTTTCCAACCAGTTATTCTTCAAATATATTTTTACCAAAATCCAATTTGTTTGTTTCATTAGTTCCACATTCTAATATATGTCATATGTCTAAATGTATTGTGTACTTGACTGTGAGTGCCTTTGGTGACTGGCATGGCAAAAAAAGGCACAGCATTGTGACAGCAGGGGATGTGTGTGTGTGTGTGTGTGTTCTTGCAGTGAATCAGTACAGATGCATAATCCAGCATGTCACTCCAGGGCCATGGCAAGGTTGTGCGTCATCTGTGTGTGTTTGTGTGTGTGTGGGTTGGTGGTGTTGGGGTGTCTCTGTAGCCATACATACACATCATCTGGAGTCACATTCAGTACAGGCTGAGATAATGTTACGCATTTGTCAAGAGAATGGCTCAGTGATGTGTAAAGCAGCTCTGACTTGTTTTCCTTTTGAATGAGATCTACACAACAGTCACCGCTAAAATGGAATTAATTACTCAGTCATTACTCATGGGTAGTGGGACATCATTAAGACCAACTACAATCAATTTATTTCCAAAGTAAAACCATTCTCATTGGTAAGAAAATGTTTTTAGAGAAAAAATACAGTTGCTAGAATAATAATAATAAACATTTTCAGCACTAGAGAGCCTAAAGATTAAACTGTTGTACTGACAGCTGCTCTCTGGTGCTAGCGCTTTGACGTCAGGATACCCATGTTTGAGATAAAACCCCAAAAGCACTGTTTAATTCAAGTACCAATAATAACACCTACAGTGTCATAACTCAAATGCCCTTTCTATAAAATGTCAAGTGGAGTTTCCAGAGTGAGACAGACCTGAGTGTGGATGGTGTAATGGGTGTTACTAATTAAACATAGAGCGGTTATCCGACTGAAGACAGCCCACTAGAACATCCCTAATATGCAATATGACTGTGAAATGTCAGGTAAATAACACAGTACATCACTCCACGTTTCTTAGACCACACAGTATTTGGCAAACAATTCTGAAACTGAGGATTAGTAGAATTTCTCTACACAAACGAGCAAACATTAAACAAGAAAAAAAAACTTTAACATAGACTAGAAATAATCAGACTAGAAAGTCCATTTTGAAGTAAAGGTCCTATTCCCTCTTATAGGCTACACGGTGAGAACTCTAAAGGGTCCATCAGAAGGAGTCAAAACTAACAGCCATTCGTAACATGTTTCAGTAGAGTTGACATTTGTACAATTTACACATTAATATAATAATGAACAAATGGAATAAGCAGCAACAGCGTTTTCTCACGCTCACCAATTTTATGCTGCAGTAACTAGTCAGCTAGTAAGAGTTTGTTTATTTAGAGTTTTTTTTTGTTGGACTACTGATCAGAATGTGAACTCAAATCCCCGTTTCACCAAGCTGTTGTGCTGGGCCTCTGCACAAGCTCGTTAACCCACAGAATAATCAATCAATCAATCAATAATTTTCTACCGCTTATCCGAACTACCTCGGGTCACGGGGAACCTGTGCCTATCTCAGGCGTCATCGGGCATCAAGGCAGGATACACCCTGGACGGAGTGCCAACCCATCGCAGGGCACACACACACTCTCATTCACTCACGCAATCACACACTAGGGACAATTTTTCCAGAGATGCCAATCAACCTATCCTGCATGTCTTTGGACCGGGGGGAGGAAACCGGAGTACCCGGAGGAAACCCCCGAGGCACGGGGAGAACATGCAAACTCCACACACACAAGGTGGAGGCGGGAATCGAACCCCGGCCCTGGAGGTGTGAGGCGAACGTGCTAACCACTAAGCCACCGTGCCCCCCCCCACAGAATAATATGAGATAAAAATGTAAGTTGCTCTGGATAAGGGCAAAAAAAAGGTGTTATAATGGTCTTCTGTTATAAATTTTTAAAATGTATGTGTTTATAGATCTTATCTTTAAAATGTGCAAGTCCTATATATCACAAATATATTCAATAAATTCAAACCACAAAACAAAAAAATTATTATTTGCTAAATACCTGATTTTGTTCTTCTGATGCCTGGAATTAAACATATAACACATTATAATAGGACTCTGTTGTAATTGTAACACTACAGTTACAACTTCCAACAACCTTAATATGACCTAACTTGTCACATGACATATGAGAGAGAATTGTCTGAGTAACCTTCATATACTGTGAATGGCAGGCATTTTTTTTCAAAGATTTCTAAGAAAATATTGAAGAAAAAAATGGAACATATGATTAGAATAGATCATGTGGTGAGAGCAAGAGGGAGTATACGTGTGGACGAATGTGTCAAGAATGAAACCACAGCACAGGCTTATTTTAGAACAGTAACCAGCGACCGTCTGCAGACTCGGGGCGCTGTGCAACACCTTTCTACGTAAACGTGTCAGCATTATTTCCATGGTGACGGAGGGGAATTCTCAGAGAAAGAGGCTTTAATATGTAACATAACATAAGACTTAGCAGTGGCTTTTTAAAATGGTTTGGGCAATTAGTTCATCAGTGTTGATGACAGTCCAAATAAATCTCACAACATAATTTACTACTGGTGTTCTTACAGTGCTCTTGCAGCATCAGAGGAAAAGTCTGTGATGGAATCTGGACATGCTTTGCGCTCAGAAATGGAAAAAGTAAAGAGAAAAATGTAATTAATAAAGATATTGTGTGAAAAACATAAAAGTCTTTCCACGTTTAACAGGAGTTATAGTGAATTTCTGAATGGAAATATATAATTGATTGGATGGTTGAAAGTTCGAATCCCAAGGCCATCAAGCTGCCATTGTACTGTATAAATGAGATCAATGTTCTGGATAACGGTGTCTGCTAAATTCTATAAATGTAAAGAAACACTAATACTTCTTTACATTTGGAATGTCTACATTTTCCATCGAAAAATGCAATAGATTTGAACTGCTTTTAAAGGTTCTGACAGGAAATTACACACTTCCTGTATTAGTACAGATGACATATGTGACTTCAGTTTTAACTTGTTTTGCCAGATTTTTACTCAGATCACCAGCATGACAAATGTCACGTAATGGATTTGTCACAAAAACATTTTTCAACATGAACACAACTTATCAACTCTAGAAAAATTATTACATCACAACCAAAGGGTTTTGTTCCTCTTATTCCCCGGCAATTTGCCAATAATTAAAATTGTTTACTTAAATTGAACAACTTCTTTGAAAATTAGATTTAAAAATTAAATAAAAACTGCAACCACTCCAACAGACATATAGGTATTGACTGAAGAAAAGAAATCCGGAAGAACTGGATGTTGGACCTTCAGGCTTGATCCCTACTGAACAGGTGGTTGAGGAGACAGGGAGGTTGTGTGCAAAACAAAGAGTAATAAGAAATGGATGTTAAGGATAGTCAGTAAAGGAAGGGAGATGGAGTATCTTGTGATCTTTCCCCCCAAAGTTATTACATAACTAAATTAATAATGGATTTAAATGAAAGTTGTTAATCTCCATTTGACTCAGACCATCATAAAATCATAAAAAACTAGCACTTCCTTCCCTGTTTGTTGTATGTATGTATGTTTAAAAAAAAAAAAACTTTGAACAGAGTTTTAGACTCATGATATCTTAAGTAAGTATGTAACCTAGTGAACCAGAGTTAATTTATCCAATGATTGAGACTTAAGCACTTTTGTACGTTGCTCTGGATAAGGGTGTCTGCCAAATGCTGTAAATGTAAATGTAAAATATGGCTGTTACTTTTATTGACCCAAAAACTTTTCTGAGTTTTGGAGTACTTAGAGAAATACAAAATGTCCATCACACATAATGTCTGTGACTTTAATTAGGGGTTTTACTCTGGATCAGTTTCAGAGGAAGCCTAGAATGATGACCTGAGTTGAGCTAGCAACCTAACACCAATTATCAGGTTACCCACCAGGCTGCTAGTTATTATGCAGCTGAATGTTTGACCATGCATCAGGCAGTAGATCCAGTGACGAAATCACATCATTATTAATTCATTTTGGCATCCTCCAACTGGGCCAGCTGCGAATAATGACAGGTTTCACAGAAACCTCTCAAGAGTAGAGATCTTATTATAAGAGCCTATCTGTGTGCGATGAAAATGTACACAGAAGATATTCTGAATCATGACATTGTCTCTCAATAATTAACAGCTCTTCTGATTATACAGAATACGAGTCCTAAGTACGCATGTAACAGGAAGACAGTTGTGACACATTTTCATCAAATGTCAATTCTAATGTGTGAAGATTTATTGTGCACAAATCAGCAATGAAAGCATCAGTAAAAGTCATTTTTATGTTTTTTAAAAACTTAAAAAAAACTTAATCTTGAACTTGATTGTACAACTAAACATTTATTGTTGTCATCATTTGTCATTATATAGTCTATGGAAAGTACCACAGTGTGTTAACATGTTGAAATATTATTTATAGCTAAATAATATTTTTATAATATTCAATATTCTATTATTCAATTCCTATGTGAACAGACCTAAAACCACTTAATCACTGAAATATATACTAAACAATTTTATGTATTGTTTAGTTACATTAATAATTTTTCTACAAATATAAAATAAACTGGTACAACATACAGTGTTCTGCATTGTGCTTCTTTGGAAGTTATGAGAATCTTATACTCGTAATCAGTATCAAACAGAATGTGTAAAACAAATGTTGAATCGAATAAACTGTTAACCAAAAAATTGTTTCAACTGTACTCTGTCTAACACTATCAGTTTTTGGAAACAATTTCCTATTCATGCTTAATGGAAATTTAAAGGTTTTAATTTCTTTGTGATAACTAAAAGACCTGGCATTTGCAATAGCGTTGCTAACTAACAATATAAGTTTTCAAATTCAAATTCAAATTTATTTGTATAGCACTTTTAACAGTGGACATTAATATAAAGATTAATATAATACAAAAATTCAATATTAATATTAGACTTATATTTTAATGTGTTTGTGTTTATCCTCAAAGTGCAAGCCTAAAGTGACTGAGGTGACTGTGCCAAGAAAACTCCCTTAGATAGATTAGGAAGAAACCTTGAAAGGAACCAGACTCAAAAGTGAACATCATCCTCATTTGGGTGACACTGGAGGGTGTGATTATATATATATATATAGTCTGACAAATGTGTATTGATGAGGAGGTTGTTGTCCTCAAAGACCACATGTAGTTGGCAGTGTTAAGTAAGTGTTAGATAAGTGTAACAGTTAAGTGTTAAGAAACATATATCGTAAAACCATTGGCAAATCAAATATGCAGACATACAAGCAGCAGAAAGAAGAAGAATAACAATATCATAATTATAACTACAGTGATTATAACTTGTACGATTATAACAGTATCTCCATGGCAACATAAACAACTTATCACAAAGCTTATGCTCAAAAGCTTAATATGTGTGAGTGGAGTGTAAGTAATTTTGTGATAATTTAGGTTTGTGTATATATAACTGATATTGTCCCCCTTACAGTTACCTTAAAATCTCTAAGTATCAATAGATCATAGCACTGCCATTGTGCAAGAGCAGTGCATCTTCTTGCATCTGCTTTATGGATTGAACTGAGCTTTCATTTAGCACTTAACTATTACATGAGACTTAGAAGACAGATTTTAGATTTAAAGATGGAATCATATTCATTTGGCTTGTTAACATTTTTTTCCCATTTAGAACATTTGGATTTCACAGAAAATACAGAGTCTTAACTCAGTATGACCATGTATGATCAATTTATAAATACGTAATTAACTAAAAAAAAATACACATTATTTTATACCAAATGTTTCTGCACACCTTACCATCACACCCATATGCAGGCTTTCATCAAATTATTCCTGCAAAGTTAGAAGTTAACGATTTTATAGGATGCCGTTATATACTTTAGCATTTTGCAGTTTTCCTTCACTGGAGCTCAGGGGCCAGATCCAAACCGAATCCAGCATGACAATGACCCTGTGCACAAAGCAAGGTCTATGAAGACTTGTTCTATGAAGACAGGTTAGAGTTGAATGGCTTGAATGGCTTGCACAGAGCCCTTACCTCATTTCCACTGAACACGTTTGGAGTGTGGACTGTACCTCAGACCTCCTCACCCCACACCAGTACCTGACCTCACCAATGCTCAATTAACTGTATGGGCAAATCCCATAGCCACACTCCTAAGTGAAAAGCCTTTCTAGAAGATAACAGCAAAGGAAAGGCTCAGTGTACAATAAGATGCTCAAAAATCATTTGGGTGTCATGGTCAGGTGTCCACCAACATTTTGGACCTATAGGTGGCTATTTTTTCTTTAGAATACTATGTGCTTGATTATATACCATTTATTTTTCATTGTTAATTGTTTCTCATTTGAATTCACAAAACCACAGAAGCTTCTTAATGTATGGGTTATAATAATAATAATAATAATAATAATAATAATAATAATAATAAGCTTATTATGAAAATAGATCGTCGGGGTATTTAAGCAGCGTGTTTTACCTGTTCTGCGCGCTCTTGGTCACGTGGTGAATCACGTGTTCATAGTTTGACGGTTGGGGGAGAGTCCAAGCAAACAGAAGCTCCTCCGTACAACCGCAAAGGAGGAGGAGGTGTAGGAGGAACGAAACGGAGCTGCTGTCGCCTTACAACACACACACACACACACACACACACACACACTCACACACGCGCGCACACACTCACACACACCCCCGTTGGGTGTGTATACTGCATGTAGGCACGAGAGAAAGCACCGTTCACCGTCTTCACACCGAAGAGGACTGAGAGGAGAAAAAGCAAAGGGCGGAATGTGCATGGGGGCTTTGTTTAATCAGTCCTAGTGCAAGGGGAAGCTGTTCGGTGAAGGCGGTATACAGTCCGTTCACCCGCAGCCACAGCGCGACTATTTGTGTCACCGTTCTGTATCCTGACAGGAAAAGACACGGCGCCGTGTTTGTAGCCCACGCTTCATCTCCATTCAACTGAGAACTCAAGATATTTGCAGCTATGCTTGAACCTGACATGTCTTGTGTTTATATGCAGTGAGTGAGAATTACCCGCCTCTCCTACACGACCTGCACGACTGCAGAGGACAAGACAGGGAGGGAGCAACTGGCCCTCAGACTCGTGGGTCTCCTTCAGTGTGCGGACTGAGACTTGATTCTTCCACAAGCAAATTTACTGATGGCTTCGTTTTCTTGACCCAATCGCAACAGGGAGTGTGAACAGCATTTGTGGGGTTTTTTTTGTTTGTTTCACTGTAACAAACTGCGCTACAATGTAAACGCGCACGGTTTTATTCTCGCCGCCCGTATTGCTGTATTTATTATCGGTCAGGATCGACGCAGGGCTCTTATACGTGCTACCTTTATCAAAATGCCGGCCGGAATGAAGCCTCTTGAAAAGTTCCTTAAGAAGCAAACGAACGCGCTGACTCGGGCCGGTGGTTTCGGAGGAGAGAAAGCGGCGGCAGGCACCAGCGCGGCTCGGCGACGCGCCAGCCTCTCTCGCGTCGTGCCGTTCTTTAGAGAGAGCTCGCCCGAGGGCGGCCCTGCACGCGGAGACGTCTTCAGCCCCGAGACCGAGGAGGCACCGTGCTGGCCGTCAGCCGCCGCTACTGATATCCGGAGCCCGTCTCTCTCCAGTGACGAGCAGAGCTCCGAGGCTAGCCTGGACACCGGCTGGACCCCGCTGCCCGCCGACACACCGGAGAACCTGGCTCTCGCGCTGCTGGACAGCGTGGCGGGGAAACGTTACGGCAACTGCACAGGTACCGCACATGAATCATCAATAAAGCTCCTTGTCCATTCTCACCGCTACAGCGAGAACCGCAACGGTGGTAACGTAGCAAAATCCCCGGTATTTCAAGATTCTCTAAACTTGCCTTGTTCTTGTTTTTTTGTTTTTTTTTGTACAAGTAACATTTAAAAAAAACCAAAAACATAAAACCAAACTATTGCACAACTGCGCACAAGCAAGTGATATACTAATTGTTGTAAATAGCATGTGACGTGCTAGATTAACATGCGGTTGTGTCATTTGACCTGTTTGCTAAGACAGACCAAAGGTATAACCCAGAATAACATCTGACCAGATGATGATAAGTGTCACACTACATCCTGAGGGTTTTAGATCGTTTAGAGCAAATTCTAATTCCTCACTGCAGCACTACTGGGTTACATAATAACACTGGAGTTTACATGCAAACCCCACTGGAAAACTACTATGCACCAATAACACTTATTTTCATTTTCAAATCAATACCTTCACTATCCATTGGCACTAAATACTGATGTGATCCTAGAAGATACTACGTGGGATATCAGAGGTGTAATGTGTTTCACATATATATGTTCACAGATTTTGTAAATTAAACTCAATAACAACCCAGCGTATCAGGCCAACACCAGTCCTGACACCGGGACTCAGTGTCAGATCTGTGCGTCTTTACGTATATCATTGCATTACGTCCACGTTGCTCAGTTACCTTTTCAAACATTAATTTGGACTAAATTATGCTAACTGAGTAACTACAAGACTAAGAGGAAAATAAGGTGACATGTGGCGTGGTGTTATTTATTTATTTTGATACCCAGGTCATGTTACTGGCTGCATCACAAGAGTTTAGTCATGGACAAGGTTGTGAAAATCACATTTTAATTAGCATCAATTTACAGTAAATGCAGTTTATCTGTCACAGCAATGGGAATGCTCTCCTAAAGTACCACGTATTTGCTTTGAATGAGAAATTATCATTTTGAATGTTTTGAGTAGGAATTGCAGGCAGAATTCTGTTTTTAGCTGGGGCTTTCCTGTCTGCAAACTGATTTGTATATGGTGGAGGAGGGAATTTCGCTTGTTATGCGGGCGATTTTTCCTCTGAGGTGCTTTCCAGGTTGATGTTCCCGTTAAAGCTGTCTGTGTGCCAGTGAAGCTTAACTGCACCTAACAACAATTCATCTAATTATGTACACATGTTCATTACACACATATTTGAGCTATGTCAGTGATTATTTGCTTGTGTTGATCCTCATCAGTTGTGGTGCTGCAGCACCAATCGCACATGTGCAGTGAAGTGTTATGAAGATGTAACCATGGAAACAGTGGGACCCTGAGAACGATGGCCATGCATGTGGGCCTGTATGTGGGAAAGGGGCTGCATGTCTGAGGAACAATAAGTAGTTTCCTGTGCTACACCGTATTATTACACTTACTTATACATACATATGTAGATGTGACACAATAAAGGAAAAAAAAAGGCTGGCTCTGTTATGGAGTGAGTGCATGTGTTTTACTTAGGCATGCAGCATGCACTGGATAAAACTATTTTCCAAATGATAACTGTTGAAACTGACGTGGGATTACTGGACTTAAAAAAGCCGGCAACTCAAAATAGAGCGATCATGTGTTGGAATTTTCCAATAAGCACATTCTCTGGGGGTCGCTGTGACCCTCTGAATGCATGCTTTGACCTGGGCTCTTATGCAAGTGCTGTCAACATGTTTGTCAGGTCACGTCAAGATACTTGCTAGGAATGTAAATCTCTAGCTCTATGCCATTGGTATACTCCTGAATACTGTACCAAATTTTCTATTATCTAGTTTACCGTTGCATAAATTACAATCAATTAAGTTTTTATTTTAAAGCATTAAACTAGTAATACACACGAAATGAAAAATTCTGGCCCAGACCAAGATGCATGACCCTTTTAAATGAATGCTGGAATTCTTTTTTATGTTTTTATGTAGCAAACCAGAGGGCTGAATTGTCTGTAGCTAGGAGATGGTGAATGTGAGCTGCAAATATTCTGTACATTTCTGATATACTGAAATGCGTATCTTGTATTTGAAAATGACTACGCTCTGTCTAACAAGGCTTTGTACTTCCTTGATAACAGAATACAGCTGGGCATCCATAGCAGCACATTTTTATTATTTTTATTATTTATTATTTAGTTGCGCTTTGCACATTGGCACTGTCGTTTTTGATCTTTTTTGTCATCTTTTCAAAAAATGTGACTCCAGATGGCACCAGGTTTCTAGCAGGGACTTTTCTAGTAGCTACCCTGTTTCTGTATGCTGCATGTTAAGCACATGATGTAAAGCCATATCAGAGAAGTTCTTTGTTGTTGAACCCCCTGTAGTTGGCTTGAGTGTTGATTACAAATCGCTTCTCTAATGTCATGTGAAACTCCTCTGATTTTTTTCCATCGCTAATCTGTTGCTGCTCAGCTGTCTGTTTGGATGCGTCCGTGTGTTGCAAGGGCAGTAGATCACTTTCTAATTTTTATTACCATTCTAAATTATTTTATTTATTTGAATTGCGATATTGTTTAACTGAAAAAACCTTCAAGATGATAAAAATATGATTACTTATCGAGATGGAATTTGAACACAGGTATGTGGTAAAAGATTACACTTCATTACAGTTGAGTTAATGATGAAAAAAGGACAAAATAATTGTGTATAAATATTTTCTTGTTGTCATAATAAATTCATGTTAAAGATGAATGGGATTTAGAATATATTGTTTTTTGTATTATTATACTGTCCACATTTTAGGGTTGACTTTTGAACAGACTGTTTGCTCCCTCTCTGGATGCGTCTGCCGATTATTTGTTGTATTGTCTGTCATTCCAGAGGTTTAAGAACATTTGAATAAATGCTGCTAATCCTGGATTAGGCTACTTAATGCCAGGTTCTGAGACTGAATCTCTCAGTCTGACCTAATGTCTCTGGAGCAGTGAATGTTTGATTATTGGTTGGGGTGTTTTGTTGTAATGATCTTACATCATGAAGATAACGTAACTTACCTCTAAGACACTGGCAAGTCTTTAAATTGTCCAATCACTAGGCTAGATTTTTAATCGTACAAAGATAAATGACATTTTTGCACCTGTCTCTCTATTACAGGATTTTGCCATGAGGTTTATGTTATAACATGTGACTGCTGTATCCAGGAACTGCTGACACGTTCCAGCTCCTGTTCTCATGATATTAACAGCAATGCTTGGGTTTGAAGTTTGTTTCACACCTGCATTGGCAAACCACTCTAACATCTCACACATAAGGTATATAACAGTCAGGTATCCCTGTTAAAACCCTCACTCATCTCTCACTCATTTTCTACCGCTTATCCGAACTACCTCGGGTCACGGGGAGCCTGTGCCTATCTCAGGAGTCATCGGGCATCAAGGCAGGATACACCCTGGACGGAGTGCCAACCCATCACAGGGCACACACACACACACTCTCATTCACTCACGCAATCACACACTACGGACAATTTTCCAGAGATGCCAATCAACCTACCATGCATGTCTTTGGACCGGGGGAGGAAACCGGAGTACCCGGAGGAAACCCCTGAGGCGCGGGGAGAACATGCAAACTCCACACACACAAGGCGGAGGCGGGAATCGAACCCCCAACCCTGAGGTGTGAGGCGAACGTGCTAACCACTAAGCCACCGTGCCCCCCCCTGTTAAAACCAAAAGAGCAAAATACCTTCTTTTCACAGTCAACATTTTCCAGCAGTGTTTATTGTCATAATATTGAGAAATTTAGTGTAGATGTAGTAGGACGTAGGATACCACGTAAAATAGTCCAATGTTAAGGTAAAAAAACAAGTTGGATTTTTTCATTATGCAACTTTACAGCTCTCACCTTCCAGCCTGATAACTCTCAAGCTACGTTCACATATAAAATCACCAGTCTCTGTACTATGGAGTCATCAGGAGGATATCCTAATACTGGTTGCCATAGTAACAATGTTTATCATTGGGCAGCACAACTAGCATTTTCTTGCCGCAAAATTGACCCATTCTTGAGGGAGATGTGAGCCACGGATCACTTGCTCTCTATCAGTAGTTGTTGCACCGTCAATCCTTATTCACATAAAGTTCAACTTTTCTCTATTTTGTTGCGTCAATGAACCCACCCACATCTAGTCACCAACAGTCTGTCGGAAGTTGCCTGCTCTGATTGAAAATAAATAGTCTCCAGTCGCTTTGTCACAGCAAGTTGCTGTACGTATCAATGTAGCGTTAATCACTTTTATTTAACCAAGCCAGGAGTCGATTGAGTCCCTTTTGAAGGGACAACATCAAAGTTTCTGAGCTTGAGTGAGATTGACTAATTCATTGTTCTTCAGTAATGTTTACTTTTTGCCTTACAGTAATGATACAAAAGGACAGGGCATTTCCCAGCATGTCAGGACAGGGCTTGAAAATGAAAGTTTGGAGGGAAAAAAGTCCTAGCAGCACTGACAGGCGAACAAATCTCACACATTAACGTTCAGTACAAACTGGCACATGGATTTTCCCCCGCTGTTCCCGCTATGCATCAGTTTGTTTTCTTTCACACCTCCTGTGTGGTAAGGGGTGTGTCCTGGCTGAGGCATGTCCGCACAGAGCGGCCTAAACAACAATGGAGGATTAAATATTATTACCTGTGTGAACTGTAATGACTTGAATATCTCTAGGGTGTTATTTAGTTGACATGCACAAACACCTTATCCTGTTACCCTCTATGTATTCCACAGTATCTGCTGCCGTCAGCTGTCGTGACACAGAATCCATTTTGTTGCTTTCACCCGGGCGAGAATGAGCCCTACGTCCTCGCCGTCTCTGACAGCAGCAATTAACATGTACACACCCACACATAAGCGTTTAGAAAACACAGCTAACAAACACACATGCTAGATGTATTCTGTGTATATGTATAAAATAGCACTCAGCTTTACTGTAAGGATATGTTGATTCGTGACATTGTGCTTGGTTGGTCATGTATTATCTAAAGTCATAGTATTTCAGTGAGGGTGATCTTTTCTATGTTCTACATTCACCAGTTTGCAAAGGAACTTCATTTTAAATTGTAAATCTGTGGGGTTTTTTCACTAGCTTGGTGGTAAACACCGGAGATGTTTTACTTTATGCAGAGGAATTAAAAACAGATTTTTTTTTTCCTGTGGCTGTGAAGCTTATAGAGTCGATTAAAGTGTTTTTATGACAGCAGATGGAAATGTAGCTTTGAATTCGGTGCCACATGAAAATGGATATTGCACTAAACCCCAGACCGCTTTTCATTTCATATTGTGCACATCCCCACCTCCGACTCTGATGCCTAAAGTTGTTGGAGAATTGTGTAAGGAAGCATTTCTGGAAGGAAGTTCATGTGTCAGGGCTTTGTAAAGGTGAGCCGTTTCTGTATCAGGAGCGTGTTTAGGACACAGGTGTAATCAGTATCATGACTAGCTGTGTTTGTTTTATTCACTTCTAGAGAGTAAACAGAGACTCTAATAAAGAAATGACCCTTTCTACCTGTTAGCAGGAACACATTAAAGATTAAACATTCATTAATCTATTAAAAATAGTGTGAGGTGATAAATCATTGTTGTATAAAAACAGGACAAGCCGTTCTGTTAGGGAAAAGAATTCCAGGACAGGGTGGTGTCGTTATACGGCAAGACTTGTTTCATTTAATTCATAATAGCTTATACAGATTTATGGGTCAGTTTTTTTTATCTGCTATTGATCATTTCTTCTTAAGTAAGCACTTATTCTGGTCCATGCACTCACACAGACTCCTCCACCAGCTTGCATTTTTGGGCGGCAGAAGATCGAGTAAACCCGTGCGGGAGCAGGGAGAACAAACGAAAACGCACACAAACTGTAACCTGAACACAAACCAGGGACAGTGTAAAAAGAAAAAGTGACATCCCTGACACTGATATTTCTCTGATTTCTTTTTACACTGTCCCTCCTGAACCTCCTGAAGGAGCTATTAGAGAGCTTTAGATGGCAGGAGAAAGGGAGAAACACAAGTGGTACATGAGAAAGTGGTGGCATTGGTCTGCGTGGGAGAAACACTGTTTTTCTTGTAAAAAGAGTGAGAGATTAGGAAGAAATGACTGCCCACTCATTGGCCTCCCATTGGAAAGCTCTCTCTCTCTCTCTCTCTCTCTCCCCTCTCTCTTGTGCCCACTCGCTCTTTTCATACCCACGCACCTGAGATGGTATGGGGGCCCTCAGGGCTGCTGCTCTGTCCATGCGCAATGTAAATTTGTGTTGCCTCATGTTTTACTGCTGTTGTTTTGTGTGTATGTATATATATATATATATATGTGTGTGTGTGTGTGTGTGTGTGTGCATGCACTTAGTCTGCTTCATGCATTCTAGTGCGTACGTAGGAGGCATTTCTGCATTTCTGACTCATATTTATTATCCGGGATGTTTAAGCGCTGTATGTTCTGCTATATGTTTGCATGCTCCTTTACAAATAAGCTTCCCTTTAGGTATAGCAGTCGTTCACATGGCAACCAGCACTCTTTAAAAGGGAGGATGAAGAAGAGGAAGGGTGAATAGAAAGCAAGGGAAGGGACGATAAGCAGGGAGTGAAGCCCAAGGACTGTGTAGATATCAAAGAGGGATAAGAGGGAACTTATGCAGAATCAACATAACATAACTAAAAGGAGGATACTTTCAAAGTCTCACAAACACACACACACACACACACACACACACACACAGTAACAGAATTGCAGTGAAGACAAATCAAAGCCCTGCCTTGGTAAAAAAAAAAGTTTGAAGTGATAGCAGTGGTTGCTCTCTTTTTTGCCACCCTGTTGGCTACATTTAGCATATACATACACACACACACACACACACACACACACATACACACACAGATGGCCCAAAGCTTGCAGATCAGTGCCTCGAATGACAGCCCTAATAACAGCCTATAGCCTGGCAGAACTGCCTCCTCAGGCTGAGCGAGAAAGAGGGATGTGATTAGAGCACCGTCATTGCCATGACTAAGAACTGTCATATATCTGCAATACAAAAACCAACTGGATCACCGCGATCTGGCTAGCAGGAACGGAAAGGAGTCTGAACATATAAAAAAAAATATGTGTGAATATATCTTGTGTCAGAAAGGCTTTATAAAGATCTTCCTAACATTATTATTTGAAGGATATTTGTGCCTTTGCAGTGGTGTTGCCTGCCCATCACTGAACAGATGTATGAGAGACCATTCAGAAAACATGCATTGGCAAAAAGGAACTGCAGTATTTGTATTTTTTTTTTATATTTATTACTTTGTAACACACTGTGTAGAGTCCCGGTTTAGAGTAATGTTATGGGGGGCCAATTATTGTGGTTTGGTTGCGTTTACTTCTTAACTGTAGTGAGATGAAAAGCATTGGAAAATTTGCATAAGCCAATTCACTGAAGGGGAAAGGAAACAGGACATGAAATAGATATGTTTGCATTGTAACAGCTCATGTATTAGTGCCCGGTGGTCTGCATTAATGCACTTAACTTAATATGAATCCATATGTTGCTGTAACTATCATCTGTACCATCAGTTTAGAGAACTGGTTAGTCTGGTTCTCACGACCAGTGGACTAGCTAAAGAATATATGCTATGTACAGTGTAGCGTTTAGTGCAAAGAACTTTTACGAATAAACATGTGTAAATGGATGCACAGATTCTTAGGAAGCTCAACAAGAACCTTTTAAGATGTGTCAAACCGTAACAGAAGGTGATAGTGATGAGCACATTAGCACATCTATCATAAATCAGTTTGTCAGGACTGATGTGCGGGCACTGAGTCACTGGTGTTAACAGGCCAGAATGTCCTTGTGTTCAGTTATCCAATCACTTAAGAAGTGATGATGAATAATAAATAACACTCTCTTTTTTCTGAGAGGCTTGGCTTATATAATGGATTTGACTGACATTTTTTTAAAGAGGTCAGTGGTACTGGTCTACGACAAACGAATCTTGTAAACAGTTTACAGACGTGCTGAGGGAAAAAAAAAACATGCAACACAAGCTGCAATGTTTCATATTTAGGAAACCGGAGCCATTTAACTGCGGCCTTTAATAGTTGGCAAACTCTGATCTACAAAATGGCTTTGCAATGACACAGTTATTTACATTTATGACCTTTAACAGTAGCCATTATGCAGAGCGACTTACAATTATATCTTAACCCAGCAGCTGAGGGTTAAAAACCTTGCTCAAGTTCCCAGAAGTGGCAGATTGATGGTCCTGGAATTTGAACTAGAAACTTTACCACTTCCCATAGTAAGGGTCTAAGAGAAATGCTTCACCATCAGCTGCAGAGACTGCCGGGATTGTGTTTGCCCTGTTTTTCAATACTGTAAAGACCTGCTTTGGAGATGTTTGGGCTTGAACACAGGACCTCATCCTTGGAAAGCATGGACTGAGCTACATCCCCTGATTCATTTTCTGTAACATGGTGGCAGAATTCAACATGGAGTTGTAGAAGTTTTATTCTGAAGTTTTCAGGCTGCTCTGTGGTTATTGGTCATCAGAAAGCTAAAATTAAGCACATAACTTTTTTGCTTGAGACTTCAGGGGAATGTAAAAGAGGAAACTAGGACATGTACTACAATTAGAAGGTTGCTGGCATATTGTATGGAAGTAGATTATGTTTAATGCTTATTAGATTAAGGCAGAACACACACACACTTACAAAGATTTATATTTATCTTCTTCTAACACACCAGCTGATTGAATCACTCTGTAGTGTGTGATATCCTGGCTTCTGATATGAGACAGAAATGATCTGATAGTAACCACACCATCATAGATGTAGGCCCTGAGAAAGTTTCTGATGTATTTTATTACTGGTCTTTTAGTTAACCACAGACACTGATATACGTTTATTTATGTAAGCGTGATCGATACTAACCTTGAGGCTCCAGTATCACTGCAGGTTCAAAGTACACTCCTACAGTATGTAAACACGCGTGTGAAAACACGTGTGCATTTGGTCAACTTTGGCCCGGATTGCATAGTCCTGCAGTATATGTATGTGCTAGAGCTGACAGTGTGGGTTGTGCTATACAACAGGCATATAGCTATAGACTAAGCTTTTCACAGTTTTTTAATACTGTAATCGAAAATTGCTGTACATTCAGTTGTGTATTTGTTGTACAGCAGTTTAGTTAGATGGAGCAGAATCACGGTGGCAGTTCTGTCTACATTTTTAAAGCTTGTGTAGAATTGTGGCTGGCTGATATTATATTGAGATAATCATTACTTAGAATCAGCCTAAAGATACATGAGATTTCAGTACATGGAGCTACTTGGATGTCATGAAGTTTGCAAAGGCGGGCAGTTAGTTGGTGAGTTTTGTGATCGGGGCTTCATCAGTGAACAGTTGAAGACTTTGGCAAGAAGGTTGTACAAACTGCTGTAACAAGGACATTATTTCCATTTACATTATTTACTGTCCAGTGTCACCCAAATGGGGATGAGGTCCCCACCCACAGGCTTGCTGATTAGGGATAAATGTTTAAAGTTCTGTAAGGCTGCTTAGAGACAATGTCCATTGTTAAAAGTGTTTTACATATACAGTGAATTAAATTTAAAAAAAAAAACTGAATTGAATTGAATTAAAGATGGCTTGATACAAATAGTTTTGCACTCAAGTTGACAGCTGTTATATATAATGTTATAATAAGTGATAACAGGAGCTAGCTTCTCTCATTGTTTGTTCCACTCAGTAAATGAATGTATGATGTGTCGTTGTCAAATTGCTGAGTAAAGTGCGCAGCGAGGGGCATTTCATATATAAGCAAAGGCCGGAGTGACCACAGTGATTTGTGGTGGGACATCGATGCAGACAACATTATTACAGTTTAATAATTAGATTTAAAGTTGTGGAATGTCTGAGAGACAAGTTTTCACCCGTGTTATAACCGCAATAATTCCCTCACTAGCATCTCTATCTCTCTCTCACACACACACAAACACACACACACTTTCTGAAACAGGATGCAGGAATTTTTTACTGTTACAACTGAGACCAATTCCATATAAGTTTGGTAAATGTCTCCTAAAAACAACACAGTTACAAAGGTTATATCTTTAGTACTGTTAAACAAAAGAATTTGTTCAAATGTGGCACCTCCACTGCACATGTTACTGTATCAGCTGTTACTATAGACACAATAGCATCTTAGAAGAAGTGCATTAATAGTTCATCATTCATGTTACAGCAGGGACTACGGTATGAGCCGAGAAAATAACACACCTTTAATCAGATTTAAGCATTCAGCCCTGAACAAGCAGTATTGAATGTAACAGCACATACCATCACGTTTAAGTTCTTATGTATTTTCGAGCTTTCAGTGTTTTCTGATCGTGGCACTGATGTTACTGTCACTGTGAAACTGTCTGCAGTACCATGTAATGATATTTCACCCACATTTACATATAGATTCCACACAGATTTATGGGAATGCCTTTGTGAAGATGTGGTATGTAAAGGGATGTCGTAGCCTAGTGGTTAAGGTGTTGGACTACTGATTGAAAGGTCGTAAGTTCAAGGGGCTGGGCCCCTGAGAAAGGCCCTTAACTCTCAATCGCTCAGTTGTATAAATTGAAATAAAAATGTAAGTCACTCTGGTTAAATTTGCCTGCTAAATACCGTAAATGTAAATGAAGACTAATACATGAAACAATCATGCCTTCAAACATTCATGATTGAGATGATTCAGAAATTTGGAGGACATTTGTTACTAAGTTGTGACTGCATATTGAACACACAGTTAGTGATAACAGTATGATGCACAATAAGTATATTTTATAAGGGATTATTGTTGGCACATTCCCACACTGTTGCATTTGTTCCTGTGTTATGTAACAGCAGAGGTGCTATGTCATTTATCCCAGCGCTCCAGATATGAGGCTGGTGTGATGTTCAGAGCGCCGCCCGTGTCCACCATCACTCCAGAGGCCACTAGTAACTGGGTCAGGCCAAAAAAGAGCTTCTGCTATTTTAGGGGCGGGATAAATGATATAACTTTAGCATATGGATATAAACTCCTTAAAGTTAGCTAGATATTTATTAGGGCTGTAAGTAACCTAATTACCTGAATCTGTATGTCTTTAGTGCTCAAAGTATTTTTACTGTTTTTAATATTCAGATTTAAACAGAAAGTGGGTGCCCTGGAAACATTGCAAAATACTGAGAAAGCAGCAAAATGGAAAAATGATGCAATTTTTGTGTTATGTTTCATCTGAATGCTGTATCTAGATTGAATTAAATCCCTAATATTTACAGTTCATGCTTTAAATACATTATCTGCTGCATATGGACTGGTGACAAATAAAGCAATCATGGTACTTGACATTTCTACGTTACGCTTTGTATCACAATATTTAGGTTTTAAGTAGTTTATTTAGGTAGTTTATAAACTACCGTCCAAGTAGTAGTGAAAAGCTGAGTTGATGAGACTCTTATCTAATGTCTCACAAAAATAAAATAAAACACATTTAATATAATGCTTATAAAATAAATTCTGTACAAAATCTGAACATCAAATCAGTTGCTTGAAAAGTTTTATGCCAAATTTAATGTGAAAACGAGATAAATCTGAGATAAATATGAATCTGAGATAAATATAAATTTGAGATAAATAAAATTTTATTGTGATATAATTTATCAGAATATAAATAATACTGCTCCTGTGCTCCCGTCGCTGCTGACCCACCCTCACTGCACATAAAATAACTGCGTAAATAGTTCAGTTTAGTAGTCTGAACGCATAACAGATCATCTCACACAACTGGCTTGGGTTCTGCATGGAATTTAGAATAACTTAATTTAGAATGTCTTTAGCTCTATTGAATGTTAGTCAGACTGAATTCTGCACATTTGGAAGTGTCTGTTAAGTGGGGTGTGTGCTGACAGAGGCTCGTTATACCCACTGGAAGAAAACAGAGGGCTCGAGATAAAGCCGATATGAAAAACATGAACAGGCAGCTTTCGAGAACGCACAGAAACCCTGTACACACATTCTCACCATTCTCGCTCTCCTTTCTTCCTCTCACTCTCACACACACATCCACACACTCCCACAACGTCTCTGCATCTTTCTGCCTACTGCCAAATGCTTCAGCGTCAGTGAGGAAGCGTTGAAGCGAAGAGAAAGCGAGAAGGAAAGGAGCACGTGCGTGGGCAGCAGGGGTTCAGATGCGATAAGGCCTCCATGGTAACGGCTTGTCTATCACAATTTATATAATCTTAGCCTCCTCTGTTCAGCTCTCCTGAAATGTTGCACTGAAATATCTATTTCAGCCGCGCAGTTGAAAAAAAAACGATTTTAGATGATTTTATGGGGTATGTGTGAGCGTGACTCTGAGATTTCCCGTTCTAAACCGGTGAACCCTCTGAACTGCAGGCTGAGGAAGGGGTGAGAATAGCTGGAGCTTATTCACAATGCATCTCTCTTCCTTTCCCTGACTCCACCACCCACCCACCCACCCACACACACACAAGCACTCCCATTTTCTCTGGTGAGAAAAAAAAACACAGTGATATGTAGTAGAGCTATCAAAGTTTACTTACTTGAATTGTCTAGTATTTGAATGCATTCTGACATTAACACACTAATGCATTTTACTCTCACAAAGAGAAAATGTTTTTCTATTGCAAACACCATAGAAAGGGGAAAATTGACAATTCTATAATTTTAGCTAATAATCAGAAGCTTGTGAGTTCAAATCCCAGGAGCAACAGGCTGCCACTGTTGGGCCCCTGCCAAAGGCCCGGAACCCTCAATTGCTCACCTGCATAAATGAGATGAATGTAAGTCACTCTGGATAAATATGTCTGCCAAATGCTGTATGGATGTGATGGTCAGATGTCCATAAACTTTTGGCTGTAAACAGTCACAAGCCTCTCTTTTTTTTTTTTCACCTGAAGCTGTCCTGTGACAGAGGAATTTTATCCAGAAGACAATAAACACATTAAAACTGTTGCTGAAAGTCTCCTAACAGAAATCCACAACATGTCAACAATACGTTTTTCCTTGTTAAACAGCTCTTCTTATCTGGAGTGTCCACTGTAGAAGTTCATGTGTGTTAAGACAATTGCATTAATATAATCCTGTCATTTATGTTGACAGCGCTGTGTTATAGAAAATGAACACGCTTCTGATTAGAGACACAGCTGCGCTCTGGTGTAGAATAAATCAGGAATAACAAATTTATATACAATGCAATACTTATCATCTGCACCGTTTCAACTGCACTGATCTCTCTCTCTTTCTCTCTCTCTCTCCCTCTCCCTCTCTCTCCCTCTCCCTCTCTCTCTCACACTCCCACACTCTCAGCTGCCACCACTTATATGGAAAATACCACTTCCATTATCCTTTGTCCAGTATACTTTGGTGTACCAATATACCAAGAACGTTCAACACCAAGTTCAGATTAAATATTTTTCAATTAATAATTTTAAATGTTAATCTAAATTAGAATTTTATAAGAAATTATTTCCAATTACTGTTGCAGCTTCAATAAAATTCATTAGAAATATGTAAATATACATCTTATGTATCTTATGCTGTGTTGCAGGGATAAAAAAACGCATGTAGTAACAGCGGTGCAGATTTATCAGGAATGTGCCTGCATTGATGTTTTTAGCTCCGGATAAAGATGAGAGTGCTCCTGAGCCTCTCGTCACTAACCATCAAGCGTAATGAAATGTAATTCATGAGTTAATTAACATCTGAACATTAACAGAGAACTCATTCTTCTACTGCCGTTCTGTCTCATCATGCCCTCTCTCTCTCTCTCTCTCTCTCTCTCTCTCTTTTTTCTCTCTCACTTACTCTCCTTCCCCATTTCTCTCACACCTTCCTTTTAATTCTGATTAATAAATAAACTCAAAACATATAGGATGAATAAAGTGGTTACAGAAGATGAAGGAAGGAAGGACTGAAGGAAGGGAGGGAGTTAGGGAGAAAGGAAGGAAGGAATGGAGGAATGAAGGAAGTGTGGACGGTTGTCAATATAGTAATAGACCAAGTGAAGAAAATATTATAAACTACAGACATGTTTTATATCTCATTTTTCTATGACTCATGTGCTCAGTAAACTTAGTTTTAGATTAGTAAACCCTAAACATCTGAATGTTACACATGTCACATACTGTATTCAGACAGTACAGCTTGAGTCTGAGGTACATCAAGGTTGTATTTTGGGTCTCTTTAAACTTTATAAAGTCTTTAGAGCATGAAAACCGGTTTTAATGTGTTGCAAATTGAATAAGTGCCAGTATATGGAATCTTGTTATTTGTTATTTTGCATTATTATGTCCCAAGGTGTGAGGATATATTCTCTGGTTTTCGTGTGTGTATGTGTGTGTGTCGTGAGGAGTGGGTGTTGAAGATGTGCTTTGTTTCAAACTGGGCAATAGATTTTCTACACTTAAAACTGCACTTTAATGTGCACTGGTGGGCTGAAAGAGAGAGCGATGGATGAAAGAGAGAGATGGAGAGTGCGGGGGCAGAGAAAAGGATTTTCTCATGAGGCATAATGGCTTTATTTCTTATATTTTAGATACTGCTTGGTTGCGGACCGTATTCATCTCATCAGGTTAGATATTACATTTCTGTCATGGATCACTGGGATTGTCAGAAGCATGACTGACAGCACTCATAATTTATAAAATAGAATTGAATGCGCTTAATTTATTTGTCATTTTCATTTTTCTATTTTTTGGGAACAACTTGTGGTTTGTTTCAGTTGTTACTGTTTATAGTAATAGAAGTGGATTCATTCTCTTTACAGTGTTATATTTAGTTCTTTGAAGCATCATCTCTGTCCACATGTTAACTCAGTGTTAATCCCCAATGCTGAGTTAACACTTGTGTGGTTTAGGTTTAAATTTGGACTACAGTGTCTAGCCCTTCTTTGGTTTATTTCCTCTTTATAGGACTGCATGATGTATACATTATGCTCACCACAGACCTTACGAAATACTACAGCAAACTGGGGATTTGTTTCTAGATTGTCCTCAAGGCAGACGTAAGAGTTATTAATTTACTTCACATTTATTCACTGACTGATCCTCTTTGATGATATGTGTGTATATGTGTAACAGTTGCTCAGGATATCTGTAGTCTAACCCTAAAATGATGACCAAACAGTGTTCAGGTGCAGATCCAACACTGGAATAACCGATGTGTGAAAAAACCTTAGAAATTGTGTACCGTAATTTCCGGACTATTAAGCGCACCCACTGAATTTTTAAAAAAATATTATTTTGAACATAAATAAGCCGCACATGTCTATAAGCCGCAGGCCTACAGGTACATTGAAACAAATTAACTTTACACAGGCTTTAACGAAACATGGCTTGTAACAAAAATAAATAGGCTTTAACGAAACACGGCTTGTAACAAAAATAAATAGGCTTTAACGAAACATGGCTTGTAACAAAAAATAAAAAATTAGCAGTAAACAGTAGCCTACCAAGAAAGTCATTGGTCACTATCTTCCTCCTCCTGTGCACTGAAACCACTGAAGTCATCTCCTTCGGTGTCGGGGTTAAAGGTAGGGTCTCCGATGTTTAAGAAATGCTTCAGAAAACTGAGTAGGACCGTGTTAATATAGGATCAGCTTTCCAGCGCTGGAGAGAACTGAAGGAGCGGGAAGTTGGCCGCATATTCACAGATTCGAGTTTCCCGAGTCAATAACTCCTGAGCTAAACGCTGTTACTACCCAAATAACACCTCTTTTCTATCGTAGCTACAACCGCGTTTTGCTAGTAACAGCAACAACTCGGGAAACTCCAATCTGTGAGTATGCGGCCAACTTCCTGCTCCTTCAGTTCTCTCCAGTGCTGGAAAGCTGATCCTATATTAACACAGGTCCTACTTCTTGCCTTATCGTAAGCCTTTCTTCGCTTTCTTTCTTTGTTTTTATCCTTCGTGTCAATGTTAACCCTTGTATGTTGTTCGTATTTTTGTTACTCAGCCAGCATTTTTGGGTTTTTAATTCAACACAATAAAAAAGTTTATGTTAAAATACTCTACAGATGTTTACTTCATCCCAATTACAAGCAATATAAACAGCATATATGGTTAATATTTGCCCTTCACCTTTATTACATCACATTTTGTAATTAAAGTGCTACTCGCTTTTTGTTGTTTTTTTAATAAAATGTTAAATTTAATCAAGTTATGAGTGGGGAAAAAATCAACAAATTTACAAGGAAGCAAAGTTTTTCAAAACTATTGATTTTTATGAATATGGGTCCCACAGACCCGAACAACATACAAGGGTTAAAACCGCTTCCTGC
Organism: Tachysurus vachellii; assembly: GCF_030014155.1. Lineage (NCBI taxonomy): Eukaryota > Metazoa > Chordata > Actinopteri > Siluriformes > Bagridae > Tachysurus > Tachysurus vachellii. The sequence continues at coordinate 8,126,373 of NC_083477.1, read as the reverse complement.
TAATGTCACACATGCGCACTGAACACTCTCTCCGCCGCATATTTTGTGCTCATAGACCCGCCCCTTTGTGCTCATTGGCTACACGTTTGTTTTAATTTTTGTTTTGATTTTTAGTTTGTGGTCCCGACTCAGTTTTCTGAAAGCATTTCTCAAACATCGGAGAATCTACCTTTAACCCGTTCGGCAATTTTATTGGTCTAATGAAAGCTTCATGCTGCCAAAAAACTGAGCACGTCACAGAAAAAAATTGAAAGCTGGAAAAATATTTTATATTTTAGCCATATATTAGCCGTGTCAGTGTTTAAGCCGCAAGGTTCAAAGCGTGAGAAAAAAGTTGTGGCTTATAGTCCTGAAAATACGGTATATATATTTTTAACTTTTATGACATGACATGACATGATAAAAAAAGCAATGATAAAAACAGAAAGTTAAAAGATAGGCAGAATGTGTTTATTCTCTGCTTCAGGTCATGTGTTCAGAGTGGAGATGTGCAGTAGAGCAGGGGGTGTGTTTAATACAGTCAGATATGAAGCTTGTTGAACAAAGAAAATCCACGTTTGTTAACAGAAGAACGTATTGTTTTTTGCTGACAGACATTTACCACATTCATCCATTCATTTTCAGGAAGCTTTATCCTAGTAAGAGTTACTGTGGCGTAAAACAGTATTTTGTACAGGTTTTGGAAATAGAACTGAATACATTAGCAAGAAAATACTACAGGCATGTGTTGTACTGATCAAACTTTCTGTAGGGAGTGGTCTTGGGTTTGATAGTAAAAATAAACCCGAACACACCTCTGTTGCAGAGACTGTGATACTAGGCACAAGTCATGAATGGGTGTGAATCAAAACATTTTATTTATAGCCATAAACTAATCATATTAACTGTTTCATATTAACTGACCTTCACACATATTAGTGAGTGAGTGAGTGAGCTAGGATGTGATGCAGTGAAGAAGAACTGCACAGTACTGTAAAAGTATATGTGCCTGTAAAACCATTCCTTTTTCTGCCAAAGAGATTTGTAGGAATCAGTCTGAAGAGAAACAATAATGCGTCTCGGAATGGTTGCTATGGTTACGTAGACGACTTTCTGATCTGTCTGGTTGGTGAGCAGACTGAAGTTCAGGAAAATCTAGGCTTGACTGGTCTTGTTTTGTTGAATCAATGGCAGTTTATCAGCACGCCCACAGGAAACTGTACGATCGGGCTGAAGGGCGCTTTATATGCATTTTGCAGACTTCTGTCATATCAGTAAGGGCTAGAAAAGATTAACACACTCAAGTTGGACTAAAGGGCAGAATGGAGTAATCATTCTCTTTGCTCTGTTCCTGTCCTTCATCTGTTCTCTTTTCTACTGTGTTGGAGTGAGTCCTGGCAACTTTGCATCCTATTTGCTTTAATGTGGTGTGCAGCACTTTGATTCACTGCCCACTTTCTTTCTTTCTTTCTTTCTTTCTTTCTTTCTTTCTTTCTTTCTTTCTTTCTTTCTTTCTTTCTTTCTTTCTTAACCACCAACACACACACAGACACAGACAGACACACACTCACACACTCTCACACACACACACACACACACACACACACACACACACACACACACACACACACACACACACACACACAAAACCCATTTAAGGTTTGTTTCCTTAGCAACCCTGGGAAATTTGCAGCTGTGAGGATGTGGCCAGGCTCCGACTGACACACCTATCACACGTACACATACACACACACACACACAGTTTTTTTTATTTTTTACACTTATGCGGGCCACTAATTTCTTTCCTCCCCAGCTTTTGTCCATCCTTGTTAATGTGAGATTAGGTAGATCCTTGTTTTTAACAGAGAGATGCTTTGTGTCTGTTTGCACTTCACCGTAACTTTACACTGCTCAGTGTTTCCCCTTCACCTGCTGAAGTCTGTTGACGTCACATCAGAGAAACTTCCAGTCAACCCTAGTGGAGATAAGACAAGCCTCAACCAGTCAGGATCATCTCCCACACATCTGGCCCGGTGTTTAGCACAGCTACAGCGAGGGCTGCTCCAGAGTCAGTCGCAACCTTGTTTTCCTAACCACAGACAGTAAACACTGATTTGATCTGGCTTTTAACTTGCTGTCAGAGTAAATCCTACATGAACAGAAAGCATAAAGGAAAAAGCAGCAGTGGAGTCAGATAGCAGAAACACGTGATATCAGGTTATCTGCTCAAATAGCCAGTGTTATTTACCCGATTTGACATCGCTGGGCTCAGAGATTTTGTCGTTTACTGAATTTTCATTGAGCGTTGCTCTTTGGGTAATTGCCTGAGGTGTTTCTCGTAGTTGTTTGCATGAGCTTTTTGCATGCTATGTGAAGGATGTGGCCTACTTTTCAGGTCTCTGCTCATTTTGAGGTTACTCTTTTGGATCATTTTTAAAGTGGCAGCACATGCAGTTTTAATCAATGATTAATATGCTTTAGATTAATGTAACCTAGATACAGATGCATCATTTTGAGCAGTGGAAAAATACTAATGAAGGATTTATGAATGCTATTAACTTTAAGAATTTTAAGTTAATGCATTTATTGACTCAAATATAGAGAAATAACTGGATCTGGACTCTCCTTGTACTTGGGATGTTTTAAGGGGTCCAGACATAATAAAATAAAAATTAAATGCTTAAGTTTAAATGCTTAGACCAAGGCATGTTAGACATTTTATTTGACATCCTTTTTTGCTATTTCTTTGTATACATCTTTATGTTTTTTGGTCAATCTGATTTAATTTTAAATTTTTAATTTTGAGTTCATGAGAACCAATGACAGTTCTAAAAAGTCAGAGCTGCTTTAGTTATTATGTACATGCAAGAGCCTAAAGCTACTTTAAAGGAATGTGAAAGCATTTACTCAGGCATCCTTTGTCCAATGGATTGAAAAGAACAAAAACATAGTGACAGTTGAGAAGGTAAAATATAACTTTTTTCACACCGAGATGTTTATGTTCATGACCGGTCGAGCAAGTCTGTCCTCGAGGAGACGTGTATCCATCGCTTGATTAATGATATTCTTGCCTGAAGTTCTTGGTGTAAACCTCCAGTTTCTTTTTTGTAACGTGTGCTTTTTGTAACGTGTGTTTTGAATGGGCTAATTCTCTCTCCCTCTCTAATTTTTGCAGAAATACTCCTGGACGACTTCATGTTGACACACCCTATCTTCCTGGCATCCGACAAGTTTCAGCAGGTCCTGCTTCAGCAGTATCCTTCTCATAATATCAGCATCAGTCATGTGCTTTTAAGAAGCGTGTCTTTCGAATCGTGGAAAGAAAGAAAATAGAAAATTTCTTAGGAAATCTTAGGGTTTGTTTATATCAACTTTTTACTTTTGTGTACAATGAGGGCATTTTTGTTCCAGACTTGTAACAACAGGTTTGGTTTATTTATGTTGTCAGAGCGAAGTTGGATCTTTGTAAGAACTTTTACATTTCTCACTGCTCATAGTAGGTTGCACAATACTTACACCGGGTCTGAGGAAACTTGAGATGTAGAACATCTAAAGCATGTGAAGCTAGGAAAGTAGAGGCGTTCAAGGCATAAACGCTGCATGCTTATAGTACATGTTATTGTGAAGCCTAGCATGTAACATGTAAATCAAAGTTAAATTCATTTCAGAAGAGTGGTATCTATAAATTGCTATTTTTCATTGGAACAATTAAAAAAATACAAAAAAATACCAAGAAACAAACTAAAAGCAAAATGCGTGACTTTGAGTGTGAATTTAGGATGCCACAAAGTGCAGTAATAATTTACATTTTAATTTAGAAGTGTTGCAAAACTTAAACGAAATTTTTGCTTTACTCTAAGGAACACTGGAGTTGCTCATATAGGGTTATTTATATTACATACTCACCTATAATACTCACAGAAAAACCATACTGTGACTTGCACTATAACAACATCATATTGAGCTTTAATAGTCCTCTAACACGTGTTATAAAAAAAAATACTACCTTTTATACTAAAAATGTAAACCAGGAATATACAGACATTTTCTTGGTGTACATCTGCTCTTGCCTGAGAGTGGTTGTTGTTTGGGGTTGTGTATGAGCTTGTGAATAGAGGACAGTCATTGCCCCCAATCTCTTTGGGTGACCTAATTTTCAGTTTGAAGAGTCTGTCCTCTGAACTACAGTAGCTAAAGCACTGTTGAGACTCCCAGAGAATAAAACTGGGAAGTCTGTATGCCTCACTGCTCCTAACGCCCAATGTCTGCATCAAGTTCTTCCTTTGTCTGCGTCTCTCTGCCCTGATTATCTCACCTCCTCAAAGCCCCTCTCCAGGTCTGGAAATCCAGACCTAATCAAATCTTTGTTGTAGAAACATGTCTGCTTCCTGCAGAACCTGAAGACAAAGGGAAAGCCCCTTGGCTGTCATCCCTCTCACCATTCTCGATTGGATTAAATTTTAAAATAGAACCTCTGTCTAGCACATAGCACACATACATACATACATACATACATACATACATACATACATACATACATACATACATAGACAAGCACACAAACATACACATACACATACACATACACATACACACGCAGAGTGAATGAGTGATGAAAGCCCATACCTTGAGCTCTTTGTAACACTAAGCTGGTTTGCTCCACTAAGAACCAGGTGCCACTGAGCGATGTTTAGATCTTTGGCAAGAAGAGGCCCTAAATACAGTTACTATATCTGGACTGCCATCAAAGGCAGCTTGTGCGCATGTCCTGCTTGGCTGTTTGGCCATTTTGAACAGGAATAGTGGTTTAAATGTGGACAGGGTGTTTGGGAGTCATTCTTTAAATAGATCTGAAGAGCAACACTGGAGATAATCAGGACAACTTCAGATTGGCCTAAATGGACGTTTGAGGTCAGAAAAACAAAACTCTGATCAATATATTATGGACTAATTATACTGAGAGGTAACAGGTAACACCTTGTTTTGAGACTCTTGATAGAAATATTTTGAGCGTATGACTAAGATACCTGACTGTTATGTGATGCTTTGTCTGTTTGGCAAATAACAAGTTTAAATAAAAGTTTGCACTTCCTGAACAACCCTGTTAATAACAAACTGCTATGCGATAAGGGAAGAAACTTGTGTGTGTCTCTGTGTGTGTTTGTGTAGACGTGATGGGTGTGTTCCTTTGCCTTCACCACTTCTCTGAGGTGGTAATTATGCTGCCAAGATGGCCACACGCTATTCTTTGTGTTTTTCCATGCTTGTGTCTGCTTGTTAGATGGTCAGAGACAAATAGGATCACATTTTTGTTCATGTCTCTCTGCATTCTTTACAAAAGGGAAATATAACATGATATCAATTTCACTTGAGCGGGTATCAATTGTTACTAACTGGAAATTAGTTGATTACTTGATAGTTGGTTAATATCTCAAATTCTACCTGTAAAGTACATCTGAACATTGTACAAGCTTTAAGAATAATGGCTTAATATTTAAAAGCTCGATTAAAGGGCCTCTTTTAACCTGAGGAAAAGCCAGGATTTATGCATATTCATGCAATTAGACAACATCTTTATCCTCTATCTTAACCATCATAATTAGTAACATTTGCTAACTGAGCTAGGTGGCTCAGTACTTGCTATTAAATTACCTTTAATTTATCAGGTAGATGTAAATGGGCTTCATAATGTCATATTTTCTCTGGGCTGTGCTGCTAATTAACTGCTTACTGGCCCACTAGCTAAAATCCTGCTAATCCTTGGTAATGGCTAATACTCAAAAAACTAAAAAACTAACAAAAATGAATGAACACTTCCGGTTTTCCAGAATTCACAACATATTTTCATGTTGATGAAGATGTTTCCTTTTGTTTAGTCTACAATTAAAAGTCCCTCTGTAAGCTTAATATACAGAAATAACAAAGTATTAGAACAAGAACATTAGTATAATCATTAAAGAAGATTAGTCACCGATTTATGACCAATCAGAATTGAGAATTCAACAGGTTTCATAATTCTAATATATTGTAGTTGTTCAAGGTTGTGATGCTCCTTAACAGTGTGCTCAGGTTTGGAGCTGAACCCAAGCAGGGCGAGGGCTGGCCCACCTGGGATGGAGCGGAGAGGAAGCAGGCTGTGTTGAGTGTGGCCTTCCGCTACCTGGACACATATAGGGAACTGCTACAGGAGGAGGGGGACAGATCTAACAGCTTCCCCAAGGTACAAATTTCAACACACACACACACACACACACACACACACACACACACACACACACACACACACACATATCCATTCACACATACGAGAGAAAAACACTCCAGAGGTTTCAAGTGTTATTCCTTGCAGGACTCTATCAGCGTAGCCATGGCAACAAAACTGACTCAGCACAGCCTATCTGAGGTCGTAATTGTTTTGGCTGCTAGTCTGACTTTTCTCTGGCACACACACAGATCAGTTTTGTTTTCCTGAAGGAAAAGAAACCATTAGAACCATTGTAACCAATTCCCCACTTCACTTGTTTATTTTCTATGGTGTGTTCTTTTATTCTTATTTCCTCTTCATATAGGACCTGTACCTTTGTGCTGTGCAAGAGCTCAGTCGCTTCCCCGAGCTGGTGGAGGATGTTCTAAAGCTCCAGCGCTGGACTGAGATCCTCCACAACCCGTGAGTGACGTAACCATGGTGGTTACTCCACTTTTGATCTTTTCTGAGCAAGTTAATTGCAGGCAAAATGTTGCTACACCAGCGCTGCACGTTACGGCATGATTTTGATTAAAAACCAAATCCACATTTTGCTCATTAACTCCCAGCTTTATGGGTCCCCACAAGGTTCAAAAAGAAATTACAAAAAGATCTGATGTGACCCCCCCTCTCTTTCCTATATGTCTGGTTCTCTTCTTTATTAAACAGTAGCAAGCTATAAAATTCTAACAGGAGACATACTATAGCCTATTATGAACCACATAGACATGGTTCTGTGAAGATGCTAATTGGGAATGTTTCAGTTGCATCTGGTAATTAATGGGTTCCTTATGTGATATGTTAAATCCCTTCACCATTTAATGAAGCCTTTAAACCCTTCACAGTCAAAAATAAGATCCCTATACACACCATTCATATACTATTAGTAGATTGCTTGTTTATATTTAGGGACATGTTTGAAAATTTTTTTTTTATTATTATTTCTTTTTTAATGTAGTATGCAAGTGGGTGACTAAAACTCAAAACTAAGGACCGGTTTCTTTCTGTATAAAAGTGTGAACATAAAGCAAATAAATAAGGACTGCCAACCAAAACACAATACATGAATAAAAGCATTCTTTTTGCACCTTAAGCGTAAGCGTTTTTCTGTAAGTTCCACACAGCTCTCAGCAGCAAAGAAAAGAATAGAAAAATGTGTGAAGTGTTGAAAAGCAGAACAAACTGCTGTAATATAAGACTATATTCAAGACATGCTATACATGTTTTTTTTTTAATCCTTATGTATTAGAATAAATCCATTATCATGATTTATTCTGAATGAGTGAATATATTCATAGGAAACAAGTATTGATACAGCAGCTGCAGTGTTGAGAATTTTTGCTCATTCACTTTCTGACAGATGTTGATTGACATGTCAGTCTGGAGACACACCAGAGATAAGTATTTTCTTCCAAAGACAGCATGAGACACATGCAGGTGATTTGCAATTCAGATTATTATATTGAGCAATGATGAAACATAGTAGAAGACCCTTCTCACAATAGACCCTTCACACAATAGAGTCAAATTTCTATGCATTTTCCACAATCTGAAAGTGTAGAGATTTAATAATCCGATGCTTTTGAGCACTGCTGGGACTGGACCATACTTTATATTCAGTGAAGGGAGGAGATAATATCTTATGTCTTCCCAATTAGCAAACGAGCTGCAGGTTATGCTGTTGATGTAAACTGCACATAATGCTGATGTTTGTGTTCTTTCTGGCAGGGCTTTGTGTTAATGACATTCTCTGTATTTTCTGTTTCTAGGGCAGAGGAGGACAAGGAGAGTCGGAAGAAGCAGGTGCGTCCTCTCTTTCGACACTTTAGACGCATTGACGCCTGCCTGCAGCCGCGAGAGGCTTTCCGTGGCTCAGATGAAAGTGAGTTCAGACTGCTTAATTAACTGCAGGACTTTTACTGCTTGAACATAAAAAAGGTTACAGCAAAATTAGAACTGCAGTTATTTGCTAATGGAGGGATCCTAATTAGCACTGTATAGCAGAAGTGAGGTCAGAGGGACGCCCATTTATTATTGTTTTAATAAATTATTGGATTTCATTAGTTAATATGACGTTATCAGTGGTGTGACTCAAGCCAAGTCCTTTCCAGACTTACTAAGCAATTAGGCAATAAGTAATCCTAAAGAGGAAATAGCTGCTGACCTCACTGGCCTGCTGAGGCCTTTCAAGATGTATGAGCATACCAGAAAGCAGACAGCAAACCAATATATTGATCAAGAAACCGTTATTTGTGAAATGTTGACCTTTCAGCAGTGAAAACTATACAAAATGATGTTAGTAAAATAAGTGTTGGTATGACTTCGGATACTGAAAGTGTGAGATTTTACACGTTTAAGGTTTTGTTTCCAAGTAATCCAAAACCCACGTTGCTTTGCTTAGGTTTGCAGGGTTGCTTGATCTAGAAGACATTTTCTTCTGTAGTTTTTTGTAGGGTCTACACACCCGACCACTCGTACGTAACCATCCGCAGCCGTCTGTCCTGCCGTGTTGGAGAGATTTTGGCTCTGGTGCGAGAAAAGCTCCAGTATAGTGAGGAGCAACCGACCCAACCAGGCAACCTCATACTGGTGGCAGTCACCTCATCCGGAGGTAAGTGTCATAAAAACAGCTCAGAATGGTAGTCCCAAGTATTAAGAGGGATGTGGATTAGAAAAGCCATATTATGTGATCTGAACAAGATCCAAATCCAAGAAGCAGTCTACCCTTCAGAACACAGAAAAACAGGAAGTAGGAAGCATAGAATAATCCATTTCTTTAGTTTTAAACATACAGGTAGACAAGCAGACAAATAAACACACATGTGCATGCGTAATTTACTAGTTCCTTGTAAATTCATGCTTATATTTGAATCCCCATGATTCCGTAATTGCATATTATTTTGCATTGAATAGACCAGGAGAAACACAGCAGTGTGACGGCTTTGCAGGCAGCAGACTGTTTGTGGGATGCGCTGGTTTTTCGGTGTGCTTATCAGTGTGGGTGAGATCACATGTGTAACATTAACATCCTGCTGAAAACCATTCTCTTGTCTTTTTACGCAGAGAAGGCCGTATTCCGTCCCAGTGATGAGGCTGTCTTCACCACTCTGGGTGTCAACACACACCTGTTTGCTTGCGAACCCTCCGAGCTCGAGAGCCTGGTGAGAAACATTGCACTTCGTTACCTGCATGCAAAAATAAAATGAATCCAAATGAAAAATTAGTAAGGAACAACATTCTCTAATTTACTACACATTTGACACCTTGAGGTGGGCCCAGGCTCACCCAAATTGGCCAGTTGTTTAGATTAGTTATTAGAAAAACATTATCTGATGTGATTTTACAAATCAAGAGATTAACTCTGAGTAATTGCTTTGTTTATAAGAATCAGATAAGCATACGCCGAACTCTAGTTTTACCATGTGTAGAGAGTTCTCATAGACATATGTGCGTGTGTGTTCATAAGATGCCCCTGCCTGAGGAGATCCACTGGTCCCCGGGTGACAGTAAACTCCATGACATGAGTGCAGAGGAAGTGGCCAACCAGCTGGTGGTGTTTGACTGGGAGCTCTTCAGCTGTGTGCATGAGGTCAGACAAAGCCTACACACACAAACACAGTTCTCTACAGCTGCTTCACCCTTCAGTGCAGATATTAGGAAAAAACATCACTGCATGTGCCAACTAGGATTTTATGTTTAAACAGGTGGAGTTTGTGTGTTATGTGTTCCATGGAGAGGAGGCTCGATGGCGACCCCTTAACCTTGAGCTGGTACTGCAGCGGTGCAGCGAGGTGCAGCACTGGGTCGCTACAGAGATCCTGCAGTGCCAGTCACTGCCTAAGAGGGTGCAGCTGTTGCGCAAGTTCATCAAGATTGCAGCTCTGTGAGTAAACTGGTGTATGTATGTGTGTTTGTCGTCACTTTGGCTGCTATTAGTGGCTCATCCAGAAGGAATAAGGAAAGGCTTGGCAATTAGCCTGAAGAACTCTTATAATTATCACCTAATTATCTAATAATCGTTATTGGATTTCAGGTTTTCAGAGCATGCCCTAACAGCCTGCTGGGATTTCTTTTAGGTGTAAACAGCAGCAGGACCTGCTGTCATTCCTTGCTGTAGTTTTGGGGCTGGACAACCCTGCAGTTAGCCGTCTGCGCCTTACCTGGGAGGTTAGTGCCACCTTTATTCCTCTCCCTTTATTTTTCTCTCCTATTTTTTTCCTGTCTCTAATCCTCACATTCTCATAGACTATTTCTCACATATATTGTATAACATCACATTACACTCTCATATCTTGTTCTTCTCTCTCCCACTCTTTCCTGCTTGAATAAACAGACACATACACACATACAGTACACATTCACACACACTTGTACGTACAGTTTTTTTTTTTGTTTTCTTTTATTTGCCAAGAGCCAAGTGTTATTCCTGGCCCAGGCCTGTTAGCTGTAGTCATGGCAACCGTACTGACAAAACAGCACCTTTTTAAAGGAATCACTTGTCCACCACACCTTGCGATTTCAATGCAGTGACCTTTAAATTAATTTTTGTCGACATATAGCTCGAATGTTTCTAAAACATCCATGTTTTTTTTTTGGCAGGGCTTGCCTGGAAAGTTCAGGAAGCAGTTCCAGCAGTTTGAGAGCACTGCGGTAAGCCATCGTATAATTCACATACCTTGTTAAATCTGTCAACCATAGTAATTTTTAAGAAATTAGATGCCTTTGTATTTGAATGCCTTAAATTCAGTTGAATACTCTGATTCATTCCTTCTCATTATGCACACACAATACCACAATTGGTCCTTCTCACAGTGGGCTGTGACACAGTTCTGCATTAGTATGCATAAACAACAACAAAATGAATCCTTTTTTAGGTTTTATGTTTTTATAACATCTCCATAGACACCTACTAACAGGGAAGTCAGTTAGAAGAAGTTAGGATTACAGCAGCTAAGAAAAAGGAAGGTGCCATTTATACCATCTTGTACAATATCTGACAATTCAGCAGTTTGAACCAAATGAGCTTCACTATACAGTGGTGTGAAAAAGTGTTTGCCTTCCTGATTTTTTTTATTTTTTTGCACGTTTGTCTCACTATAATGTTTCAGATCATCAAACAAATTTAAGTATTAGCCAAAGATAACACAAGGAAATACAACATGCAGTTTTGAAAATGAAGGTTTTTATTATTAAGGGAAAACAAAATCCAAACCCACATGGCCTGTGTGAAGAAGTGTTTGCCCCCCCAAACAACTGTGGTTTATCACACCTGAGTTTAATTTCTCTAGCCGCACCCAGGGCTGTTTTGCTGCTTCATGACCTGGAAGACTTGCTGTGATAAATGGAACCATGAATTCTCCTGTCTACCAAAAAATCCTGAATGACAAAATCTGTTTGTGACCTCAAAATGAAGCGAACTTGGGTTCTGCAGCAGGACAATGATCCAAAACACACCAGCAAGTCCACCTCTGAATAGCTAATTAAAAACAAAATGAAGACTTTGGGGTGGCCTAGTCAAAGCCCTGAACTGAATCCTATTACCTTAAACTTAAAAAGGCGGTTCATGCTCGAAAATCCTCCAGTGTTGTTGAATTACAAAAATTCTGCAAAGATGAGTGGACCAGAATTCCTCCACAGCGCTGTATCAGACTCATTGCAAGTTATTGCAAACGCTTGATTGCAGTTCTTGCTGCTAAGGGTGGCTCAACCAGTTATTAGGTTTAGGGGGAAAGCACTTTTTCACACAGGGTCATGTAGGTTTGGATTTTGTTTTCTCTTAATAATAAAAACCTTAATTTAAAAACTGCATGTTGTGTTTACTTGTTATCTTTGACTAATATTTAAATTTTAAATTTGTTTGATGTTTTGAAACATTAAAGTGTGATAAAACATGTAAAAAATAAAAAAATCAGGATGGGGCAAACACTTTTTCACACCACTGCATGTCCAACAGTATGTAGACACCAGAACATGACACCTACTGGCATGACAGTCACTGCAGCAATGTTGTAGACATTCAGACAGGTTTTTGACAGTCACACACATGTGAAAACAAAATATGACATGCATTTTATTCTTCTTTAAATCAAGCAGCAAGTATCTTAATTAATTGGTTGATACTCTTCAACTGAAAATGGAACACATCATTTCAAATAATTCAGTATTATAAATATTTGAATAGTGTGTGTGTGTGTGTGTGTGTGTGTGGATATTCAGGATCCCTCCAGGAACCACAAGTCATACAGGGACCTGTTAGCCAGTCTGAGGGCTCCACTCATCCCCTTCACCCCACTTCTGCTTAAAGGTGAGACTCTGAAAACACATTCACATAAGTGACATCTGGACACACCTCATAAACACTGTTGTACACGGTGTGCAAACACAACGCACAAACACATTATCTATACATATATCCCAGAAGCAGCTGTTGTCCAGATGTGCTTTTATAACGCATTGTCCTGCTGAGGCGGTCGTGCCACTGACTGATTAAAAGGCAACACAATCACCCAGCTAGGCTAATTAACACCTTACAGCTCTATGCTCTGTGCTAGCCACTCTCAGAGCACAATCCCTGCTGGGCCTAACACTGACTGCTTACACACCTTATTCTTCTTACAATGTCCACTTTTACTAAAGTAAAATTATTATTTTACTAATAATTATTCTGGATAACAGAATAATTATTATTTATGCCATTCATGCCTCATGCATTTAGCAAAACCCATCCTGCTTATTCCTCTTCCCTGTCCAGTCCGACTGCTGCTCTCTCTCTTATTTGTTTCACTTCCCCTTCAGCTCCTTCTGACTCTCCTTCAGAACGCTGTCAGTTCTACTTTACCATCAGACTCTGATGAGCTCAGCACTGACAGAGGCACTGTAGACAAAACACATTCTTGCATCTGTTATTATCTAAATATTATTGTTTTGATGTCTGGCCACTACACATTTTTTCACAATGTTATTTTAACTTCCAAGTAACCTTTAAAGTCTGCATTTTATGACGGTACATAATTAAATATTGCACCTGTTTTGTTTTTGTTTTTTTTTCCCCCCACACTTGAAACCTGAGATTTTTTACATAACTGCTATTGAATTGCTATTTTTTGGGAAAGCACGTATTTGTGCTTTGGCCCATAAAAAGTTTGTGGAATTTTACATTTCAATTATTTGACAATTATCCTTTCAAGAATGCACATGATCTCATTTTTTGATTCTTTTGGATAATGAATCTTTTACATTTACATTTTCACTGTCTTGATTTTGAATTTTCACCGACTTTCTTCCTTAGGGGTGTAACACGGTACAGTACTGTATACAGAACCAATGCTATGAGGTGATTCTAATTTAGTAACTTATGAGCATCTTTGTTCACAATCTGTTATAGGTTTACCATTCATTTTTGAATGATGATGACATAGCGAAGGTAGAATTTAAAGCATCAACTTTATGGAGAAATCATCTTCTATTTACACATATGATTAAAAATAAGAATGAATTTTGACACACAAGTTGTGTCAGAAAACGGCGAGGATAAAAACCAAACTGAACTGCAGAGTCTTACTGTACTGTTCATCATTTAGTTTCTTTGGCTGATAAATTATTAGTAGTTGTTCCAGATTTTAGACCTTTGGGAACTCGCTGAGGTTTTGTTTTGCCTCAGTGCTGCATTTTTAATGCCTGTTCACCAGCTCCAGACTCATGAAGTCATGCAGGGTGATGAGGTTATCTGAGGATGACCTAAACAACCCCTCTGTCTGCCTCTATATTACTCTGTAATGAATCACCTGTATTCAGATATTTCCTCCTGGTGGTATGCATTGGCTTGCCTCAGCCTGTTCATCTGGGCTTCGCTTTTTCCACCTCTGTATAGTGATGCTTTGGACAGAGCTGATCATAGCATGTTGAGCGTCTTTACAGGCTTCACACTTTTACTCTGTCTCTGTTTCATTTGATATGTGTGTGTCCCAAGCTTATGCTCTGCAGGAGAGCAGGGGCTTGTCTAAGCAAGCGGTGATTTGTCTTTGTGTTATCATGCATTAACTGTCTTTTTGTCTTTCTTCCCTTTTCTGTGTAGATCTGACGTTCCTTCATGAGAGCTGTAAGACCTTCCATGGGGAATTGGTTAATTTTGAGAAGATGGTAAGTGACAATGCATGTGCACACACTGTTGTATTGGCATCAGATCTGTAGTGACATTTCAAGGTTTCATGTTTTTCTCTGCTTTTTCTCTCAGCACAAAGTTGCAGAAATGGTGAGGAGCATCAGGCGGTACAGGAGTACACAGCTAGGTAGGATAACGCTGTATCTGTGTCTCTCTCTCTCTCTCTCTCACTCACACACACACACACACACACTCACAGAAACCACTATGTAAAAAAGGATTACTAAAAAAAGCAGAACACAGCTCCACCTACAACACGTGCACGGACACACACCTGTCTGAGTGGATTAATTTTGGGGGAGCTCTGCTCCACCCTGCCACATCCCATCTGTTTAGAACAGCTCAGCCCTGAGGGCCAGCAGAACAGCAAGCAGCACTTGAAAACACACACACACCTGCCATAATAGAATCAATTACTTTTAGTGCATGTGTTATTGCAAGGTCTGGTGTGTGTGTGTGTGTGTGTGTGTGTGTGTGTGTGTGTGTGTGTGTGTGTGTGTGTGTGTGTGTGTGTTCGTGTTCTGATCTGAAAACAATTTACGGTTTATTGTGTGATACTACTGTAGGGTTTTAGTAGCCCCTCCCTGATAAGCCTGAAAGCATCAGTTTGTGTGTGCAGCAGCTGTGTGCCTCCCAACACCTTCATTTCCCGCTCACGTATTTTCATTTAAAATCAAACCAATGAGACAAACAATAGCCAATGCACCATGGCAACCGTTACATCACCTCAGGCAAACTCTTTGCGTGCTGCTAAAGCACAGTGTAATTCAGCCCGATATACTGTAATCACACTTTATACCTTCACACCCAGTCTTTCATTTTGTTCAATGAAGCTTGTCATAGTTTTGTCTAAGTGTTCACGAAGGAAACAAATAAACAGATATCCGAAAAGGCAGTAAAAATATAAATGGCGTGCTTCTATATTTTAATGCAAATATTCTGAGAATCACAATTTAAAATTTATTTATTTAATTGAAAACTTGCACTATTTATCACAGGTCTTTATACAGAGCTGTTCAAGTCTGGATTCTAATGGGTCAAAATGCCCTGATGTTTTTTTTGGTAATAACAATACGCTGATTTGTGCCCCATCAAGACCTGTCACATCTTTATATTTATATCAATACACTCATTGTAATAGATTATTCTTTCTGGAGCAACAAATCACTGATATATATACATATTTGTATGTTTACTCACATTTTACAATTATACAATTATATATATGTTATAAATATGATACCCACAATATTTCTGAATTTTCAGCTAATTTATTGCATTATCAATGTTATATAATTATTATATAATATTAACCACAATTTTTTTTTACTTATATAAAATGCCTTTGACCAGATATTTAAAAAATGGTGATAATGGGAGTAAATACAGCATTTTAATAAAAATCGGGTGGGTGGAAGCCTCACAGTTCTCTATTTATAGATCAAATCTTTTAACCTTAAATCTCAAGTGTTTTGAACAAATTTAATGTAAGTCATTTCTCCAAATCACCTTCCAAATCCAGATAGCTGACGTCCTGGTTGATCGAGTTCATTCAGAGTTCAGACTCAGTGCAGTGTTATAGGTCACACAGCTAGTTAATCAGAGACATACAATAAAAAATGTTCACAAATCATATTTGAGGGCTGCAGTTATTGCACTTGCTCACTTTAATGAAAAACACCAGTGAGAGTCAAGAAAAGAAGATAGGTCCACTGTGTTAGTAAGCAGCATTTGATGAAGGCTCACAAATTACTGGTTTGATTCCCATTCAAGGAGCTAATCCAGTCACTGAAGAGGTAACTCTCTGTATTGGTCCCAAGTCCGGATAAAATGGGAGGGTGGTGTCAGGAAGGGCATCCTGTGTAAAACGTGTGCCAAATCAAAATATGCAGACCAGATGATCTTCTTTGGCGACCCGACCAGGAAGCAGCAGGAACAACACTTAACTTAATTTAATGTGAAACATCCCACATTTAGTACTTTATTAATGAAACACTCCAAATGAGAATATGTTCTAGGTTTTATATTTCTATATCTGAGAAGCTGAAAGCTTATCCCTCTGACTGAAGTGTGTTCCTTTGACTTAATCATTGGAGTGCTTTTCCCAGTTCATCCCCTTGAGTGGATTACTTATTGGTTTGCGTTAAGGGGATTGCTGCTGAATTAAGACAGTTGCTTCCAGTCTGGTGTAGTAAGCAAGCCTGTTTGTTTATTCTCCTAATACGTTTCAGGCTAGTCTCTTGATAGTTCTTAAAGGTTTTATGTTTATAATTTTATATTTTCTAAGTTTATATTATGTTTATATTTCTAAGTTTAACTTTGCATGTAACCTTACATGGCATCATGTGTCATGTAAGTTCTGCTTATGGAAGGTTATTTCCTGAGCTCCATATATCTGCTGTTACTCATAAATGGATAGATATTGAGTCAGTAAAGGGACTCTGGTGTGTCAGCAGTAGAAGTGCTACTGTTTAAATTCTTCACAGAAATCTGAAGGAAAAATGTATGAGATGTTAAATAAATAAATAAATAAATAAATAAATTGTTCCTAGTGTTACTGAAACCAGTTCCGGATCCACTGTTCCTCTGTATTTCAATAAAGCAAAATTGTAAAGATGAAAACATTTAATATGTACAAAAATCTTTTAAATTTGTATCCAAAAGGAACAAAAGGCACCGCTAACCAACAATAGCTAGTCTTCAGTATCAGCAGTTCCCTGTTTGATATTTGTTGTTTATGATAAAATTATGGACTTGCAAGTGTTTTCACACAGAGTGTTTTTTAGAGAGGAACAGTGATTTATGTTAGTATGATTAGGGGGAATCCAGATGGTGGAGATTACATTTTTGGGGAGTTGCAGCCAGTTATGACAGTAATGAGAAACCCTGGACTAAGCAACTGGATGGGGTATAAAAAAAAAAGAACAGTATAATGAATGGAAATTCTCACTTGTATTTTGATTGGGCAACATTAACCACAATCATACGAATACGCCAACTAATTATGAAAGCGTGACTTCTTTAATCAGGATCGGGGACAATCCTCAGACTGGCAGGGCGGTGCAGTGCATTTCCAGTCATTCTGTGAGATCGGTACTGTGCATACTAGTGTAACTGCTATGACATTTTCAGCACCGTCTGATGACATTATTGATGCACGGATGTCAAAAGGCATCAGTTACTGTAGTTTAAAGCCTTCCATCATGGCCATTGACATTTCACGCAACATCTGAGTTCCGTGTCACTCTCGATGGGTTTAAACTTTCAAATGTGTGGCAGATGTAGGCGTTAATAGTGCTGTAATCATGTGTAATGTGCACATGCTGTCCAGAAAAAACGAAGGGAAGAGCTTAGGCTGTTTGTGGAGTGGCTTGAAGGAGCTTTCGTGCTTATTAGTCTTAACAAGCCGTAGTCTTTTGGAATAACCGTTTGGCTTGGATTTGGTCAAGTGACACTAAAAGTCTGACAGGCTGTGAATAGACAGGGGAATTGCAGGAGTATTTTAGAGATGAGAGGGGACAATGTTTGGCTATTCATAGCACTTCTTTTCTCTCAGGCACAACACATTCCCTCTCTCTCTTTTTTTTATCAAAGTGTGTCTTAGCAACGGATACTGAACTCCTGCAGTCAAATGGATCTGCGAGTGTTAGTGTAAGGGGTTAAGAGATTTTATATCAATGTGGCCATCTTGTGGTGGGATTAAGTATTTTGGCACAATTGAATTATCTTGCACCATGTCCTCTTCTCCTGAGGCATCAGAGAAATCACCATGTGTACATGTACGTATGATTCTGTCTTTTAGAGTTGTCAGAACACAAGCCACAAAAATAACCTTGGAATCTTTAAGATCTCAAATACACTGCAATGCAGGAGAAAAAGCTTTGATTAAAAGCATGGCATTTCTTATCTTCTCTTATTTCACATACACTCACTATATTAACACTGGGTAGGGCCTCTGTTTGCTCTCAAAACAATTCTTTGTGGAATGGATTCCACTTTTTCTTTTGAGATTCTAGTTCATGTTGACATGATAATGTATCACACAGTTCCTGCAGGTATTTGGTATTACCAGACTCATGACAACTGACATTGTAGCTCATTGCACTGTTAGTAAGTCAGAGTGATGTAATGGTGATGTCAGACTTAAGTTAGGTTAAAGTTAGAGAAAATAGTGTCAAGCCATTGGTCATAGGTTTTCTTAAACACCTCTATGCTTTCTTAAACACTGTCTATGCTTTAGAACATATATACATACTGTGGTTGTCACTGTCAGTGCCTACATTGTGTAACGGTGTTATAAAGTGTAAGCATTATAATGTGACATCAACCTCAAAACTGACACACAGTCTTTATTACAGCTACTTGCTGTTTATTTAGTGCCATGTCAGGCCTTATAAATGGATTGTTTATATATCATGTAAAGTGATCAGTGATATAAAACAACAGTGTGCATGAAACATAAACATTAATGATATAATTATTAATGATTAATTAAACAAAACAGTTTTGCAGATTTTTCTGTCTAAAGATTTTGGCTCATTAATACTCAGATGTACTTGAGTACTAAATGTTGTAAGTAATTACAATTAGAACGCATTATTTAAAAGGAATGTGTCAGATTTGTCATAATGACTGCATCTGTTCTCTCTGTCTCCCTTGCAGTGATGGATGCCGAGCCGTCTCCTTCACACCTTCAGACCAAGGCGTACGTGCGTCAGTTGCAGGTCATTGATAATCAGAACCTGCTGTTCGAAATGTCCTGCAAACTCGAGCCCAAAGATATGTAACAGGGCTAATCATCTCCCATGCTGCCATTCAGACTCCTCCCTCCTCATAACAAACCTTTCTGCTTCTCCATCACAGCTGGACTGCTGGAAGAGTAGTGAGATCTGTCAGGATTTACAGCAGGAGCTCCTGCTTGTCGAGTCTGGACTTTGGGACAGAGTTAAATGTTATACAGAACGCTTATTTACACATTACATCTGCAACATTTCAGTGTTTTTTTTTCTGCACTCAGTCTACACCTTTGATCAGTTCCACCGGTTTACTCATATTTTCTTTTCTGTATATTTAATTGTTTTTTCTTTTATTTTCACTATTTCCTTGTGAGATTTGTCCAGTTTGCACTGCCATTAGTGGAGCTGAAGCGAATGAGACGGGATCACACTACATTTCCTCTGGATGTTTATGGACTTGACTTCACCTCTTTTACCTCACACACAAACCCCCTATCCCAAAACATGAGACAATCTGACCTCATGGACTTTAATATGTCTCTGCTTTGTCCTCTTTTCCCTCCTACGCAAGCCAACAAAGGCACTTGGCACTTACTGTAACCCTGCAGCCCTCAGCTGTGTTTTAAACACAAACACACACACACACACGCTTTAGACCAGCTCCTTCATCAGCATGATCAGTGAAGGCCTCAGTGTATTAAAGCAGAGTAATATATAATCAATCTCACAATAAATGTCTGTGGTTTCTTATTGCTTGTTGTGTATGAACGCCTCAGTTGCAGGCTGTGTCACAAAGCATGCTCATTAAGTGACCATGTGTGTGCGACACAGTCAGCACTTTGCACAACATCCAGTCACTCCACAGTTAGCACGGTTTGTTCGGGGACGATGTCTGAACACCTTCTCCGTATGAAGTACACTGAGGCCTTCAGCCATCTTGAGTGTTTGTCACAGAAATTACACACAATCAAAGTGCAGATTTTACTCTTCCTATTAGGTGCAAGATTTCAATATATTTCTATTTATGTATCTCTTTGATTCTAGTACAGTTTTAAATCACACTCAGTTCTCTTAATTACTAGCAAAGGCAGAAACTGATTAACTAGCTTGATGAACTGCTAATGAATTAAGCTCTTACCTTAATCTTCTTTTGGACTTCACATCCTGTGTGTGTATTCAATGCCATGGCCATTAATCTGATCATTAATCTCAAACACAGTTCATCTTCTCTTGCCAAACCTTAAACGGAGCCATCATAAGCTATAAAGCAAACCTGCTCTCAGACGGGCCGCAGGGAACACATCTAACCGCTGCTGGCTGCTTTTTCTCGTCTCGGATGCGACTCTCAGGATTTTCTTCCTGCTGAGAATCTTTTGCAGAGGCCTGTCTGAAAAGCCTCCATGTACATAAATTCATGTAAATAGCTAAATAAATATGAAGACTCTATTTTATGTATGAGAAATAAGATGGATGTTCAATGAGAATATTTGTTTTGTATATCTGAGGGGGATAAAAACGTACGTGTACATTTTAAAACAGATCAAGAGTCTAATATTCACGATGGAAGAACTGTACAGCATATCTTCTTCTTGGTTTCGTTGCATCGCAGTTTATATTTGGTTCCTAGCTATAGTACAGGATGTGTATTATACTATATATTATAGTTTTATTGATTATCTTTGGTTGTATTATTTTGTTGGTTTTGTCTCTTTTGCAATTTACTGGAATTGTACAGCATGTGTTCGCTTTAGTTGGATTTGATTGTTTTTTTTTTTATTTGTTTGTTTTTTAAAGCGGGTAACCTACAATCTCTGGGTGTTGTTTTTTGGTTTTTGTACAGAAGTCCGTGTTTACAGTGCCCTCCTCTGAAACTCAGACGTGTTCAACGAGGCGAGAGGAAGGCGGGTCAGGAGGAGGCGCTGCTCCGCCTCCGTCTCCAAAAAAAAATAAAATAAAAAAATTGAAATAAATCTCAAATAAAGCCTCTTCTGATGAGCTCATGAGTCAAAGTGTGTGTGTTTTAGAAATAGCTTTTAGGTGTTGTACTGTATTTATTTTATTAACTGATGGTGCCACCTTGAAGATGACAATGGACTGCACTCAGAACTGACTCGGTTTTGCACTCAAGCCTCCATCAGTGAACATGTTACAACTTCAACATGATAGACTTTTTAAAACACAATTGTACAAAGTTATAGATGGGAAATGATTCATAATCACACTCTCCACTGTTACCCAGATGAGAATGGCTTCCTTTTTCGAGTCTTTCTAGTCTTAAGGTTTCTTCCTCATCATCGTCTTAGGATATAGTCCCTCCCTGCATCACCTCTGGCTTGCTCATTAGAGCTAAATTTAAATGTAAAATGATTTTATATATATATATATATATATATATATATATATATATATATATATATATATATATATATATAGCTAAATTTAAATGTAAAATGATTTTATATATATATATATATATATATATATATATATATATATATATATATATATATATATATATATATGGAAAAAATTGCAATGAATTATATAAAACTCCAGCAAGATTTTTATGCTTCATACACACTTAAAAAAGTCCTCATCTCTCATTATTATTATTTTTTTTTGCATTTATTGTTAATGACAGTAAATTATGCAAGATGAACATGATGCTCCTTTCAAATGGAACGCTTTGTTTTTTCTCATTTAAATGGTTGCAAATCAAAGCACAAAAAAAACTCAATAGTGAAAGAATGGAGTCAAGTTTTAGTTCACGTTAAAATGAGTAACACCCTTACACCAGCATGAGGAATGAGTTCCTCTCTGTACACAGAAGTAAGTGAACCTTATAGAAGGCTACAATGTCCACAGAAAGCAAGTCAAATGGAATGTAAGTTGTGACTGTTTCTCTAGTGTTTCAGTGCTCTGATAATCACTCAGCATGTAGCTTGTCCCGCTGTGATTCGTCCGCATAGCGCTGCGATCTTTCCTGGCTCATCCATCAGGAATTCTGGTACACGATCAGGTCCTGTTGCAGTAATCACATTTATCAAAAGGCAAAAGTTGACCGGAAATGAACAGGGACACGATTCTTATCTGCTGATTCAGTCACACGGTCGAGAACGGAGCGAATCCTCGTGCCAGTAAAATACTTGTCCTCCTAGAACGTGATCGCAAGAAAGGAGTCCTGTGTGCGTGTCTGTCCGTGTGTGTGTGTATGTGTGTGTGATTGTGTATGTGTGTGTGCGTGTATACAACCTGAGTGGATCATACAGAGGTTGTAATGGCCCAGATGCACAGCTGAAGCAGAGACAAGCTTCCATCATGCTGACTGTCATCAAATAAAACCCACTGTAGCATGTAGCACTCGTTACAATGCATTTACACTTTTTTCCAGTTAATGAATGATGTTTATGTGCAAAAATATTAAAAGAGCAGAGAGGGGAAAAAACAACAAATGGAAAGAAATAAAAATAAATCTAGAAAAACAAATGGGAAGGACCTGAGGTAGTTCAGGGATTGTATTTATGTATCAAACCTCACACGAGAAAAAGCGCTGCTTTACTTAACGGTGAGTTCCGCTTGTCGTAAAGATGAATACATTTCTACCTGGCTGAGCGGAACGCTTGATACGTACAGACCCTGGACTATCGCAGTGCTATTACAATTCTTCTTGCATATTTGCACAAACTTCAAATTGGATCCAAGTGAAGGATGAGAGATTCTATTTCCACACATAAAAAAAAACTCTATTTATACTCTACTGACAATAACAAAGCCCATTATATATTGTTGCAGAGTAATAATTGTTGTATCGCTAAAATATCTGTTAAAAGGTTGAATAAAACCCAAGACGTCGCTTTCAATACTGCATCGTAAGAGACCTTTTTTTTTTTTTTATCATCACAAAACATAGCAAGTGGAAGCAATGGATTGAATTAAATTACATACATGAGAAAGCCATGGAAACTACAGCATGATGCATTTTCAATCTGCTCAAACTAATACTGTCTTTCCAGAATTAAGTTTCAATACCTTTAACTGAAACTGAGAATAAACATATAGCAACAGCTGAGCCTCTTTCTTATTGCAAACAGAGAGAAAATCTCCAGCAGACTCCACACCAGTCCTTAAAGGATTACACCGGGAGTTTTGAACTAAATGCATACAGCTCAAAGTAATTGCAGGTTGATGTTTCTCCAGACATGTCTTCAATTTTAAAAAGGAAAAAAAAAAAAAAAAAGCATGAAAACGTCTGGAGTTTGCCACCTGGTCAGAATGCCCTTACTGTTAAAACAAATATTTGTTCAAAAATACCAGAATGATCCTTTAATGCTACGGCTGAGTTGTGATCTCGTCTGAGGAGGCTGGTCCAAAATCAGATTAAAGGCCAGTGTCTACCTAAAAGCTGTATTTCATCTAAATTCCAGTTTCCCCAATTTATAACATTTGATTGAATACAATAATAAAATTCGCTTGAGGTCAAGTAGCAAAAAAAAAAGCTGCACACCAATAAGACATCAGCAAAAGCTAAAAATCTGCAAATGTATGGTTTCCATTACAATAATAAGACGGTTACTTTCAATCAAATAATATTTAACCCCGAAAAATCTCAGGATCCATCAGCAGATCTGGCTTTCAGTTCCTGACTCTCATAACTACATGCATTTCCTTTTACAGAATAATACACTGTAGTCACCCAATAATGTGCTTTAAGACAAATGACTACAGAAAACTTTGGGATATTTGTTAGGGATTTTTGAACAATCAAAAAAATCTAATCTTCCGCCTGGATTAACAAACAACCTAAAGAAGTGATGATGAAGCATCAATGCTGGATTTTAACACATTAATTCAGCACATGCTGCCATTTACTGCACTGTCATCTGAGGCTGTGCAAGAAATATCTGGTGAGCAGAGCTAAAAAATAAAAAGACAGAATTAAGCACACAAAGGCTTCTCTTTGTCATTCATACACTGATAGTGACTGATGCGTTGAGAAATGCAGGAGACAGCGACCCAGATGCCTGAATCACACAACACACTTCCAGTAATACTGTCCAGGGGAAAGCAAAGTGTGAAATGTAAGTCTTGGAAGGTACATTGAAAGGTCGACTTACACAAGTCTCACACCCTGTTTGCCATTTTGCTTGGAAAAACAAATGCATGAAATGAGTACACGTCTTCACCTGCGCCAGTCTAGAACTAGGAAAATCTGTTTACCTTCAATTTTACTGTTACCTGTTATCTGCACCCTGGTTTTACCCCCTCCCACAAACTGCATCCTCCACCCTGTCTGTTCCAGGTTCCCTTACAGCTCATTGCTTAGGTATTTTTAAATACATCGAAGATTATATACAAACACCATCAAATGTTCTGACACTGCTGTACAAACCCACAGCATCTCATTCTGCACACAGGTGATGGAAAAAAAAGTGAAACTCAAAAGTCTCTCGCATGGATTTTTCCTTTCTTCAGTTCACTTGGCACCAGGTCCAGGTGGCGTGTGTCACTCAAGTGTGCTGAGTTGCCAAAACTAAGCATGTGTAATGTTTTTATTGGGTCGTTAAAAAAACCAAAAAAAAAAAAAACCCCAAAACAATCAAATACTGTTTGAAAGCAAAAAAACGTCCTACGTTACATGGGTTGTCATGAAGAGTAGAGGTGAGCAGGCCTGTGCCACACGTCTGGCAGGACTTTGTGAGTTCTCTGTCACGCCCCTTTCCCCCCAGTAACATCCCTTTAATGTTTCTTGAACTCTTTTGCTTGTCCATTGTTGCATGCCACAGGGGAAATCATGCAGGAAGGAGGGACGTCCAGGGCTGAAAGACTTTTCTCCTGCTCGCTCCCTCGTTTCTCTCTAGTTCCTGTGCAGATTTAGGAGGGCTCAGAGCTCTTCAATGCACCCACCTTCGTTTCTAAGTCAGTGATCTAAAGAAGAACCAACACCAAAAAACAGCCTTTTATAAATGTGTAAAGCTCACAATAAAGCAGCTGAGATTTCAGAAGGTTATATCTTAGCTGTTTCAGTCTTTTTAGCTGGACTTCACCTCACAACATAGAAGTGTATAACAGCTACAACACATAAGTGAGCAGATATTAATATAAGAACACACCTGGCAGTGGTTTGTCCTTACTGACCACTGAATAGTCACTGAATTTTTAACATACAGTACATTTGAAATTCCGGAGAAATATTAATTATCTCTTTTGAGTGACCAATAATTAAAAAATTGTTGGACGTATGTATATAAGCCCATCTGCTCACCTTTGTAGCTGTTGTAGCGGTAAGGCAGCACTCTCGCAGCTACGCTTAGTGCCACAGTGTTATTACTGAACCTAGAAGATGAAAATGCCCAGTGGGGTGAGAATCACACTGCCCCATGCACACCTAACTAAAGGTCATCTACCAGACCTTACATGACCTACGAGAAATAGTAAGCGGCAAATCAATAAGAGCATGAAAAAATAATGAAAAAGAGTCGCTAGTTAATACAGACTGCGTAACTGACAGGCAACGAGTTCAACCATTAAAAACCATTCTGCTGCATTGCATCTTTTTATTTTATTTTTTTGTAACAGAGGATGCTTTCTGTAGCTGCGTCCCAAATAACTACACATTATGTTCTTACACTATGCATTAATTACTCTACTGTCTAGTGTGTGATCTTTATAAGTGTATAAAAGTGTCAGACAGTACGCTAGAGTTTTTTTACTAAATGGAAGTATAAGCTGTTTCCCAGTCAATTACCGCTAGCTTTAGCAGAATAGATCCTTTCTAAAATGTTGATAAATAAATCACAACTTGGCCTCATTTAAAAGACATCTGTAGCATGTCTTGTCAACTGGAGTGTTGTCAGCCATCTTGAAAATTTGTTTCTCATCCAGTGGCAGTATCT
Organism: Tachysurus vachellii; assembly: GCF_030014155.1. NCBI lineage: Eukaryota > Metazoa > Chordata > Actinopteri > Siluriformes > Bagridae > Tachysurus > Tachysurus vachellii. The sequence goes on along the minus strand of NC_083477.1, from coordinate 8,100,360 downwards.
GGTAGCCCTGCCCCTTTTCTGCTACATAAGCAAAGCTGTGACAGTTGAGTGCATGAAGTGTGCAACATTCCACACATTTAGTGCACTACCCTTGTACTTGACGTGTACTATTTTGTTGGAGGTTTCAGTGCAAACACACTACTTGCACCACACAACAAAATGGCATAGAATAGTGCGTACAAGTACGTGATTTGGAACGCACCTTGGGGTTGTTTGTTTTTTCTGATGACAGACCAGTTTAAAAAAGCACATGTAAAAAAATAATCACATTGAGTAAAGGTTGTTTCCTGTTGTTTAGCATCAGTGTTATCAGCAGCATCAGATCCTGACCCGCTGGAGTATAACAGTGACAGCACTATGGTGTTTTAGCTCTGGAATGGGCGAGTGGAATGCAATAGATTTTCTCACATGTAAATAAACTGCTAAGTCTCTTCCGGATGTTTTGTATTGATTTGTCTTTTACCGCAAACAAGCGCCTGTTCTGTGCGTGACACACAGCCATGCACACTGATGCATTTTATTATGTTTAATGGATGCTGAAAATCTCGAATACTAATTTGTTGTTGAAAAATAAAACCCCTTAATGCTGGCTTGGGCTGAATCTATAATTTAATGCAGTCACTTAGGAAATGAATCTTTGCTTGTTCACTTCCTCTGTACCTTCTCCTGCAGGTTGTCTGTCTCCTCCTTGTGGTCAGCTTCTGATTCCTCCTGTGCACGTCTCTGCGCTGTCTCCTTCTTCAGATACTCAATCTCTCTGCATCACACACACACACACGCACACACACACACATTTTTTAAAGAATTGCATTCGTCAGTACTTTTACACCACAGTGCACTCTGCTGGCTCTGGCCCCCAAGTGCAAGTGCAAACAGTGCAATAGTGAACTTTAACTTCTTTTTCTTACTAGGACAACTAACCTGGGCAATATGTGCACAATTAAAAGTATTATCTAAAAAATTGGCATCAGCACAAGTTATGTATCTGAGAAAATCCGTTTGGAGAAATTCAGTTTGGAAAATCCTATGTCTGTGTTTACAAAAGCTTCCAGTCAGTCTTGTTAGTGACACTCCAACACCCCTAAACTCATATCTCACAATCTCAGAAAAAAGCACGCAGCACTAACAGATTTACATTAAGCATACATTAAACATACTTTGACATACTTGCAAATCAGAATAAATGCTTGCAGCACTTTTGCTGCAATATAAATATACTTCTTTTAAAGGGGATGGATCTGGACACAGGATGAGCCACATAGCTTCTGGACTGATATGTATACACAATCTGTATAAAAAGTCGAACAGTCAGAATGTATGTTAAACTAGATACATTATCATCGCCACATAATGCAACGATTTGGATAAATAACCTTCACATGTATATAAGGTTAGCTAGAGGAGTGATGAATAATTGAATGATAATCTGGATTTGATCAGAGCTCATTACAAAGAAAAACAATACAGCAAGGCACTCTTAACCATTCTCACAAATCAGTCTGAGCTCTGATGAGTATTATAACTCAGTAATCAAGCTGAAGTGAGGATAAAATCATTTCATTCCACAAGCCACTGTAGACTCTGAGGGTGTGCTTAGTGAATGGGGTGCCGATTTAGTGAAAATTCACCTATTAGAGCTTCACCGTGACTAGAGCATCTTTTATTTTTCATTATTTCTAGTCTGTTATCTGGGTGCTAACATTATCACACTGTGTTTCCTTGTGTGAACACAAATAGACTGCACAAACAGGAAAAAGCTCATCAGAGAAGCTGTTCTTATTTACACCTGCATCTATCAAACACTCTTTAATCGTCTCCCTTAAAGCTACAAAGCTAACAAAGTGTTTAACTACACTGTATGTCACTGCCATTTGGCATTACATCCCACATTTTCATCAAAGCACTCCTTCCACTCTCTGCCCACTCACTTCTGCTGATACTCTTTGATGAGGCGCTTGGCTTTACTGTATTTGCGCTCCAGTGTCTGGTACTGTGCCTGTGTCTCTTTAAGGTGCTCGTCCACTGCCTGGCACAGGCTCTGAGCCTCCATCCAGTAGCCTTCGAGCTTCTCCATGCGCTCCTTCGTCTCTCTGACAGTCTGCTCCAGCTGGGCCTTCTCCATCCTCCAACGCAGTTTTTCCTGCTCAGCATGAGCCAGCTGCAAAAGAGTAATAAAGAGCAGACTCTCACTATGTCATCTCAAGACCTTTTATCATCTAAAACAGCAACCCTGAACAAGTCATATGATGTTCTTACCTTCCTTTTCAGCTGCTGGATCTCAGCCTGGGTCACTGCATGCTTTATCTGGAGCTGGAGGCAGAAGCAAATGCATGTAAGACATCGGGGGTTAGGAGTGAATTCTCGATATGTGCAAAATGGCTTTTCTAAACGGCATTTTTTTATTTATTATAGTCTCTTAACCTAAAGAGAAATACTGACAGATAAGATAACATTTTATTCCCTTCTTGTAACCTGAATATCTTTGGTGAGGTCAGAACAAGAGGAAGACAAATGACCGTGGGCTGCACTGACCTCTTTAAACTTGTGAGTGAGTTTCTCTGGGTCCATCTCCACAGGAGAGAGCATGTCCTCGCTCTCAGCCAAGTCAAACACCTCGATAGCATTAGGGAACATGGGGCTCATCTCCTCATCCTCATCTGTGCCATACTCACCCGCCTGCACACAGAGAGAGAGAGAGAGAGAGAGAGAGAGAGAGAGAGAGAGAGAGAGAGAGAGAGAGAGAGAGAGCAATTCATTAACCCAGTAAAACTACTTAATTTCAGTACTGCATCCATTTATCTCATTAAAAATGACAGGTAATCCATGGCAATCAGCAACTGGGAGGAAATTCACCATGATCCAATACAGATGTGCAATAGTTTTAGCTCAAGGCCAAATTATAGAGCAGTCTTGATAAACTTGGGATATTTCCTAGTCTTTCAGACAAACATTGCAACACATAATTCAAATTGTGGGTGTGAGTGATGCAGTTAAACATCAGTGACAATTCCACAAAAGGCCACAAGGTGGCATAAGGTCACGCATTTCACCTGCTTTATCACTGTCCGGAGAGTGCAGCACTAATCTCTGTAATAGGCAACACAGAATTTGTAAGTTTTATTTTTTTTAAAAAACAAACTGAGAACTAAAGTAACAGCCAACCTTAAATCGTGATTACTTTCTAATTGGGTAAATGTCAGTCTTGACACACAATGTGCCTGGTGATATTATAAATAATTGGTGACATTCCAGTGTTTCCATGACTGAATTTCACCGCATCTAAAGCAAAGTGGGTGGAGAAACATAATGACTGCAGATGCTTCCACTAAGCAGATGCAGCAACTACGCATCCTGTCACGTTGTGTGCTGGGTAGTCAAGTCAAATTTGACTTATAAAACACATTTAAAGATGACAATAACTAATCCAAAGTGGTGTATGTAATATCACATAACAAATCCAGTGCACACAAACACCTGAGCAGACTCTAGAGCACTAGAGCAGGATCTAACAGCTTCAATCATTTAGACTACATTATTGGCTGGGCTTCAATAGGAACTGTGACATCTGTATTTAAGCCTGATTTAAAAAGACTTTAGTCCATTAGTGTGATATGTAAGAAAAGTGTAAAAGGAGCCAGAAAGGATATATTTGTAGGTATTCTAAGTTTTATTATTATTAGTTTTTTAATAAACAATGTCTGCCATGTTCAGTTTTAGGTCAAGGGATAAAAGGTTATATGACGTAGGCCAGCTGCACCAAATGGAGGAGTGTGAGAGTGTGTGCATATTAAAAAGCAGGCTCCTACGTATCCGCCAGGATTGGAACAAATGTTCAACACAACTCTAATAAAAGGGTTGCAGGGCATAAATCTCTCTACAAAGCAGAACATACATAAGAGGATAGAGTGATGCAAAAAGAGTCATGCTTCACCATGACAGGTGAAGAAGTAAGCTGATCATACAAAGCTTTTGCTGCTGTAGTCCCAAACCCTGACTTCCACCTTCAGTGATTGCTGGGCCTTGAAACACTACACTTCTGCTACAAATAGAGACATCAGATGTACAATGACTCATAGCACTGTGTACTGTAAAGGAGGAACCAATTCCTACAGACCCTGAGCCTAAATGGTTAGAACATTAATACAGAAAAAAGTACTGAGACATCTGTACATGAAACATCTGCCAAATGTCAATGTAAATGATCCGAGAGGACATATGTGTGTCCTGTACTGTTGTACGGATCTAACAGCACTACATGAGTATCTACTCATGATAAAATAAAATAAAATAAGAGTAAAAGATAAAATACAAAACTAATACTGGACTCTAATCTGGTTAAAAGACTCTAATCTGGTTATTTAGGTGAAATTCCCCAAATCTGTGCGTCGCATTCGTCCATTAGATTTTGGACATTAAAACTGGTGTTTGTAAGGTTTATCGTGGATGAGGAAGGAGGAGAGCGGAATGTTCTGGAAGTGTGAGACTACCACGATCTTGTATCATCTCAGAGACATTGTGTGGAGTTAACACAGAGCCAGCTTTCGATTCCATGCCCACGTCCTATCCAACCTGATCACAGCACATCCTCTGCCGCTGAATTATTTAACACTTTCTTTACACCCAAATCACAAGTAGAGAAGAAGCAGAGGAAGGTCTGGCTGGAAAACCCGATGTGACGGATATAGGTGTGAATACAGGAGCTATAATACTCACCTGCTTTCTGCAAATATCCAGAACAAATTGACGCTAATGAAAGCAGACTCCAGAAACAACTTTAAGCCTCTGCCAAATTATTCACCACTTGTAGAGCTTTTATTGATTAGAAATAACCTCTGATGTTGATTTTCTTCTGATAATGAAAAAAATAATGAAGCTGATCTTTTCACCTGGAAGATAAGCTGCTTTTTTTTTTACTCATTCAGACTTAAAACTGCATCTAGCATTTTACATACACGACTTCTTCCAGGCCTATAGTTTCATGGTAAAGACTGAGTGAAGTGAATTAGCAGAGTGGCTGCGCTACCACAATATAATCATCTCTCTGCTTCACTGTTGTACAGAAGGAAGTTGAATAATAGAAACTGAAAGCTGATTTGAAATAGCACTAACTACACAGTTTCAGCACAGTCACAGCACTGCTGTAGTACAATCCCATGTTATACCAGCAAGATGAAGGAATCAAGCAGGTAAAAAAATCTCTATCTTATCGTACTTGTTCTTTACTGTATCCTTTCAAATCCATGTCCCGTGACATTTGTTACTGGTGACTTAAAAAGCTGCACTTTATCACTTTCTAACTGTTTTTTCAGCTTCACTGTTGTTATGTTGCTAAGGAGAAGCCGTTGCCAATCATTATGCAATCTGACACTTACATGCCCACACAGTCCTGATCGGGCGAAAGTAGTAGCTTGAAGCTTTAACTATAATTAAACAGCAGTTTATAGATATACAATTCCTGAAGCTACACTTTAGGACAGATTTTTACTATAGCAACACTTGGGGCTATTCTGAAAGGGATGTTAACTTACAGCCGTTACTCTGACACAGACTGAAAACACGGTGATTAAGTACTAACACAGTACTTAACAAAGTACCTCACACAGAATTCTAGTGGTTGAATATAACATATTCAAATTTTAGATGCACTTCGAATATCTCAGAGAGCAGAAATGGGTTTGATGTTACCAGTCATTTGAAAATATTGCCCGTAGTAGCTTAGGTTAAAAAAACAGAAATGTTTATGAACAACTACAAATTTTAAAGCCTTGAGTACTTTAGGAGCAAATTCCATTGTTGGCTTCTGGTAAAAAAGACATCAGATATTAACATTAGCTGTAAATCATATTTGCTCTGATTACCATCGGTCTCTGTGATGAAGAAGCAATCAAAGTTGTGTGAAAGGTTTCTGTATGGGTGTGTGGTCTAACCTCTTCATCCTCCTCCATGTACTGGTTATAGCGCTGCTCCATCATCTCCCTCTGCCAGCGTTCCTGCTCCAACGTCTGCTGGATCAGCTGAGCTACCTCGCTCTGCTCACCCGGCTTCTCACGGCCGATGATAAACCTGAAATGCCCGACACATGCTGTGATGTTCCACTGGTTTTCTATTTGATGAGACATCTTTTAGGTTTAGTGCCCAGTCATCATGGTATGATAGATGCAATTAATAACACTGTCAGACTTTAAGAAGATCTTAAGGGTCAGTATGACTGCTTCTGTTCGGAATGTTGTTCAAGGTTACTATTGTGCTTGTTTTCTTGGTGAACCTGTCAGGACCATATACCAAACATAACCACAGTATACACTAATTGTTTGTTTTGCAAACCTCAATGAAATTTCAGCCACCTGATATTTTTTTAAATAGCTAATTAGATTGCTTTAAACTAAAGTAGAAAGACAGCAACCTAAAGTGTACTCATGCTGCCCTGGGGTGGCTCATCCAGACAAAGCATTGCTTCAGCATTCAGTGGAAATGAATCTAATCTAATCCACAGTCGTGCCGAATGGCATCTATAGCCTACGGTTCCAGTTGGCATCTCGCCAGCCTTGCTATGCAATGCACTTATGAGCTGTGAGGAGTCTGCTCTGAGCAGCAATATAAATACAGAGAAAGACACAGTTATGGCAGGAAAGCACATGATGCTGAATATAATAGAAATGAAATGCCAGCTGTGACAATGAGAAGCAGCTACCAAGACTGGCAAGGAAGTGTGGGTAAAGTAAAGGTGTCTTTAGGTGAAGAGTGAAATTTTCATGTCTCATTTTTTTGAGGCCACTTTTATATGTGCACTTTAAACAGCAAGCAAAAAGGAAGAAGCTAAATATCTGTCAAAGGCTCATGTATGAACAGAAGTCGTAAAGACACTCTGATGCCTTCGGCCCATTTTGTAAAAAACTTTATAATAGTTCAGGTCTTCAAAAGCAAAAAGCATTTATATAAGTTGTCTGTAGTAAGTACAGGAAAACACAATTTCCTAAATATTGTGCTGTTTAAAAGAAAATAATACGCCACTCAGAAGTGGATTATTTAGTGTGTTATTCGTGTCATATCACATAGATCTGGCATTGATTACTATTTTTTTTTAAATCTGTTGATGAATGACACAATTGTGCCTTTTGTTGTTTATAGTTACATGTTACACTATTATGCTGTGATTCTTCCCCAAACTGTTGCCACGTATTTGGGTGTACACAACTGTATATAATGATTTTTATTAGCAGTAGCATTAAATTTCCCATTTCTGAAACGAACGCGGGGGTAACGGTGGCTTAGTGGTTAGCACGTTCGCCTCACACCTCCAGGGTTGGGGGTTCGATTCCCGCCTCCGCCTTGTGTGAGTGGAGTTTGCATGGTATCCCCGTGCCTCAGGGGTTTCCTCCGGGTACTCCGGTTTCCTCCCCCGGTCCAAAGACATGCATGGTAGGTTGATTGGCATCTCTGGAAAAATTGTCAATAGTGTGTGAGTGAATGAGAGTGTGTGTGTGCCCTGCGATGGGTTGGCACTCCGTCCAGGGTGTATCCTGCCTTGATGCCCGATGACGCCCGTGACCCGAGGTAGTTCGGATAAGCGGTAGAAAATGAGTGAGAGAGTGAGTGAAACTAACGCACCTGAACCTGTTATACTCTATGTACTGAGCAGTGATTAGAAAAAGTTTGGTTATTTCAATCGTTTAGCTGGATGTCTGTTTTTGCCAACTTTAAAGAGATAACGTTAAGTTTTAATGATTCAACTGTTTCTTTTTTTTAATACATTTGAGTACTTAAAAGTCCACTTGTAGCAGACAAACTCAAGAGTTTAAAATGTAAATTCTACCAAATGTGGGATGTGGTGGCTCAGTGGATAAGGTGCTGGATTACAGCTTGTGAGTTTGAACCCTAGGTCCACCAAGCTGCCACAGCTGGGCCCCTGAGCAAGATCCCTTACCCTTAATTGCTCAGTTGGAAAAAAAGAATAATAATCTATATATGTTCCTCTGGATCAGGGCGTCTGCCAAATGCTGTAAATGTACCAGTTCTACTTGTTTCTTATCTGTCTGGATATCTTGTATACAGAGCCTTTTATGGCAAATGTGACTGATATTGTTTATTAGATTAAGTCTATATTATATTCAAGAATAACGCAGGGTCTGAGTGTGAAAGAGCTTTCAGAAAGTACATGTTCTATATAAAATAAAGTGGCAGTTTAATTTAAGAATATGCATAAGTGCTAATACGCAGCCCAATAAATTGTGTTTCTGAGATAAGATTCTTTTGTGTACTCGTGAGAGTGACTGAATTTCCTCAAGCTTGGCTAATTTCTGTAAGAAAACAGTAGGCTGGAGAAATGTACTTTTCGAATCTATTTAAAGATGAAGTTGCACAAAGAAAACTCACTATGTGGTATCTTATTCTGTGTCATTGCATAGTGAGGACAATCCACTAAAATTCACAAAAACAAATGAAATGTGTTTCTTTTCATGAATAAAGCCAGTACATGAAGTGGATAAAGTGTCCTTTTTTAGAACAGTGTAGGTTCGGACTTTAGCACACAAACATGAATATTTTGCAATAACAGCATGTAAAAACGCTTATAACAAACCTGAAGGGCAACATGAACAGATTTCAGCTATTGGTTAGTGGTACAATTAATAAAGATTCTTCTGACTATATGTTACAGCGCCTCAGTACACACTCATGGCCCCCGTACTCCTGCTCATTCGCGCAGTTATGCAATCATGTGTCAGCAGCATAATGCTTAAATCATGAAGATCCAGAGCTTCCAGTAATGCTCAAATTGCTCGAACACCAGAGTGGGGAAGAATTAGAAATTATCGTAAAAGACGATTTTCTGATCTACAGTTGTCCAAATTCACTGAGTCTGTGTCACTATAGCTACAGATTGCTGTTCTTTCTTACAGGAGTCTGATACAATGTGGTCTTTTGCTGCTGTATAGCTGTCTGCCTCAAGGTTCTGCATAATTGTGTGTTCTGTGATTGTTTCTGAATAGATATTTGAGCCTTTTTGTTTATTTAAACCTTCATTTCTCTTTTTTCTTTTTTTTCCACACCATTTTGTGTAAACTCTAGAGACATTTCTGTGTAAAAATTCAGAAGATCAGCAGTTTTTAAAATACTCAAATCAGCCCATCTGGCACCAAAAACGATGCCACAGCCAAAATAACTGAGATCACGTTTCCCAGTTATGTTTGATATGAACATATGAACATGAACAGAAACTCTGGACCTGTATTTGAACAGTTTTATGAACTGCACGGCTGCCACATGATGGGAAGGTGTTCCTAATAAATTGGATGGCAATTTATGTCATTTATAACTGTTGTTATAATGTTTAGTGATTTGGCTACTGACACACACATTCTCACAGATGCACACCAGTGACAGTACAAACATTTCAAGTGTAACAATGGCATGCTTTTGCTTACTTGACAGTGCCGGTGGTGTTTCTCAGGACAGATGCTGCAAAATTCTGTGTCACACCCACCAGACTAGTGCCATCAACCTCAACTATCAGGTCGTTCACTTGGATCCTGGTGGTGGGGAAACGAGACAAGCTTTCAGAAACATGTGTTACAGACCAGTCCTAGTAATTCTGTTAAGTCATTTTCTCATTTTTTCATGACAAGCACATTTATTCATTAAGCGCCTTTATTAATTTCACTATTTCAGTAATAAATCATTGGGAAGATTAGATTTACAGTTGCTCAGCTGAATCATCATCTGCAGTTACTGTTTTAACTGTGAATACACACTGAGTTGTAATGTTGTAAGAGACTGAAGGAAACCTAAAACACTTAGAGATTACGTTAAAGGGAGGAGTCCACTTTGAGTAATTCATGGCGATTAAAATTCTGAATTGCTACTCCCTGCCTCGTCTGTCATCAAGAGTGGCTAGTTGTGTGCAGCTAAGTAAAAGTATTCTTACTTTGTTGAGGCTAGATCAGATGGCCAGTGAGGGACAGAGGTGGGATCTAATGCTTGTCCCACTGTTTGAACGAAAGTGCAAAACATCATATACACGGTCTACTGCTATGCTACTGTCTACGATCTACTATGGGCTAATGCTACAGGACACTCAGAGGAATATAGCATGGTGGCCTTTACAATGCACAATCCTAGGAAAATATTTATGTGGGCATATGCATATATTCACTTATTAAACAAAAGAAATCAACAAAATGAGTTTTTCAACTGAGGAAAAAGTTAGTACGCCCTGTGCCCTAATAGCTAGTGTTTCCCCCTTTGGCTGAAATAACCTCAATGAGACGTTTGTTGTAGTCATCTCCTGGTTTCTGACATCAACTGTAAGTAAGTTTCCCCATTCCTCCATGTAGAATTCTTTCAGCTGTGTGATGTTTGAGGGGTTTCTTGCAAACACAGTCCGTTTCAAATCACCACACAGGATCGCAATAGGATTTAGATCTGGACTTTGACGATCTGGCCAATCTCTGTTTTTTTTACTTTTCAGTGAGTCCTTGGTGGATTTACTAGTATGTATTCTGTCATGTTGCAAGGTCCAGCTTCGCTTCAGCTTCAATTTGTTCCATGTTCCTCAAGCACCTTAGTGGATTCTATGATGATGAGCCTGCCAGACTTCCACCTTCATGTTTCACTGTTGGTGTGAGGTTATTTTGCTAAAATACTGTAATTGGTTTACGGCAAACATGTCCTCTGTTATGGAGTCCAAATAATTCAACTTACGGCTCATCTGTCCAAAGTCTTGGCTTTTGTCTTTGTGTTCTTTCTTCTGACTTCATTCTTGCTCTCATTTTTTACTTAGACAGCAAAGGTTTCATACTTGCAAACCTCCCATGACATTAACTCTAGCAAGAACTTGCTGTGGGTCTGGTGATTATATTTTAGGGTTTTTGGAGACATCTTTAAACATCTTGTGCTCTGCCCTTGAGGTGAATTTGCTTTGACATCCTGACCTGGCCACGTTGGCAGTTGTTTTAAATGTTCTCCACTTGTAAATGATTTTCAGACAGTGGAATGGCTGATTACAAATTCTTTTGAGATCTTATTATATCCCTTATAAGACTCATAAGCATCAACAATCCTCTTTCTGAAAGCCTCAGAGAGCTCATTGGATCTTAGAATTTGCACCTGATTTGATGTGGGGTGTACTTACTTTTTCCTCACAAGAAATTAGATTTTTTTTAAATTACATTTCAGATCATTATAAAAAAGTTCTTTGGTTTTATTTGTTTAGATATATTACTTGAATCGTCCAATATTGTAAGGTAAAATGCCCATAGGTTTAACTATTAAAAAAACCCACAGGCTTTCATGGGGTGTCCTGATTTTTTAACATGACTGTATGTAACATACACAAAAAAATCTAAACATTTTTGGTTACTTTTTTTGATGCCTAGGGTTACTATAAAGATCATGATGAGTATGTAACCAGTTTTAAAAATACACTGGTAAATATCTACATGTCTAACACGCTTAAAGACATCTAAAACCTTACAAACCTTCATCATGTTTTGAATAGCTTCAGGCCTGAGTAAAACTGATCTAAATCTAATCATTCCTATTTGTAATCAGATAGAAGCTCTCAGAATGTCTGTGAGCCACCCTTGAGTTTTTAAATACGATTCTCTCCTTTTTCACTTTTTTCTGAGTAACTAGTTTTGCTTTGTAAGATTCATGCAAAAGAGAAATGTGTTTCAGGCAAGGACAGTCTGGAATATTTGGCACTATATAGTATAGCAAAAAAAGATGAAACCCTGAACCTGAGTTCTCAGTTTGTAAATGCTATAAAAGGTGAACCCCATTCGTAGTGAGTTGTTCTTGAAGAAGATGAAAATAATTTTTTTAAGTATAACCGAAGCTATAAATAAATGCAGTCAGTCTCAGGTCTGATATTTAATATATTTCTGACCTTCCGTCACGATGAGCAGCTCCTCCCTCTGTCACCGTCTTGACAAAGATTCCAAGTTTCTCCAGACCCATGTCTGCGCCAGCGCCCATTCCGATGATACTGATCCCCAAGCCGTCGTTGTCTTTGCCAGCGAAGAGTATTACGTTAATGTTGTTTAAACAGATACATGAACTACCACAAGCATTTAACGCATCAGTTTGATATACAGCTTCAGCCACTGCCTTTTCAGTCCAACTGCTATTAATTAGAGGACTGGATTTCCATAAAAATATCTTAGACGATAAATAAAATCTAAGCTGAAAGCTTTGCGCGAATAAGATTTATTTAAAAGCTTCTGTAAATATAGCTTTAGATTTTAGTAACCCCCCCAGCAGAGTCTCTGCATTAAACCTGAGCTAAAGTGAGGATTTAAACGTGTTACCTTTCTCCAGTTCTACGGGGAAAAGGTCCAGCCTCTCCACTCTCTTCTCCAGCTCGTACTCGGCTGAGGCTGCCATAGGGTCGACATCATCGTTGCGCCGGTCATAATCCTCGTTGGAGTACGTGGTGAACACCTGGAGGTCAAAGAGAAAGCAGCAGGATTTGATATACAAGCTTAGATTTTCAGATAATTAAAAGAGGTAAAAGAGTAGGCCAGGAATCCAGTTGGTTTTAAATCATGACTGATAACCTATAATGTAAGACGCATCTATGAGAAGACAAAAATCCTACCATGTGAGCCTTGTGATTGAATTGAGTAACATTAATATGATTCATCTGTACTGTACAGATAACATGATTTCAGTGTGGTTTTTCAAAGCTCTGAATAAAATGAAACTTCAGGAGCTGAGATGATCACCTGAGCTGAGAATCGAATCTACAGCGCTGGTGTTTTATAACACAGGTTACAGCTGTGCTATTCTAGCACGCATGTTTTAATCAAGTAATTATAATACTACAGTTATACTACATGATATAATCACTAGTAACTTCAAGTTAAAATCAAGTACAGTATAAGCAATGAAATCCCGTGTTTGTGTAGAAATGAAATATTTTTTATTTATGTAATATTTGTTCTTGAATCTGACCAACCACATATTGAGTTTTATCACTGTGGGCTGGACAAATGAGAAATCCTTTAGTTTGGTAAGTGAAAGTTCTAACATGGTGGCCAGGCCCATGTTTTGGTGAGTAGGTGAGATAAATATTAAGAGTTAGAGAAATAGAATAATATAGACACAAACAAAGTAAATATTCCGGTGTAGCAAACAATTCATCCCTAGCCATTATACTTTATTAAGAAAGAACAAAAAACAAAAAAAAGTCAGCAAATTTCTAGTCAAAGTTTAGCAAAGGGTTGTGGTGTTTTCTCTGCACAGCACACAAAGTGTGTCTGGCTGGTGTTTGTCATATACACTAATTCGTCTGAGTGTTCGTCTGGGTAGCACATACACTGAGGTGTGTCAGCACTGCAAGGTACATTTTGTTGAAATAACAAATACAAATGAAAATCAATAACAAGTAGAATTGTTTATTTCTGTGGTAGCTGAATGAAGGAAAAAGAAAAAAACTAGCCTACTAAACCTAACTGCTTTTCTGCTGACTAAAAATGAAAGAATATAAAACTGAAACCCGGACATGTAATCTTCTTGTCCCGGGCGCCTGGGCTAGTGATTTGTCCACCCCTGAGACATAAAAAGGAAACAGGCAGGTCAGCACATAGGCTTCTCAGATAACACCAGCACCTACAGACGTGGATGTGGGGATGTAGATGATGAAGGGAAATGCCTAATAAAATTATCTAATCTCACTCTCTCCTCATCATGCCAGGATACATTGCATTTTTGAAAGCACTCAACAGAACCTATGGAAGGTTTGTATATCTCCCTCTGTGTGTGTGTGTGTGTGTGTGTGTGTGTGTGTGTGTGTGTTTGTGTGTGTTTTTTGGCAATAATGGCAAAACCTTTCAGCTGGAAAGAAATCAAACTGTATGTTACTGTAGATTAAAATATACTACAAACTTCTAACCAAAATGAATGATTCATCAAATTCACAGATAAGCTTAGATCACAAATTAATCTGCTGACCAGAAAGACATCCCTTGTTTTTCGAAGAAAGCTGTGCCTCCCTGAGCTGTGCACTCATTCCTGCCATAGTATGTTATACACAGTGAGACGTTTATGGATGAGGGCAGAATGGGAGAAGAATGAGAGGAGGGCACAAGTGAGAGATAATTAAGAGTCGGTGTCAGGAGAATTGAGTTCATCTACTGGCCAGAAGAACTGGCTTCTTTTACTAATAGGAAAATGCCTGTTTGTGTTTAAACGCCTCATCCATCTCTGATGGTGCTTGAATGTTGCTCGTTGAGCATCGAGTGTGGTGATTTACACAAAGACATGCTCTAATTCCTGTTCAGAGTCATCGAGCATTCAGTCAACTCCTAAAATGTGTTGAGATCAAAATCAATATGTGTCTTTCTTGTCTAAACGATTAGTAGTTCTTAATATTTATATTGCAAAGAATAGCCTGGAAACAAGAAGGGGAATTATTTTCTTTATTCATAGACCTAACAAGCAGAGAAAGAAAATAAGTTTTACCTCCATTGACCTTCGGAAAAACAAATGTTTTTATTTGAATTAATGTTTGCCTAAACCTAACGCACTTCATTGGGACCGACCCTCACCCCCTGCTGCACTACACACTCAGCTTTATCAGTTGGATATTCAGTGTGAACAAATGACCCATCATCTGTTTTGAATCAGGAACATGCAGGTTTGTGGAAATATTGGCTAACCGTAGATCTTCCGTAAGTAGATGATCTTTTCAGAATTAGGGACAAAATTCAGCAAAATAAACATTCCTTATGTATTCAGCTTGTGGTGAAATGAACCAAGAGAAAATAAACTGACACTAATAATATTTTTACTTGCAGTGTGACGGTGTGGCTCAAAGCCAAACAGTTTGCCAATGAGTTTATGACTTTGTGTCGAGGTCGAAATCAAGATTTGCTACCTATTTTTTTTTTTTAAATGTACGATACAGTAGGACCCTCAGTTGTCTTTTCCACAGGAATTCTTGCCTTTTCTGTATTGATGCACTTCTGTATTGATGACATTTATATTCACCTCATTTAGCTGACACTTTCATTCAAAACAGCATCCATTTGAGACAGTTAGAGGTTTAAAAGCTTTGCTAAAGGACCACCATGGAGATCTGATGGCACTGGGCTCCAAACTCATGGCCGTTCAATTAGTCCCTGGAGGGTTTCAAGATTTTCTGATTGCAAAAATGAAGGAGCTTGCAGTTTTGCTAAATTACCACAGTTTTTTATCATGATGCACTGTTTGACGTCTTCACCACCCGCATTCAGCCAAAGCCTTCTTGGTTCATGTGTGTCAAACATGAATACTGCCCTCATTAAAAGTAATTAAATATGTCTTTACTGGTAGAAGTTTAAAGGGGGAATCCTGTGCTTGCAATTTTGCAAATTCAAGTAGCTTTCAAGTAGCAAAAAAAAAAATCTGAAAAATATACTTTGTAAAAATCCTGGAGGAACTGATTAGCAGCCCAGTGCATTAGCCACTGAGCTACTACAGCTAACACCACACGTACAACCCTGGAGCTTACACTTACCCAGTAATCAGTTATTAACTGTGTATCTACAAATCACCCCTATGTCAGGTATTTTATGATGAGATGAAAACACATCTTCACTCCTAAGCATCTCTTTATGCTGAGCACTTCATATTTGCCCAGTTAATGTCACTACTGCTTTTAATATATAAAAACAAACTTTTTATTTGTAGTTTTGAACGATGATGAATCTGTAAGTGAGTTTTGGATCCAGAATCCATCCAATCACTTTATGAAAGGTTATGCTGAAAGCATGTCAGTGTCTTTCACTTCTAATCAGATTATCAGTCTGTTCCTGTTCATCATTTTGCTTCCTTATTTTGCTGCTTCATGTTTTACTTCCTTTGCATACTCTTCTCACTCAAGCGCTCTCTTCCTCTTTGTTTAAGCTCTCATGTGGCCATGTTAACTGTCAGCTGTTTGTGCTCTCATCTCTGCTCACTTGTAGCTTTGTCATTCTGAAATCATGTACATCACTCATCCACCGTTATCATCGAAACACACGCCTCAGTACGCATCCCACCCAAAGTAAACCACCATCACTCAATTCTGTTTTTGTCTGGTTCATCGTTCACCCATTTCTTGTTCTTCCAAAAACACTCTATTTATGTGTGTGTATGTGTGTGTGTGTGTGTGTGTGTGTGGAGAACAGCAGCAGGCAAAGCCATCGCCCCTCACTATAAATGCCATTGCTCTGGTCACATGGACCCATCTCCATGGCAACCCCCAGGCTTTCCCTCTCTCTCTCTCTCTCTCTCTCTCTCTCACACACACACACACACACACACATCTCCAGCTCGTCTTCTGACAAATTGTCACAGACGCAAATTCACACACTAGATATGAAGAAAATTCTATGATGCATGTCAGTCCAACTACACATACAGCTACATACTTCATGCTTCTGGACATGATCTTACTGGATAAAACACAAGCCCATATTTTGCTGTATTCCAGCTGCTATACAGATTTTGATGAGGAACGTGTGTTTGGGATCTGTGTTTAATAATGTGAGTGTATTAGAGTATCTCTCTCTCTCTCTCTCTCTCTCTCTCTCACCAGATGTGCCTGAGACACACTTACACAACCTCTTTAATATATCTTCAAGGAACATGGCAGGTGGAGAAGATAGGTGAGAAGAGGAGAGGAAAGGAAAATCAAGCAGAAAAAAGGAAATGAGGAAGGATGGGCTAATAACAGAGGGAGAATGAGACGAGAGATGAGGAGAGAAGAGAGCTATTAATGATGAGACAAGAGAAAACAAAAGAAACCTCAAGATGAGACAAGATGAAATTTGACAGGTACAGAGACAAGGAGACGAGACGAAAAGCTGTGGAAAGAAGGGCAGAGAAGATGACATAAGATGAGATAGGATGAGATGAGACAGCAAGAGACTGGAGAGGAGACAGGGACAAAACAGATAAGAGACATCGAGACGAGACAAGAAGTGTGTGGGGTGGCAGCTTTGCCTAACATACAACTGCTGAAAATTAAAAAATTCTACCATATAATCAACATCACACACAGCCAAGCTCAGCTTCCTGAGTCTTTGTGTGTGTGTAGAAAAGCAGCTGGTCTGGCTACTGTTATTTCTGCAGTTCTGCTTGACTCAGCCATTCCCGAGGTCCCGTCGGCATGCAGAGGACGACAATGATGCGTTAGAATAATAGCCTACGTTTGTTTTTCATAAACACGAAGTTCAGCTATACATAGCTAACCAAAACACACACTTACACACACATACAGACGCACGCTAAAAACATTTAACCTGCTGTTGACAAGCAGACTTTCATACACAGACCCATGTGCACCCAAACACCCACACACTACACTGTACAAGGTACACTCAAGAACAAAAGAGCCTAGATCTAACATACAAAATCACACCCACTAACAGACACAAGCATACTGAGAAAGCAATAAGTTGCTACTTCTAAATCTTACATGGAGGAGGATGATAATGACAGAACAGTGCAATACACACAAAACACATTATGCATTAAGAGAATAACAATAATAGTAGTATGAAACATTTCTATTAAACTACTGTCTAACCCACACATCACTACCGTGGTGTTCACTTAAGTACAGCTGTAAATGCTGCATCCACAGTAAATTCACTGACAATTTTAACAGGAACACATGTACACCTGAAGACTGGAAAAACGTTGTCTGGGCTTTTTTTCACTCTTCAGCTGTCCAGTTTTGGACAGTCTGTGTCTTCTTTATCCTCAGGTTCCTGTCCTTGTCTGACAAGAGTGAAACCTGACGTGACCGGCTACCATTCTCTTCAAGATTCATGTAAAGCTGTCTGTGTTGTGTCTTCTGAGATGCTTTTCTGCTCACCACAGATGTAAAGAGTGGTTATCTGAATCACAGAGCGTTTCTCGTCTCTCATTAACAAGACTGACAGTACTGCTGCTAAGCTTACACCTAAATCTAACCCTAACCAAAGTGAAACATTTTTTTTTAGATAAAAGCTACTGTTTGATTTGGAAGATCCACACAGATGCTCCTGTCCTTGTGTTAATTTTGTCCACAACTAATAAATGAGTACATGTCCACACACACTTGCACAGAAACACAAAAAAATCAACATCTTATTCTAATAGCCAGCAGATGTGTGTAGTCTAAACGTAATCTGTGTCTAGTCAAGAAAACCACTTGAATGAGTACAAGGGCATGCACACAAATATGCGCATGTGTGTATGTATTTTCCATCACTTGCAGCTATTCCCAATTTTGGAACAGGCAGCTGCTTTCACGCCTCTCTCCTGACCAGAGAAAACCAGGCACTCCAGGCCCTATTTTGACACCCTGTGTCTGGTTGCTATGGAGATCGCCTTTATGTGCAGAAAGGCGACAACACACACACACACACACACACACACACACACACACACACACACACACACACCATAAAGTGCTCACAGGAGAGCCCCCGGGCATTGGAGGAGGTTGCGACAACTATTCTTAGCACTGCAGGTTTTGTCCATTGACTCCAGTCTAGAACAGCAAGCCTCCTGTATTTCTAGAAACAAAAGAAAATACATGCATGCATGTGACTGCACTGCAGGACAAGACAGGGAACAGTGATAGTCTAGAAGGTGGGAGAAGGATCAGTTTTTTCAAGAAGTACATTTATTTGCTAGCCTATCTAGTCCTGTCATTTGGTTTCAGTCAAATGCAGATGGGCTGAGTGTATATTTAGCTGATGTATCATGTATAACTTGCCAGTTTTAATTGCCACCCACTTCGGTTTGAATAGAACAGCCCCAAACCTGGTTTACACATGGATAGGTAGATATTCATGTGAAAATCTCCATGCAATGTGGAATATCGCTAACATCAACTAAGTTAGCTAGCTGGCTAGTTACCTGCTAGTATGCTGCCTCACACACACTGCTAGTCCTATCAGAACTTTAACTCTTATTTTTATTCTCATTCATTCATTCATTCATTCATTCATTCATTTTCTACCGCATATCCGTACTATTCTCGGGTCACAGGGAGCCTGTGCCAGGCGTCATTGGGCATCAAGGCAGGATACACCCTGGACGGAGTGCCAACCCATCGCAGGGCACACACACACTCTCATTCACTCACGCGGACTGCACTCAATTGTCTCTACGGACAATTTTCCAGAGATGCCAATCAACCTACCATGCATGTCTTTGGACCGGGGGAGTAAACCGGAGTACCCGGAGGAAACCCCTGAGGCACGGGGAGAACATGCAAACTCCACACACTCAAGGTGGAGATGGGAATCGTGATTGAGGTGAACGAGGTGAACGTGCTAACCACTAAGCCACCGTTACCCCAGTTTTATTCTCAGTGATTTATAAAATAAAAATTTGAATACATTATTATATATATAAAAAGACCCAAAAGTTTCATCAATAACATTAGCTTAGCTAGCTGGCTTGTTAAATTTTAGCAACCTAGGACAGGGGGGGAAAAAATGCTACACTGAACAGTTTACTGAGTCATTTGTCCTCTAGGCAACAACAAAAAAACAAACCCACAGATAGCCCAGACACAACATTTGCTCATCTGATCTACCCAGGCTGTGATTTCTGCTGAATAAACCCTAGGAACAAGTGAAATGATTTAAGGATTTTTTTTTAAAGAATTAAGTTTAAGAACATGCCATCACCATTACCATTACTGCCAATAGGACTCTGATTTACTGTAAATACATTACAACCTCTAAGCTGGAACACACAGCTGTACAGCGGTCATTACTACAATAAGGCCAATAAGGTTTTTATAGTTTTTATATCTATAGACATTTTAAACATCTTTTAATATCCAAACCAGAGATACAAAAAATCTTCACTGCAACTGAAAGTAGCCGTGCTTTTTCTGACAAGCATATAGGCAGAGACCAAAGAAGAAACAGGAAGCCAGCTACAACAACAGGAAGTTGTGGATTGTGATCAGCAGGGGAAACATTGTGAAACCACTATGTTGGTCTAACATATAGCATATACTCACATGGCCGGGGTGTATCTCAACTCTTACTCCTACTCCCATAGAGCGTAAAAACGTTGAAACTGTGTCATTAACGTTCTAAAGATTCTCATTAGACTTTGTAAGGCTGCTGTATAACACTGTCTGATAGGCAAATGACTTTTATAACCTGCATGCATGAACCAGGCGCTACAGCCGACAGAACATCTGAAAAGGAAAAGCATCGACTGTTTTTATTTTCCGTGGCTTTTGGGTTTGCTAAAAAATATAAAGACTACGGAGTCACACAAATAACTCTGGATACGAAAACATGAAAATGACTGTTACAATTTTTGGACAGTTTAAGCCTTTATTCAGCATTTCTCACATTTGTTTATAATGGCAGACAGTCAACTGCAGAATCAGTCCTCACGTCCATGACTAACCCCTATTTTCCCTAAGTTGGTTGTTGTAGTTTCCCACCCACCATCTAGCTGAGTTTACCCAGAGAGTGATGGTGTAGATTAGTACATGCTCACTCTGAGACACTCCGTGTAGCTGAACTGAAAGTGCTAACTGCCATATTCTGCACACATGAGCGCACATATGGCATGAACCGTATACTGGGTACCACTGGGCAATGAGGGAACAGTTAAGGTTCTGTGTTGTGGCTCAGAAGGTTCTAGTTCTAGTAATGTTTTGCTTCACGGATACTGAATCACGGCTGACCACATCATGTGCTATGGCCCCAACTTCCTAACAAGCTGTGACATGTGGAAGCGTTACAGAATAGAAAGTGGTGTACTAAACATGCAGGTGAGTTTCCTGTAGTAACAGTAAAGTGCAGAATGACAATAGAATAAAAGAGTCTTTATGTATGCCAACAAAGAGTGTGTTCCTGCTTTAAGCATCAATTATTAAAGCATAGAAGCACCTATGGCATAAGCTGACATGAGCCCTGATGATGTTAAATAAGAGGAAGGAATAGAGAGCACTGTAGCCCTCCTTCTCTGACTCACTGCATCACTGATGTTAGATGGTGTGAAAAAGAGAGATCAAGTGAGACCCAGAAGTGTTTTACGGTTCGGTGCAATCACAGTGCTTGTCTTCTCCAGGTTTGAGATGAATGGCACAGGTTGCATGGCCAAAAAGTGGAGTGACTGATTACGAGTTTCCAGAAGAACCTAATAAAGCGATAGTCTAATCGAGCATTAGTCTTTATTCTGGATGTTGTAGCCAGATGGCTTTCAGCAGACTTTATTTATTTCTGAACTCCAGCAGCCCAGGGGGACGATTCACAGGGCATTTCCCTGTTGATTATTTTTGATTAAATCTGCTTGATTCTATCATGAGTGATAGCACTGATTAGCATAAAGTCTTTTCAGTTATTTTATTTTCTGACACTAATTTTATTTACGGCTCCTTTATTTTTCTTAACTAAAAGGTTTCAAAATGACCAGATTTAATTGAAGCACTTCATTTTATTTGAGCTTAGCTAAACTATTCGAGCACTTCACTGCGCTACCGGAAGAAATACAGAACCAATACCATGACTTACAAATAAATTACAGCTTTTATACTGTGTGTGAAGTATTTCCTCATGGAGCTGACATGATAAGAACTCCCACACTTGCTTTGCTAAATAGCTGCTGTTATGGTAGCTTAGGTGGCTACTATTATTACCGCATGACCTACTTTGCATTGCTTTAAACCACAATGCTGTGGAATTCTTGAACATGATTGGTCAGAACCTGTTAAATAATATTTTATAACAGAATGGTCGGATAGTAGTGCAGCTGCAAGGCAATTTACAGAAAATGGCTCTGGGCACATTTCTCTTTCTTCTTATGAAAGAAGACTTCAGTCTGTATCAGTGCATTGAGCTAAAAATGTTTACGTTTCCAGCATAGAAAGGGTCTTGAGGAAAGAGAATTCGGTTAGGTGACAAGCTCAAGTGTAATCATAGGCAAATTTCTCTAAGGAATAAAATACTTCAGGACATGCAGTAATAGGAAAATAATCACCTTTGGAGTAGTTTTGACCCTTTGCTTTGTGCCAGACCACATAATTCTACCCCACTGTTGATTACTTTATATTCCGTCCTTATTTAACATTTCATTGCATTATTACTAGTCAGTAATAATCAGGATAGATTCTTCACAATCTGATCAGATACACACTTAAATACTGCACACCTCACATAACCCTGATTACCTCAAATAAATGTAATCAGGCAAAATTCTGGCAAAACTGTGACAGACGTACTCACAACCTGTTAAAGTTTGCTGAAGAGTTACAGCAAAACTACATTAAAAAAACAATGTTTAAATAGTTTATTTCTGGATCTGGAAATACATGATTTAACAAATACAACCCATAAATGAAAAGTAGTTCAATATCAATATAATAACAGAATACTGCACATAAAAACACACCATGCCACATCATAACATAACACACATCATTTCAAGATGAAGGACACCGAAGTGCAGATATTCCCACTATAAATAAATCAGTAGCGTGTTGTTTCTGTAATCACCAGGCTGGAGGTTGTTCTGAACACATTCACATTTTGTTACGTCAAGCTAAAAACGTATTAACCTAAAATCCTTGTATGCAAAAAGAGTCACTTAACTATTCACCCCAATCACTTTACCTGTGCCTCAAATCTGCAAAACTAATCAAGTCAATGGACAACCGGAGCATAATCAAGATAATATTCATACACGAATCCCATATTAGCGCTGATGGATTGGAGGCAAGTAGTAATGCTCTAATCAGTCTGGATGTGACACTAATCCCTGAGATTCAGGTTCTGGGAATAATCTCACACAAGGTGTGGCCATGTGCTACTCCTGATCTCAGGCATGGCTCTATCAGGCACAGAAGTAATGCTGGCTTTTTAAATGTTCACTTCCTGCTTAATTATTTTAGTACAACAATCTTTTTCCATGCACAATCTTAATCAGTTATCTTTCCATTAAAGCTAAACGGTTTGACAAATTCTGTAAAGAAATAGATGAGCTACAGTAGACCTACAACATGCATCTATGAGGTCTAATACTTGAGCAATCGAGGCCCTCATGTAGCAAATGTTTGCATGTGTAAAAACACAGGCAAGCTTGATACCACCTCCAAAATTGGTGTGACTTAAAAACGGCATCTATAAAGTCTATCAAATGCCTACAGTAAATTAGCACGTCTTATCTGTTTTGTGTGTTTCTACCTACAGATAGATTTATAAAGCCCCCACATAGTTTAATTATGAAAGTCTATTAATGAATATTTATATTTATTTGCACATTTTTTTCAGCTAGTTTCAGATCAGAAAGGCATCTCTAATTAAAGAGAATATTTTTATCATTTCCAAAAACATTTTCGGCAGTAGGCATGGTTTCCTGTTCAGTAGTCACCACACATCTCTGCTTCTGATGACAACAGAATTTTAAGAGCATGCAAAAAGGTTTTCTTTACATTAGTGTTAGAACTTCCAGAGACAGAGCACTCAGTTCAGTTCACCGGTAAGATCTCACTCTTTCTCTACCCAAATGATTCACTGCCTGTTTCTTTCCAAACCACATAAACTTGCAGTTTGTTGCCTATTTGTAGAAGATCTGCATTAATTCATTGTGATATTCACCTCCCAAATACACTACACTACATCTTCTAAGCAGCAGCATTGCAGTCGGATCCTCGTGCAGCATCAGTTGCATGGAGAAAAGGGACGAAAACACAACACACTGAACAATCTTAACAGTCTTGTTACAAGTGGTGCTACACTGCAAAATGGAATCAATTACAGTTGCTGGATGTGGTTAACACAGGGAATCGTGATTACTGATGAATTTCTTATATGAGTGCCCCAGAGTCTATTTGTTCTGTTAAAAACAAAAAAAGGCAGATTCAGAGTCGAATCCAGACATTTACCTTAAAGAGCCGACTTAAAGCTTCAGCTTGTTTGCATTACATCACAGTTAGAATGCACACTCATGTCTTCACTTCTTATTTTACATTCATGCTGTTTTTTGATGACTCTTACTGCTGTTAATTGTGATTATACTTGAAGCACAATTACGCGTGACAAGTTTTGGGTTAATCTTCATGGAGTCTCTCTATGCTACAAACCTGCCACTGCCTTTGAAAACAATAGCACATTAGTGTGATAATATTATTTAAACATTCTTTCTTGCTGTTATTATGAGTCATTGTTACTCATTTTTTAAAATTACCTCCTGCATGCAATCTAACTGTGCACACAGTTCATTATGTAATGAAGGATGATACTAAGCTTTCCTTAGTATGTCAAGTTTGGGAAAGTGGAGGGGGGGGGGGGGGGTTTGGGGCACGGTGGCTTAGTGGTTAGCACATTCGCCTCACACCTCCAGGGTTGGGGGTTCGATTCCCGCCTCCGCCTTGTGTGTGTGGAGTTTGCATGTTCTCCCCGTGCCTCGGGGGTTTCCTCCGGGTACTCCGGTTTCCTCCTCCGCTCCAAAGACATGCATGGTAGGTTGATTGGCATCTCTGGAAAATTGTCCGTAGTGTGTGATTGCGTGAGTGAATGAGAGTGTGTGTGCCCTGTGATGGGTTGCCACTCCGTCCAGGGTGTATCCTGCCTTGATGCCCAATGACGCCTGAGATAGGCACAGGCTCCCCGTGACCCGAGGTAGTTCAGATAAGCGGTAGAAAATGAATGAATGAATGAATATGTGCATCTGTGCCGATCATCATGTTTTACTAGAGACATGA
This sequence comes from Tachysurus vachellii, assembly GCF_030014155.1. Taxonomy (NCBI): domain Eukaryota; kingdom Metazoa; phylum Chordata; class Actinopteri; order Siluriformes; family Bagridae; genus Tachysurus; species Tachysurus vachellii. The sequence continues at coordinate 8,075,666 of NC_083477.1, read as the reverse complement.
TATAATTGTTTATTTCCTGGTAAGGAAGGCCAGAAGATGAGAGCATAAAGGGTTAAGAGGGTAAGAGGGGTAAGAGCCGCTATTACACACTAGTAAAGTTGAAGTTAGACTTGATGAATACACACAACAGTCCACCTTCTGCTAACGCTACCATTACTTTTTATATATAACAACCAATAGACAGCTTTTATAATTAGTTTATAATTAGCTTAATTTAGTATATAGTAGTTAGTTCTAATTGGATTTAAATCTTACAATACAACACATACAATTAAATACCACTTATACCATTAATACTGCTGCTGAATGCTGATTGGTCAGAAGGCATTTTCTCTAACAGCACGGTTACAGACAGCAGTAGTGTTCACTGCATAACAAATTACATATATTGTATATGCATTTATATAGTATGAGTGCATACTATACTTATAAAGTACTTATATAGTAAGAACTAATGAAATTTCACTCCTGTAAGAATTAAAGTATTTTTTGGTGATTGTTGCAGTCAAAGAAATGCTTGATTTTGCTGCGTACTTTTTCAAAATTTGCAATAGAGTCTACTTGTTTGCGTATTCTTGCAGAAAAACAAACGATTTGGTAAAATTGAAGCTCAGGTCTATTTCAAAGTGAAGACACGTGTAATTAGTTTCTATGATAGCTTTACACGTGTTCTAAATAATTGAATGGACCTAAGGCTGAATGCACAATGTGAGCATGTCACACAGCGCATCTGGGAACAAATCTGCAGATAATCGGCAGACATTTTTAAAAATTGCAAGCTATTTTGGTTTATTTCTGCAATGAACCTTTCTCTACGGAGACTGAAACTGCAAAGCTGTTCCTTTACAGAGAAAACAGTTCAAATGTAAGGCAGTGTTCAGTATGTTGGTGAGAGATCAACTGTTTATAGCTGCTATAACATAAATGACTGGTTTCACATGCGTACATGTAACCATCCCTCTGATAGTAGTTCCAACTGCATGTTTTATAATTATGTGCAAGTTCAAGATTTTTATTTGTCACGTACATGGTTATATACAGTATACTTGCAGGGAAATGAAAAAGATGAGATGTTAAATGAATAAGAAAGATGTTAAACAATGGCATGGTGGTGCAGTGTAGCTCTGACACAAAACCGAGCTAATGATGTAAAGTATTAAACCTGACCTTGCATGCTGTTACAGGACATTAATTAACGATTATGCCGAATGATTTAGCCCAACACAAAGGCAAATATGGGTTGTTGTATTAGTTTAGGGTTAGGTTTAATGTTACACTGTTCCATTAAGTTTTCTGACACAAGCGAGTCAGATGTTCACAGATGTTGCATAACATTAAGCCTCACCATATATGTTATGAAGGTGTGGTATAGAGACAACAAAACACTAGGATGTGCTGTGATTGGACGCTTGGTGTTGAGCTGCATTATGCCATTATTATAATGGTTAATTAGTTTGCTGTAACAGCACACCATATCAGGGTTTATTCTTTGCATCATCAGCACAGCTTTACGTCAGAGCTGCACTGCGCCACCATGTCATTGTTTATTATCTTTCTTATCAACTACACGCCAGGTTATTGCTTTATTTCTACATAGTATCTCTCGTTCACATTCTTATTGTGGATCAGTATCTTGACTCTTTTTGTTTAACAGTAATAATAATATTACTAAATTACTATATATAATATACAATATTACTATTCAATAATAACGGTAGATGGCAAATAGTAAAGTACAAGAGTACACATAATAATAATAATAAAAAGAATTATAAACAACACATCTATATGTACTCTGGTTCACCATCCTTCTCCCAGAACAATATATCTGCTTTTGTGCTCTAACATAAAGCTGTAGATAACTCATTAATTGAGAAAATACAGAACCACACCTCGGGGCATGTATTACCGGTTCATGTAAAGAAACACGTCCATAATCATCAAGACCATGAATTATTAATACAGGAGCTGAATGAATGCCAGGAGGTAACATCACTAAGCCGGTGACAGCTATAGCTGTGGAGCCTTCAATCTGCTGATATAATGTCTATGTAAAACAAAAAATGTAAAGGGAGATGAAGACAAAGAGCTAATGGTGGAAAAAAAGAAACAAGCCCTACAGTATATCCTTTGTGTCTTTTCCGGGTGATGTGTATAATACGTACATCCTCCGGTGCCTTGACTTCTCACATCAATTTTTCCCTCTTCCTCCCCTTAGACCACGTAGATAGATTTTCACTATATGCTGTATGTATGAGAGAAATAACACAACTGCAAAAGATACAAGAGTAACAACAAAAAGGAAGATTTAGGGAGAATTAAGGGGAAAGTGCGGTTAAGAGAAAGAGAGACAGCATGGAGGCGGGAAGTGGAGAGAAACGGGGCAATATGTCAGAGAAGGGAGATATATTTAGAGAGAGAAGATTATAGAGAGCATGTCTGGAAGAGGAGGCCGTATGCAAGAGGCTGTTTGTGAAAGAGCTGAAGGAGTAAGAGTACAGAGGGAATGTCAGAGAGAGAGAGTGAGAGAGTGAGAGAAAGGCACATGAGATGAGAACAGAGGGTGCAGTGTGCCGCAGGCCACCAGAAGACTGCTAAAGAGGAAGGGGGAGGAGATGGAAGGGACTGAACGAGCCTGCTGGACACTCAAACATGACCTCTCTGCTACACTCAATACAACACTAACGTCCTTTTCGCACCATAACCAGAAGTGGAAATACTCACCGTTGTGGTATTTTTTAAAGCCCGAGAAAAAACCTGAACAAAATGACACAAACATCCTCTACAACAAATGCTCCAAAAACATTAAAAGATTAAAATCATTAACGAAAACCTCATTAAGGTCTTCATAAAATGGAGGCTTTGTGTTCGTCCTATGGTCTCTGCTTAACACTCGATCACAAAGACCTCTCTAAGTGCCACTGGTCCACAGTGACATTCCTATCTCAAAAAAAAATAAAAAAGAGCATCAATCACAGCTAGAAACAGTCTGTTCCTTTTATACTGTATACTACATCTTTATCATATTTCACTTCCTATATGTTACAAAAGAAACGTAGTGGTTAAGCTGCTTAAAACATATATAACTGACATGTCAAAAGCCCCACCCTGTTGGTCTTGGTGATTTCCAGACTGTCCCCTTTTCAAGCTGTCTATAAAGAAAAAAAAGAATACTCCACATACTGTAGGATTTGGATCATCAATCACTGACATTTTTAAAGCAAGACAACAAAGAATTATCTTTCACAGTTTGTGTTATTGTGTATTTAATAGTTACGCATATACGCCATATACGTCAACTTCTTTTAAGCAATTTCCTAATTTTTTGGTCATGTGAAAGATTTTGTAAGAGTTTTGCAATTGCTTTAATAGTCTACCTCAGATTTGCTGATTCATTTCATCAGATCACTAAGCTAGCTTCGAGGCTTTAGCTTACACTTGGCATCAAGCTGTTTGCTTTAGCTTACGTTATTAGATTCTGATCAGTTTATGATGAACATTTTGTTAGTTTGTTAGTAGGTATTTTCTCTTCAAGCTTTCATTTTGTTAGTTTACCTATTGTTTTGTTATTCATAACTTACTTATACAATATTGAAACCTCATAAATATATTAAGATCATTCAGAAAGATCAATGAGTTTATTGTTTCCGGTCTACAATGCTTTTATGAAAAATTAAGTTAGCATCCTTGAGTTATGAAACTAAAAAAGCAGCGGAGAAAGTGTGCAATTTGCATCTAACGGTCATTTATTCAAATTTTGTTTAAAACGGTGATGTGACTGCTGAAAAGTCTTTCACACTTCCTACTCACTTGTACTAAGACATGTTTGTTAATGTAAAGTAAAGGTCTTTGTAGACAAGGATATGGAACAGGAAGATGTTTTACGTCACATGGCCTACTTCCAGCTTCAGCCTGTGAAGTGTGTGTACACACGAAGAAGTCAAACTACAACACAGATCGCCACATTTGTGTCAACAACCAATTTAAAGCAGTGCAACGCAGGTAACATTTTTGGCAGTATTGTAATTTTATTATTATATTTCATTAAACAGCCTTGAGATGCACTTCAGCAAAACAGATTCATTCTACCACAAATCTGTTAAAATGTTTATGTCGTTGCTTTTTTCTCCACCAAATGAAAAAAATAAATAAATAATTCTATCACTTCTCAGAAATGATGCAAAATGCATCAGTACAGCAACCAATGGCAATGCGATAGCAAATCCTACACTGGCCTTTGCTTTGACTGGAGTGGGTTTGTGCGTCACTACTCTCTTTATGTGCTTATATAACTGTGAGGGAAGCTGGGGACTGTCAAGGAGACACACACAGACAGATTCATACATTTAAGTCCACGGTTAGTGGCCTTGGGAGTAGAGTAACTCCAATATTATCATGTGTTTCATTTCCAACACAAAATAATATTATAAAGCTCTCTTAAGGTTTATATACCACACTATTTTTCCTTGGATTTGCTTGCAAAAACAAGCTCATCTTGCCAACTTGCCAAGGCTAAGACCTTCAACAAAAAGAAATAAAGAATAGTTCTCACTACAGTAAAAAACTATTCAATTACTTGATTTTTATAGTACTCAGACAACCAAAGGTCATAAACCATCATTATCCAGATATTTATTGAATGGTTTTAGATAGTAAAGTTTTTTAATTAACTCTACATTTGCGTATTTTCTAACCTTCACAATTTACACTTTTTTTGTTTAGGCTGAAAGTATAAGTGTCTACCATAAGTGTAATGGTCCTCTGGGTGAATATAATAATAATAATAATAATAATAATAATAATAATAATAATAATAATAATAATAATAATAAGAAGAAGAAGAAGAAGAAGAAGAAGAAGAAGAAGAAGAAGAAGAAGAAGAAGAAGAAGAAGAACTGGCATCCTTTGTTAAACCATGTGACTGATCATTAAAGCTTTTGGGTAATGTTGAGGATAGTGTTCCAGGATCTCTTGTGAAGATGGATGTCATGAATTCTGTTAATTTCATGGTATTTTAGTCCTGCCTCTGTCAGAAAGTTAAAGTTTGCTTGATATATTATATTTCTAACAAAATATGTGCAAAATAAACTCAAATGAAAACTCTAAAAATGACTTGTAACATGTCGTTTCACGATGGCCCTGTCACTGAATTTAAGACGATGATCCACATGTGCAGGAAAAACAGCTTGAAATGTTCTGCATGACGGGCTGGAAAACGATCCCTTGACTAGCATCTACAACCTTGTTAGACATTACAGTGCCTATGTGCTGTTACTGCATGTGATATATGACATGTGCTCACTTCAATGAAAGGTACCAATAATTCTGGAGTTGACTGTATTGTGCACTGTGCTGCTAAACAATTGTATATCCACAAACAAAACTCTGCTACCTTTGTGTTAGAAAGCATTTTAAATGGCCTTAATAACTAATTACACACTGGCTTTATCTCTGTGTTACTCTATAATTCAATGTGTACATGATACATTATGGTATTTCTGTATCCACTTCCTGCAAAAGACTCAATTAAGAATAAACGCGTTGCTTATGATACCTCAATGAACTCGGCATAAGGAAGAGAACCAAAAAAAAATGTGTAGGATATTTATAGACAGGACTTACGAGAAGCAGAAAAAAGAAGGATGTGAGAGTTTGGTGGTTATTGAGTTTTGCTGCTTAGAGTGCAGGTCTATTTCTTTTGTGACCTCCTTTTATGTCTTTACTCCATCACTCTTGAGAAAAAAAGTAGGCTGAACATAGGTAGGGCTGAGCAATATCCAAAAATACTCGAAATGGTATCCGTTGGTGGAAAAAAATAATAGCTCCCACAATATCTGAGTACATCTCTTCACCCACCAGTATTTTAAAAAATTTTTTTCCACATTATTTTAGAACTCAATTTTTCTACACATTAGCTAAATGCATCATAAATGCACTTGAATGGATTTTATTCTGCCTAAGTTAGTATTAAGGCCTAATGCAGCTGTTTAAAATGATTTTCTAACTCTCTATCAATTTCAAATATAAGAGTCATGGATTAATGCAGATTATTAGAGAATCATAAAAATAACCTTCACAAAGTTACACTATGTTGGAGCTTAACATAATTCAGTGTCTATCCAGGAATCACCACAAGCAAACGAAAGTCATAAAAAGTCAATCTAATTATAGGACATTTTTGTGGAAATGTTCTTCCTGTTTAAAATAGTCAGATTAACCAAAATCCCACTGTAGCAACAATGTAGGTAAATGCTGTTCACTGTATCTTAAGGCAACGTGGATTTTATGGCACTGTGAATGAATAATAAATATTGGGTTTTTTTTCTTCTGGCACTCCAACAATGCCTTCCACTCATTCAAACTTCAGTACTGTTCAACATGCTCTTAGAGAATTGACCAATTGTAGTAATCCTATTATACTCATTACTGTTTGACTCAGTATAGCTGCAATGGTCAAAGGATTGTTTCTTACATAACGACAAATTACAGCTGGCCACATGATGACATTCTGTCTACAAATGGCTGCTCCTATTTGGAACTGCACTTTTTGAAGCACACTGGATCGATTCTGAGTCCTTGAACAAAAAAGCCAACCCAACAAAACAGGAAGAAAAATGCAGACATGTAATAGCCATGCAATCAATAGTCACAGCTTTATTATGCTGGCTTTGTAGAAGCAAACATTCTGTTTTCCTATTTAAGCTTAGACAAAAATATATAAAATTTAATGCGGCCTAGGGCTTTCGAGCCACAAGCACCAAATTCGGATAGGTTGTAGACCCTGGTCTGAAGTTTGTTGCTATTATTTGTTGCTTTTCTAAGCGATCCGAGTACCGGTACTTCCGGTACTGGGCCTCAAAGTGGCCTTTTTTCCCATAGACTCCCATTCTCCCATTCCCATAGACTCCCATTATAACAGAGCAAAGCTAAGAGGAGATCTGAACTCCATGTGATCCTACACCAATACAACACTTGCCTGACTGTATATTTGTAATCACACCATCTAGTGTCACCCATATGAGGATGAGGTTCCCCTTTGAGTCTGGTTCCTCTCAAGGTTTCTTCCTTTACCAATCTAAGGGAGTTTTTCCTTGCCACTGCTGCCTGAGTCACCTCAGACTTGCTCATTGGGGATAAACACATATACATACATACACACTGTGAACTATAGATATTTTGAATTTTTATTATGTTGCTTTGTAGAAGCCAACATTCTGTTTTCCTATTTAAGCTTAGACAAAAATGTATAAAATTTAATGCGGCCTAGGGCTTTCGAGCCACATGCACCAAATTCGGATATGTTGTAGACCCTGGTCTGATGTTTGTTGCTATTACTTTTCTAAGCGATCCGAGTACCGGTACTTCCGGTACTGGGCCTCAAAGTGGCCTTTTTTCCCATAGACTCCCATTATAAACTTTGGAGGTTTATAACTCTGCAAGCTTTCGAACTATCTACACCAAACTCTGCCAGCTCCTTTAGGGTGATACTCTGAACAAACTTTTAAATTGGTGTACCGACTGGCCTTTCGATTGTGCCCGCAGCCCCGCCCACAATATATGCAAAATCAAAAAACTTTTTACAACATTGACATGTGACATATCAAAACACTCAGAACAATGAGGGGAAACTGCCTCGCGGGTATTCTGATGACGTCACGTGACGTCACGTGATGTCACGTGAAAATAAAAAAAGTTGCACAACATGGGCATGTGATATATCAAAAGACTCAGCCCAATGAGGGGAACTTCCTCAGGAGTATTCGGATGACGTCACATGCTCGTCTCCACTTGCCTCCAAATGTTTTGGCACCCTATCTTTCTGTCCACTTGCCTCCAAAAGTAACACTGACCCTTATGTCCACTTGCCTCAAAAAAGCACCGGCCTTTGCGAATATTTGCCTCGTCAAAGCCAACATCAAAGTTTGTCGCAACGAACTTTACAAATCTAGTTATATTAATTCTTTATATTACTCCTTATGTTTATCTTCTGTCCTATGTTTATGTTCTGTAAAGCTGCTTTGAGACGATGTCCATTGTAAAAAGCGCTATACAAATAAACTTGAATTGAATTATAAAATTTGGAGGTTTATAACTCGGCAAGCTTTCGAACTATCTACACCAAACTCGGCCAGCTCCTTTAGGGTGATACTCTGAACAAACATTTAAACTGGTGTACCGACTGGCCTTTCGATTGTCCTGCAGCCCCGCCCCCCAATATACGCAAAATCAAAAAACTTTTTACAACATTGACATGTGACATATCAAAACACTCAGAACAATGAGGGGAACTTCCTCACGTGTATTCTGATGACGTCACATGACGTCACGTCATGTCACGTGGAAATCAAAAATTAGCACAACATGAACATGTGACATATCAAAACACTCAGCCCAATGAGGGGAACTTCCTCAGGAGTATTCGGATGATGTCACATGCTCGTCTCCACTTGCCTAAAAATGTTGTGGCACCCTATCTTTCTGTCCACTTGCCTCCAAAAGTAACACTGACCCTTATGTCCACTTGCCTCCAAAAAGCACCGGCCTTTGCGAATACTTGCCTCGTCAAAGCCAACATCAAAGTTTGTCGCGACGAACTTTACAAATCTAGTTTAATCTGCAATTAAAGCCAAATACAAACCTAAAAAAAAAACACTTTTTATGTTTAAACATACAGTACTGTAGGATGGGAATAATATTGTTTATTACTGACTACTGCAATTGATTTATAGAATTCTTTCTGCTGTTTTGAAGAAATGCCAGTTATTCTCCTACTCAAATCAGCCATCAAGCCAGACAACATCCCCACTTTTCACAACAGAGCAAAGCAATTTGCTCGGTCTGTGGGAAGCAGCATTATCTGTGACCAAATGTAAAGTACAATATGATGATAGAGGAAAAACAAAGCTTCAACAACCATTGTGAAGGACAATCTGCATCCAACATACATGAAGGAAATAAATGAAAAACTGCCATGAACATGACAAGTTTCTTTAAAAGAATAATCTAATTATGTGTTTTTGAATAAACAAGAGAAGCAATTTTCACCTTTATTTTCATGATACCTAATCAATTTGCATCTTTTAGCGTACCTTGGTTTATTAAACCATACCAGGCAGCTCTATAAACTCTCTGAGGGTGTTCAATAAATAAGGGCACAAACCAAATCTTGGTTACAAAACCAGTCTCTGCTATTAATATGAAACAAACTACCTCCATTTAAACTGCTGAATCAGCAAGGATAGTGTTGCAGACATGATAAGCAAACGCATCAGCTAATTAAGGTAACATGCAGAAACTGTGTGCAGGCAAATGAATGTATTTTGGTTTTGATGCAAAGACGATAACATCATTTACTTTTTGGTGGATTTACTTTTTTCCTTTCTGGAAAAATCCATTTTGACTCCTTCAAAAAGAGACACCACTAAGAGAATACAGAGACCGGAGCAAGATTCAGGCCTTCATTTCTTCATTTCTTCCACTCAAAACGTGTCTGAGTTCTTCCTCAAATTTCGCCATGGCGGGCGTTGGTATTTCACAAGGCCACAAACCGGCTTAATATTCATCTGGAGATTATTATGTTAAATGCTGAACAATGTTCATTCTGACTCTTCACGGAGGACCGAGAAAGCTGAGCAAGAAACATCATGAAGTAATCTCAGAATTGTAAAACATGTTACTAAGACTGACTAAACAGAAGGAAAAAGAGCTCTATCATCATTGTTTCACTACATAATTCCATGCTGTGCCCTTTAATTTAATGCCTGCTATTTAATCTCCAGAATGTCTAAAAAATACACAAAAAAGTGAAGTTGAATATGAACATTCAATTCGTAGTTTACTTCAATAAATTGCTCTGTAACGAGTATTAAGTGGTCTGTATTTATATCACTACTGAAATGACAAAAGATTTTTTTTTACAGAAGACATTTATGGCACATGGCTTCAAACACAAACAAAAATGCTGCTGAGAACACAGAGGTACACGTTTATTCCATGTTAAGCGAGTAAGATGGTTATTCTTTCTTTGAGCCAGGAATACAGCCATGCAACTATTTAAAATCAGAAATCATTTTAGCTTCAAGCTACTAAACAAGAAATGAGATGATCTTAATATCTTTAAATAATTAGTATATAATTAACATTAAGTGCAGTCAGCTGTAAATACACAATCAATTGTGCGCTAAATCAGAAATGAACTGATCCCTGAGACATTTCTGATACCGGCTTAGGATTTCTTAATTTTGAAGGAAACTATTTTTAGCCACTGGTATAGATTTAAAGTCCACGGTGCATTTTTTAAATACCTGAGTTAATGTCTCTCTGATAGATATAGAGTTGCGCAACTGTGGTAAATCAAATTAATGGCTGCTTTATATCCTAAAAACAGTAACAGTATCAACATTCCCATGAGCTGTGTGACAATCGGAGCTTGCTGTGTTTCGACTATGTTATCCAATATTGGCCCTTTGGAATTGAATGTTTTGCACAGACACGGACAATCAATTTCAATTCTCATTCTTTGATTGCCTTGATAGTCCTTGTTCATGCATAACACCATTGTCCGTTCACTTTAAAGAATGCCAAGCCTGCAAGTATAAGTTTAAAAGCTGAACACAAGCATTAGGTATACAGAACAATGAAAATACCATACTGTTCTCTGACTAGCACAAAATCTCAATGAAGCCAGCCACCTCCTTCCATGCAACTGCTGGACCTCTTCCTGTGTTTGAAAGGATAAGAGGGGCCGCCCAAAGCTGCCTGGAATCAGGAAGTATTTAATAATAAGGCCAGCCACAAAGCAGGGCATGTACACACATGTACACACATGTACACACACACCCTACACGGATGATTGCTAATAAAATAACTGTAAATAATAATTCCATATACAAAATTGCAAAGTGATATAATTTTGTCTCATTGTTTCACTCCAGAGCATGCCATTTGTTTCTATCACTACTGTAAGCAGCTGCTGTGTAATGTACATGGCTGCAAAGTTTACAGATACGCAATGAACAATGAGAGGAGGGAAAAGAACCAAACATGAAATGACAGAGGACAAAATGAAAAGAAGATCTAATGACCAGCTAAGGCTGGGAGAAATTGCCCTTTCCTGCTTTTTAGACACAATTCTTTTATTCACCTTCCAGTGCTTAATGTCGTGGATAAGAAAACCTTTGCTGTGAAGAAGGTTCTTGCAGCCTATAATTAGTCTGCATGGCAAAAGAAGTCACAAAGGAAATTGTTGGTGCTTAAATGGTACACACTGAAGAGTTTGGGTATAATTTAAAATTACTTCATACTGTATAGACAAGTCACTATGGCATTATTTATGAAATGCTTCGAAGTACTAGTAAAGCTTAACATCCAATATAAGTGTAGGGTGTTTAAGTACTACAGGCTTTTATTCACCCTTTCAGTGATATTCTCTATGTCAGTAATTTGGCACAATGTGTGTATTCTGCCTACATACAGGGAGACAGGCATTGCAAAGCACCACATACTGTACACACTCTTTTCAGATTGTTGGCTATGGAGTATTCATGGTAATAATCCATTGAGTGTAAGAGAATGAATGAATGAATGAATGAATAAATGGACAAAACCTTTTTTTGTAAGCATCTTTTTCACTGTGACATCACTGAGAGCAGAAATCCATACACAATGTGAGCAGAAACACAAAGATTTCTTAAGACAATTCCAGTTCTCTTAAACAAGACTAAATTTTCTTACACATTTCACTAGACTTCGGTTTCAGTTTTGTTTTTAATGTGCCCGAGTCTTGTCACTTGTCCTTAAGAGCACCAAGAACACCATCTTAAGGGTCGGTCTATTACGCTTATGACCCCTTGAAAGGACGAGTGACTGAGTAAACATGAACATCACCTGGCACTTTTAACCAGACAGATATAAAGAGAAGCTTGAACATAACCAGTCAGTCCCAGTCAATTAAAGAGTTGATATAAATACTTTATATTTCTTCCCTTTATAGCAGAATCTGATATGCTGCTTTCATATCCTGTGTTCCTGAATATGAAAGGAGTGACTTATAAAGGAGAGAACTAAATAAAAACATGCCAGGTTCATAACAATTTTCATGAGTGTGGCACGTGATGGCTGCAGAAGCAAGCTAGCATGTGATCATATGAAGGCACTAGATCAGACATAGATCTTACAGGAAGTGGCTGAACATTTTGGTTAAAGATGTATTCTGATGAACACAGAAATGCAAAATGAAGCTGGGACTGCTCAGCAAACCTGTAGGAGACTATAAATACTGCCAAACAGCTTGACTGTCACTGGTTGAATTGTGCGTTGCTGAAATGGCTACCTGCTTGACATGCCAATGTGTGCTTAAAATTAACTATGCAATTACTGAAGTGATTTATGTGATAGTAAAAGTAATAGCAGTCCTTGGTAGTTAACCTTTGCCATTCCATCTTTAAATTAAAAACTGTCAGCCACACATGGTATTAATGACATATGTGTAACATTATTACACAGGAGTACTCTGTTCAACTGAAATGTGAACACTACAGAAAAAACAACATGGACTGTGTATCCTCAAAGAATACTCAAAATGATCTGTCAAATAGCAGAGCACTATGGTTTGTCAAAATCTTGCATAAGGTAAGACATCTTGCAGTTTCTGAGCAGCATATTCTGAGCAGCAAAATCTAGTGACGTGACAAAATATCATCCAGTTTTCTGTTACTGACATATTTCAATGGAAACAGCTGCTGTATTGATTATTTTACAATTAATTGTGATGTCCATCACTTCATAAAGTGCTTACCTTAATCGGCCCACTGCTGAAACGGATCTTCCTGCTGGCTGGAGGTTCATCCTCATTCGGCAGTCCCGGGATCTCTGTGCAGCTAGATTCCGGTTCATAAGCCTCATCATCATCAGCCTCTTCGTCCTCATCCAGCTGACTCCCACCAGAGTCCTCACCTACACCACTGTAGGCACTGATGTCTATCAGGTCAGCTTCTGAATAATCCTCCTTTAGGGTCTCTTCCTCTCCCGCCTCCTCCTTTTGAGCGGAGGTGTCTCCTTGGTTCAGCCTGCACTCATCTCTCTGCTCAACAGCCTCGTGACTGTTTTCAGCCTCCCCATTTTCAAGGGAAGCGTGAACCTCCGCATGCACCAATCTGCTCCCTGCTTCCTGGCTAGCAGCATCCTGCTCCCCAGGTATGGACTCTGTACTAGTTCCAGTAGAGTCTTGGAATTCTTTTGACTGCTTTGCATTTGGCTCTGCAGACAAAAGAGACTCATCTGCTGATAGCTTGTTGCTTGTTGCGTTAGCTTGGGATCCTGTTCTCCTTGGACTTCTAGGGGCTGCTTCTTGTTCATTAGCCAGCAATTCATTTTCTTGGCTTCCTGATTGAGAGAATGTTCGCACCTTTTTTGGAATGACTTTGGGGCGAGAGGGCGTAAGTGAAGATGAAGACGGCCGATGGAGATTGTTCCGCAATTCTGCCTTCTCAAACACAGCACTCAGCTGACTAACAGTGGGAGACACTGCCTCGACAGGCCCAACTTCTGTGTCCAGTCTGTCTAGGGCTTCTGTGCTGCCATTGAATCGTACGACAACATCCAGACGACTGTCCTGGAAGCCAGAGGCACGTTCCTTCTTCAGGAGGATGCGGTTGGTAGCAGCCTGCTTCTCCTGCATGGTGCGCTGCTCGAAAATCTTGCGTGTCTCCTGTAGTTTAGAGAAGCCAGACGAAGGTCCACGGGCACCTCCTCCATCAGGCTTTCCATCAAAGCGACTCACACGTTCAGAAACAGTTCCACCTAGCTTGAGAAGGGCGCTGTGGTCTACATTCTCATTAAGACTGCTGGCTCTTGGCAAGGAGAGGCGCACTGCCTGGTCTTTCATCTTTGACGGATCTTCTTCGTCCCCAGGGGAGCCCATCTGCATGAACATGTTCTTGATGCGATGGACATTGGAGCCGTACCTGCGACCCCGTCCGATAGGTCGTGACTTCCCCTCTTTGCCATCCTCACCGTTTGCAGCATCAGGGTCTTTGACTGGTTTAAGTGACTGAATTCCTGCCTCGTATGCATTCCTGTGTGGCGATGCGCTCCGAGCGCCGAGCGTGGTGCTTGTTGTGCCGCTGGCTGCAGATGGGGGTTCAGTCTTCATCATGGTTAATCAAATGGTGGTAAAGAAAAGTCGAAACGGCATAGCCTCCTCCCTTTTCCCCTGGAGGTGGAACCCCATCAGTGGTAGAAGCAGCAGCAAATAGAGACACATCAGTATTATGAAACAGGCGAGCGAGACATAGACTTTCCAAAATGACTACAAATGGTGTTAATTAAATATGTAATAAATCAATGAACAATATGATGTGCCACTTGTGAATTTAATTTTCATACAACATGGTCATATGAAAAGATATATATTAAGGGCTAAGGTAATTTGGAGGGGTCAAGTATCCTAAAGGGATTCAGCTTGGAACCTTTTCTAGTAGAAAATCCTCTGCTGTACAGTTCTACATAAAACCATTAAAGGTTTTATTAGCAAAACATAACCAAAAAAACTGATAGATAGATCATGCTGATTTACCCCCTATAACGGTAAGGCTAGGGGCGGGGTTAGCATTTGTACATTTTCTGTCAATTTCATTTCTGTGAAATAAAAAAAAAATTCAACCACATCCCTCTTGATCAGTTCAATTTGTACGATCAGCCTAAAGAAGGCATAGATTTTGGAATCTGCTATGAATCTGCTTTATTAACCAGTGAGTATGTACAGTATGACAGGCTACACATAGGCCTATATTTTATGTACATTTCTATCCTTTTTTTGAAGGAGGTTTTGTAATTGCTCTCATATGTAGCTATGCCAGTTACAAATATTATTATGACATTAATTGGGACTTACATCGAAATCAGAAGGTAGTTAATAAATACAATACAGGCCCTGTTGTAAAAGTGTAATCTTGATTAAAGCGTTCATAGTCTTTGGGCATGTGGGTAGACTAGTGGTTAAGGTGTTGGGCTACCAATCCGAAGGTTGTGAGTTCAATCCCAGCTCTACCAAGCTGACACTGTTGGGCCCCCCGAGCAAGGCCCTTAATTGCCCAGTTGTACAAAAATGAGATATTGTAAGCCGCTCTGGATATAAGGGTGTCTGCTAAATGCTGGAAATGTAAATGGACAATAAGCTTTCCTAGGGCAATCCGTATGCGGTGCTATTTCCTGGCATGGTGCAGTAGGCTTTGTTATAAACCCTTTCTGTGATTGATGCCACTAATTTGATCTAAGGCTTTAGGTTGTAGGCTTCGGTTCTATAAAACACTGCATTGTAGCTACACTTTCTGTTTCTTATGTGGTGCAAAAATCTCATGGTTGGTGCAATAACGACAGCTTATGAGAATAGTAGGCGATTCAATTGCGTGTGTCGGTGAACATCGATGCTGTCAAAACAGGACGGCAGACCGTGTGGAACGGCGAGGCCCCGTTCAGTGCTGAATACTGAGGCTGCATCCCAAACCGCAGTCCTAGCGGCCAAATAACACGAAGAAATAGAACAATATGCCGAAAAAGCACGCTGTGCACGAGCTGACATGCGAGTTACTGCATTAGTATACGGTTCTGCTCGTAGCCTTTTGTCTCGCTTACGTCGCTTCCTGCATCTTCTGTCGCCCAAAATAACGGTTCTGTTTTTCAATCAAAAGCAGAAAGGAGTTCAAAAACACATTCAAGCGTAACTACACGGACTTACCTTGTATTTCGTGTTCATCAAAGATCCGGTGCGTTAAACTCCTTCCGCTGGCGAGTTCATTGTGTCCTCGAGCCCTTTTCAGCTTGTCGGTTTCCCCGCGAGCGAACAGCAGTGACGCGGCCGTGCTGTCTCTCCCCGGCTCGCGCGCACAGCTCAGCTCACAGCCCCGCCCCTCCTCTCGCGCATGGCATCACTGCTTCCATCACATTTTCCTCCTTTGGGTTTTAAGAAGCACGCAGTTAAACTGTGCTCAACATGAGAATACTGCATATACACGTCCGTGCAAAAGTTTGTATACCCATGGTTTGTGAGAAGAAAATATCTTACTGTATTGTAATTCGTTTAGAAGAAATTGCATCAAAGAAGCAGAAAAAAAATGCTAGGAAATATAGAATATTAGATTATTATAAAAGGTGGCCATATAATTATGCCAAAGCATAGGCATGTAAATTGTTTTGAACCGCTTTTGAAAGAATTATTAATTATTAACAAACATTCTGTAAATATATTCATTCATTCTTCAGTAATTAGGGCTGTACAGGGTTGTAGTGGTTTGGAGTTTATCCAAGGATCACTGAGTGTGAGGAAAGAATACACTCTGGGAATAGAAAGAAATCAGTCAATCACAGGGTACAACACACACAATGCAAACACACACCCTCCCACACACACACACACACACACACACACACACACACACACACACACACACCTTATTTTAGCTAATCTCCTACCAGCATGTTTGTGGACGGAAGGAGGAAACCAGAGAACCCAGATGAAACCCACACAGACATCCACAAACAGTAACCAGAACTTAGGATCAAGCTGGCTGTAGATATCTGACATGGAAATACAGTACTACTCTCTGCACATTTCCTATAATAAAAAAAATAGCAATTCTAATATTTAGAAACCTTGGATGCAGTTTATGATAAATCTGCTAGAATTTATGCATTAATACTGGCTTTAATGAACTTACATAAAATATGTATTTAGAGATATGTTTATCTACTCATCAGCTTTTCATGAATGCACAAGAGATGTTTAGCTCTAAAATTAGGTCCAAAACACACTTTCAGTTTGGTAGAAACAAACATGTACAATATGGTTTGTTCACTCTCTTTAGGATTACATTATTTATCCAGTGACATTCAGTGATGAACAACAGGCAGTGCAGAAACATGTAAAATAATAAACATGAGAAAAACCTTTTATTGTTTGATCCTTTGTCTTAGTCTTGAAAGAGATAGAACTGGAAAATCTTAGTATGAAGCGTGTATTAAACATTAACCCTAAAGCAAGTATAAAGCAAGTATTATTATAAAATAGAATATTGTATAATGTTTCAAAATACATATGTCTTTTGATATTAAGTTTTGATTTTTTTTTATTTAATTTTTATATGTTTTTTAAATGAAAGGGAGTATCACAAGGGGCTATTTACAATTTGCTTGATTTTGCTGATAAACATGTAGTCACCTATCTGCCTTTATCTTCTGCAGATACACAAAAGGAAATATTCATACTAAAGTACATAAAAAAGTATTTTTTTTTATTTTATTATTTTTTAATAATTCTTTTTATGAACCACAATGTGAATCAGTTCACTGTTTATTAAAGAAAAAGTGATGAGTGGCGTTAATAACCTTTACCAATAAAATACACAGCAAATTTTAGTTTTCAGTTCGTGAGGTTTAATGTCAGGAGTGAATTAATCCGACAAGATGAATGAAAACCCTGGAGCACTCCACACTACATCACTGTAGGAGACACACTGACCCATTTGGTCATGACGTGGAGCTCCTCTGGAAAGCGCATTGAGAAGAGCGACACCACGTGGCGGATTAGGGACATGACACGTGGAGTCTCGTGGAACGTCACTGGCACAACACCAACCCCATGACCAGTTACCTACTGCATTAAATTAATACTTTTTTTTTTTACTTCAGCAAAATTGGGAAACCATAAAGAGCTAAACACATCACGCGTGTACAGTAAGGCATCTGCATGAATTTTGTTTGCTCATACTGTTAAACTAATGTGTAATCATTTTGGTGTCTGGGGATATGATGGATAAAATATCCAGAATTAGAGCAGATGCACTTAAAGGTTAGATACAATCCTCCAGAAATTGTGCATATTCAATATCTTTAAATAAACTGTCAGAATTAAATGTGGTACTCTACTTAAACCATGCTACAATGCAAAAGACAAATAAGCTCAAAGTGAAAGGTAACATAATGAGTAGCATTAAATAGAAAGATTTCTGCTTATATTCCTAGAAGTCGATTATGTATAAATGCAGGTGGTTCATGCAGAAGCAGCTTAAATCTGCTGCACTCCCCTCCTCTCACAGATACAGTTTCCATAGCAACCCCTCCTTCTCACTGCCACCATGGTGACCCGGATTTTTCCCATGCATGGATTCAACCTGCACTGGTAACAGGCCTGCAGATATGGATGTAGGCTTGGGTTAATAGGTTGCTATACAGTACCTTAAGGGACAAGTGTGTGTGCTAAGGTGGGAATAAAACAGAAGTTTCAAATTTTGTAAACACTTTACCAATCACATTATATCTGTCCAAATTGATGACCTGATTAAATCAGACTCTATCTGTATGCATACCGTAGAATTCATCACTGTACTGTATGCACATTTTGGTGAGCAAACAGATGGATACACACTTATGCAATCCATTTGCCCTAAGTACAAAACAGTTGCCTTTGTTGGCATATGCTATTTATACTAAATCTGCCCACCACAGGTTAGAAAGAATTGCTCATAGCCTACATGTAATCAAACTCATTTACAGAAAGCAGTCACATTTTCTCATAGCCTACTGTACATGTAATCAAACTCATTTAGAGAAAGCAGTCACATTTTCTCATAGCCTACTGTACATGTAATCAAACTCATTTAGAGAAAGCAGTCACATTTTCTCATAGCCTACTGTACATGTATTCAAACTCATTTAGAGAAAGCAGTCACATTTTTAAAAATATTCAAAATAGTAATCAATAAAGTACAATGTAAAGGTTATTTTTTTATGCTATGTAAATAAATAGTGAAGAAACATCATCTGTCATTTGTGCTATTATTGTGGGCATAGTTTCTCGCTCTTGAGCAGTTTGCTCTTAGGCAAACATTTAGATAAATCAACATTTAGGTAAACATTTCAAAAACACATTTCTTTCACTCAGTATTTTGTTTACCTCTAAAAACTTAGATATATGATGAGATAAATGAAAAGTTAGAATGGAGTTAGCCTATATAGCCAATTCATGCTTTGTAATGTTCAAATTACTGTAAAGTGAAAGTCTGGTACATATGCATTTCATGTCTGTCTGTCTGTCTGTCTGTCTGTCTGTCTATCTATCTTTCCAATCATCCATTTTTTTTTTTTACAGTAGTTGCTACTACAACATCCTTTATGAGATTGCATGCTCGGAGTCTTTTGGTTTTATAATAGATTCAGTTGAAGGAACATCAGAACAGCACAGAATTTCAGACAACTTGATATTGCTGCTACCCAACAGCAACAAGCAGCAAGCAAAGCCTGCAACTATTAACTGTGGCTGTCAGAAGAATCTCACAGCAGCTGAGGGCACTGAATATTCCTTTCTTGGCATCTACCAGAAAGGAGGAGACAGGAATCCTGAACTATGTGAAGCCTAAACAATATAAAGACTTTATACTACAGTATTTCTTGGATATTAGTCCCAACGCAGCCCTGTTTCTAACTGATAATTAGAACTACTTCTTTTGTGCTCTTTGCTGTTAGGAAACAATAGAGAATTGACTTCCATAGGGGCTAAATGGATAAAGCAATGCATAACATAAAATTCATTGGTGAGTAAAGTAAGATGTAATCTTTCACCTTAAAATGATTTAAACCTACCTGATTGATAGGATTCATAAATTGAGTCATAGATTGGTCCTGAAAATCTTTGTAGTATCCTGCAAGCCACCACTACATGGATAAGACCTGGATGGCTGACCACTTGGCCTAAATTAACACTTTCCATTTTGCTACTACTCGGAGATCATTAAGGAGATTAAGTTTAAGGATAAAGGAGTTAATGCTATTGTCAGACACTCATCTCATCACCGGCTAGTCCTCTTCATGATTTCCTGATCTCTGTGCTTTACTCAGTGCTATCTTGGTACAATCTTGGGTATATTCCCTAACATGCAAGGAGACGAAAATAATGAAGGATTACATCTAGTAAAACTTTCACATGATCAGCCTAAGCAGAGTTCTACTTTGTGGAGAAAAGAGATGGATTAATCTGCCACAGTCTGTCAAAAATCTCAACTCAATCTCAGAAGCACATACAATTGTACATGTATCAAGGCAGAAAATGAATGAACAATGGCCTTATACACATCTATGCAGATTATAAATATTTTGTGATACTGTATGGGCTTGCCAATGCCACTTCTGTCTTCTAGACCTCTGCCAACAAAGTCCTCAACAATATACTTGGTCATTTCACTGTAGTCTACAGATAGATAGATAGATACAACTTTATTGTCATTGCATTGTACAGGTACACGGCAACGAAATGCAGTTTGGCATCTACCAGAAGTGCAAAATATAGCAGTCGTGCAAAAGTGCAGATAAATATCTAGCATATTTACAGCAAGTATATATGAAAGCATATACAGTGAATAAATATAAAGGCTATAACAGTGCAGAGATGTGTGAACATACAGGAGTACAGTAAATAAATATAAAGGCGTACAGTGAATAAATATAAAGGCTATAACAGTGCAGAGATTTGTGGACATTATTAAGAATTACAAAATTACAGAAATGGTTCTTGGGCTATGGCATTGGAGAGGAATGTGCAGAGTGAAAGGTTACAAGATTACAGGATTATGGCATTTAAGGAGTTAGCAAGCTGAAAATACAGTCTACTATATATAAAAAATATATATACGAAATAATATAAATATATATATATATATATATATATATATATATATATATATATATATATATATACACACACACACACACACACACACACACACAGACACATGTTAAAGAAAGATAAACTATGTAATATGTACATGTATTGTACAGAGGTTTTATACAGTGTTTTGTTTTGTGTTTGTTTTGTAGTGATCTAGCGGTGTAGTTTAGAGTTCAGTAGTGTGATGGTGGATGGAAAAAAGCTTTCTCTGAACCTGCTGGTTCTGGTGCGTAAGCTCCTGTATCTCCTTCTTGATGGAAGGAGGTTAAACAGTTTATGACTGGGATGTGAAGAGTCCTTGATAATGTTGTGAGCTCTGCACAGACATCTGCTGTGGTGAATGTGTTCAATGGCAGGTAGTTGGGTGCCAGTGATGCGTTGATGCGTTTTGACCACCCTTTGCAGGGCTTTACGCTCACACACAGTGGAGCCTCCATACCATACGGTGATGGAGTTGGTCAGGACGCTTTCGATGGTGCAGCGGTAGAAACTCATTAAAATCCCCGGGTACAGATGAGATTTCTTGAGACTTCTCAAGAAGTACAGGCGTTGTTGTGCTTTTTTAACCAGAGCTGAAGTGCCAGGACAGATCCTCAGAGATGTGAACTCCCAGGAACTTAAAGCTGGAGACTTGCTCTAACTCAGTTCTGTTGATGTTGACTGGTAGATGTCTCCTGCTGTTGGATTTCCGAAAGTCCACAATGAGGTCTTTGGTCTTTGTGGCATGAGGGTCAGGTTGTTGTTGGCACACCATGCTGACAGATTTCGGATCTCTTCCCTGTAGGCCGATTCATCGTTGTTGTTGATCTGGCCGACCACGGTGGTGTCATCTGCATACAGCATACAGCAAATCTCCTCTGGACTGAATATATATATAACATGATCAAAATCTCCCTTCCAATGTGTCCTCGGTAAACCACTTTCTCACTTTCCTTGTATCCAAGCCAGAGAAGACAAATGGTTTCAGTGTGGTAAAAAAGATCTGGATTCTAGACCTCCCTGGAGTTTAATTTCACATGTGCTTCTGTTCTTGTTTATGATTTGTTTACTCTGCCCCATTCTGTGTTCATTGTTTCTTGTCTTGTAAACCCATAATTAGCTTCACCTGGTTAGGGTCTAACCAGGTTGGGGTGCATTTTTCCTGATATTTGGATCCAAGTAATCTCATTTGCAGTTGGAAGCAGCTGGTGGAAAACCTTTGAAAACAAATACTTTAATTTTATTTTTAATTTAAAAATAAATAAGCAGCCACTTTCTCCATGGCACAATTTATAGATTCTGATCTATTTAACCATTCATGTTGTAGCTTTACATTTCATAAAATCATGCAGTTACAGGTCAAGAACTTCAGTTAATGTTCACATCAAATGTCAAAAGGAGGAAAATGTGACCTCAGTTCTATGGCATGGCTGTTGGAGCCTGGTTGGCTGGTTTAAATATTTTGGAAAGTTTGCACAACAGTCTATAGATGTTACACAGAAAAGTGTGGGGAAAAAACAATGAAAAGAAGATCTGTAGACAACAATTCTTTGGTGATGAGAGGAGAGGTCAAGAGAGAACTGCCAGATTAGTTTGATCAGACAGGAAGTCAACGGTAACACAAATAACCACTCTTTACAACCACAAGGAGCAGAAAAATCATTACACAACATGACAAACTTTGAGGTGGGTAAGCTTCAACAGCAGAAGACCCTATCAGGTTCCATTCCTGTCAGCTAAGAACAGACATTCAAGGCTATAGCGGGCATAAGCTCCCTGATTAACGGTAAGACTGGAAAATACACTGCCTGGTTCAATCTTCAGCTTTCCATTTTATTAAACCAGAGCCCACTGTAGCCTTATATTACTACGAATAAATAAGAATTAAAAGTCAGTGTTTTCTCTGAAACAATATGTCACACATTCAGACAACAAGAAGAAGAACAATAATAATATATTTAATTGCTGACCCTTTAGCACCACTAGATGTCGCACGTTGTCTGTCTAAAAATGCCTGAAAATATGGCATGTGGGAAAATCATTCGTTCATTTTCTACCGCTTATCCGAACTACCTCGGGTAACCGGGAGCCTATGCCTATCTCAGGCGTCATCGGGCACCAAGGCAGGATACACCCAGGATGGAGTGCCAACCCATCGCAGGGCACACACACACACAGGACAATTTTTCCAGAGGTGCCAATCAACCTACCGTGCATGTCTTTGGACCGGGGGAGGAAACGGGGGGGGAGAACATGCAAACTACACACACACACACACACACACACACACACACACACACACACACACACACACACACACAAGGCGGGAATCGAACCCCCAACCCTGGAGTGTGAGGCAAACGTGCTAACCACTAAGCCACCGTGCCCCCTGTGGGACAATCAGCAAAAACTAATTTGGAATTTTATACTACATTTACATTTCGTCATTTTCAATAATGAAACTAAAGTTAATAGTATATTCATGAATGAAAACATTCATTTCGCCAAATATGTTAATCTGTTAACTAGGCACTTGGCAAATGTACCAGCTGTTTATTTATTTTTTTGTTCTGTTTTATTTTACGAACATTTTTAAACAGACAATGTTATAATTTAAGTTCACGAGTAGATACAGTGTTGTAATTAACTACACTTATATTTCACTTTTCCTACTTTGCCAAGTAATACCTTTTCAATTAATCCATTGCTCCATAGAAAC
Source organism: Tachysurus vachellii (assembly GCF_030014155.1). Taxonomy (NCBI): domain Eukaryota; kingdom Metazoa; phylum Chordata; class Actinopteri; order Siluriformes; family Bagridae; genus Tachysurus; species Tachysurus vachellii. Next base: position 8,052,252 of record NC_083477.1, on the reverse strand, counting down.
TAACTGATTTTGCTCCTAATGTTGGGAAGTTGGGAAAATCTGAGGTAAAGTTGAAATGGTGATTATACAAAATGAAAAGACATTTAATTCGAATTCATTAACAACAATCTAACCCGTTTTTTTTTCTTTTTGAAGATTTTTTTAAAAAGCGACGATATTCCGAGGATAAATTACAAACACCTTCCATAACACACAATTAGAGAACTACAGTATGTAGAGTGTAAAATCCTTTCTGTGGTGCCTTATTTATTGCACTTAGATTGGAAATAAGGAGCCACTGGGAGCATCAGTGCTGCATGCAGCTTAAACAGAGGCCATAAGACTAGAAGCACAGTGTGCTTAAACACATATAGCCCTAACAAAATGGATGTCTTGTGGAGATAAGCACAGCTGTATATTGGCTGGAATAATGTCCTAGATGTTGAATATATTTATGGCAATGTAAATGAAATATTATAGTGCAAATCTACAGCATACAAACTAAAATCAAAGCAGGAGAACGGCTCAAATTTCAGCTAGAACCCCCACTACGGAATCCTGCACATACCTAGACATACAATGGCTTCCTTGTATCAAGCAGGACACAAGCTTCCTTCACCAAGCTTCCAGTACACATTGGTGCACAGATCACTTCAGTACCAGGACTATGAGCTGCAGGTAAATGTGGAAACCGAGGTGGATTATAAGGGTTATCTCCGCTGGAAGGACGCGGTTATTTCTTTTGTGGGGATATAATTTGAGCTTGAAGAACTGTCTCCATGGATTTATATCGAAGATTCCACACATGGGATTGACAACGGAGAATCGGTTGATCCCATTTATTTGGATTATATCAGGTTTTATGCAAAACAGAAGAAGAAGAAGAAGAAGAAGAAGAAGAAGAAGAAGAAGCCCAGACTCAAAGCAGGTAATGCGGTGAACCTCTACAGAGGAACATGAGACTGTGCTAGACATTACAACTTAACTGCTTATTACTACTACTTAACTGGTCAAAATTCAGTGACTGATTGGGCATCTGTTTGATTAGAACCACACAATTTAAGAGTTTTAAAAAAGGTACAATTGTAAGACAATTCTGTTTCTGTTATTTCTCTTTAATCTTTCCTTCCAGTCAAAAGAACTGTAACAGGTGCAAGCTTTGCTTCATTAAAGTCCATTTGGGCACTTGGGGATGAGTCAAGACCACTTCTGACAAAAATTAGATCGACCACTTAACATGCTTTATTTCAGCACTCAAAATAATTAAAAACATCTCAAATTATTATACATATACAAAATAGGTACAGATCATCTTGTTTTAACCCCCTATTGTGTGTATGCTTCTCTCACTGGTTTTGGGGATCCCTATATCTCTTGCCATCTTTGAAAAGCCCTAGATAAAAACAAAACAAAACAAAACAAAAACTAAAAAAACAACAAATCCTGACAAAAAAAGTGGTAGAATGGAAGCACTGAAAGTAAACATGGGGATGTATTGTAAAGAAATCAGGACAACAACCAAAAAGTGTCAAAAGGTGTTTGGGAAAAATAAGACTCCACCTGCTTATTTCTACACTTGAAAAGACTATGTGCATCAAAGCTTAATTATATTTCCCTAACAAAGGCTCTGTTACAGAATTCGAAGCAAAGTCCTTTAGCAAGAGATGCATGTGTTATAACTGGACAACAAGAGAATGTGATTTTTAGCACCAAAGGTCCTGTGAGCAAGAGTGAAATAATACATTACTTTAGAAACTGCTCTAACACACCATACTAACAGGACCTCATGAAATAGCACCTTTTTCAGCTGCTTCTTTCTTTTGTTAAGCATACTTCTGTGTAAAATCCTAACCTGGTGTTAGTCAACACTGGGTAATGATATAGGTTTCTTTTCTGAGGTAGACATAAGATATCAAAACGAAGTTGAACCCCTGTCTCATATTAAATCTTTTCTGTCTGTGAACAATGATGGTTGTACCTGTTGATCACTTATTCTGATGGGTAGAACACAAAGACACTTAAATGTCATTTTACAGATTTATTCAACACCTGAACATGGTACAAAGCATTTGTTTTCTCTTTTTCATTGTCCTTCTGCAGTGGTAAAAAAGTCACCTGTATGTTTTTTCCTTTTTCCAGGGGGATTTTACACTTTACAAGTATATATTATTTTCTTGTGGCCAGTGAAACAAATCGGTCTTCTAAAGTGTCCTTGGTGTTGGTGGTGGTAAAATAGTGGTCCCGAAAAAAAGCTTGATAACACATAACCACTGTCTTCTGAAGCGTAGTTCTAAGCAAGTGGACCATTCGGACAGCCAAATCGAAGTCTAGGGTTTTTTTAATGCATAGAAAAGATTTTTAGAGAGATGACTGCTAGAAAAAACACACACACAACACACAAACAATTTCAAGTCCAGATTTCTTTTTTACAAGAAGCAGACTGGGCCAACTTCAATGCCAAATTCCTGATCAGGTGCACCAACGTCCATAGGAGCGATGTCAATAATGGGCAGCCGAGATGTTTTCGTTGTTTTGTAGTCGATGACTGTCTTGCCCCATGCACCAGTGTGCGACTGTAGGACATGAACAGAAACGTATAAGCATTGTGATGTGATGGACCATGAAAACAATAGTATATATATACATATACATATATATTTTTTTTACTTTTTTCAGTTCAGTCTGGCTTAATAAAGATTAGACTTAATCTGGGTCTCATATACATATAATGCATTTTTAAAAGTGGCATAATGATATACTAATTGTGTGTACTCCAAGTGGATTGTCAATCTGGGGTTTTATATTTAAATCTAATATTTTTGTGAATCCAGCCCAGACATATACAGGAACACGTTATAAATAATAATGTGGTCATGCAATGGATATAGACTTTGAAAATGACTTACCGTGCAGCCATCTTCAGTGACGCTGTATGTGAAGCGGCTGTTGCCTTCTGCTCTGATCTCAATCTCATTGGAGCCCTGGAGCAGCAGAGCCTTCTTAAGGTTGCCTGTGGCCTGGTCCATGTAGGCAATGCTGTTCTTGCAGTGATATGTAATGTTCTGGGAGGCCTCCGTGGACATAAGGCGCAGGAAGGTAAGTTGGATGTTAACATCCTCAGGCTTGGAGCCCTCACTGCCATACTCAAACTGAAGGGGAAAGAAGAGAGATAAAATAAGTTAGAGAACTTGCTGTATATTACTATGTACTGTATAAGACTTTTAAAAATAATGTACACATTAAGAGAATTCTCACCTGGAAGCCATCAGTCATAGCCTCTCCAAACCAGACATGTTTCTTCTCCTTGATGTTCTTGCTTGTGTACCAGCTCTTCTTGGGAATGTCAGCCTCTGATGGGTAGACGCAGGTCTCACCAGTCTCCATGTTGCAGTAAACCTTGATGGCATCCTGGTTGCAGCCCTGGTCAGGGTCAATCCAGTACTCACCTATTTTATAGAATAGAGGTTACAAAATGACATGCCAAGTTAAATAAAATAAGAACAGCAGGAGTATGTGTTTCATTACACATATACTTTTTCTGATTGAATTCCTCTGTGGCCTGTTTTCATTATACCAAGTCTGTGAAAGTCTTTCTACAGACCCAATATTAGATGAAATGAAAAAAAAAATGAAGACAATTTCTGTCACTATTTGGAAAAGAAATGCTAAGCTATGCATACCGCTCTTCCAGTCGGGGTGGCACATCTTCAGGTCACGGCAGGTGCGGGCAGGGTTCTTCTTGGTGCCATCGGGGCTGCGGATATTCTCAATCTGCTGGCTCAGGGACTTGAGGGTGGTGTCAACCTCCATGTCACGGTCACGCATCACATTGGCATCATCAGCGCGGTAGTGACGGAAAGGATCAGGGGCTTTCTCCTGGGGTGCAGCAATGAAGCCAATGTCGAATCCACCACCGGATGGTCCAGGAGGTCCAGGGGGTCCGGGAGGTCCAGGAGGTCCCTAAATCAAAGGATGGTGGAAAGAATGTTGTAAAATTGCTATCTTCTATGCTGGCTGAAAACTTCAAAATAAAGTTAAAAAGAAATGGCTGCTCACAGCTGGTCCAATTTCACCAGTGCGACCACGGGGTCCAGGAGGTCCAATGGGTCCAGGAAGTCCACTCATGCCATCCTTACCAGAGGTACCAGAGGCTCCAACAGGGCCCTATTATTATATGAAGTCATAAAATGAGGAAAAATCTGTATAATAAAATGTCAGTCTACTACATATGCAAAGTAAAAAAAACTCACTCTAGGTCCAGCAGGGCCAGAAGATCCAGCTGGTCCAGACTCTCCAGGTGGTCCCTATGGTAAAAAAATAAACCATTAATTAAACCAAAATAAAACACAGTTTCTGTGCAGAGCCACTGAATTTTCACATTTTTGATATTATGCACCGTTGAAGGTATATTTATTAAAAGTACTGGATCTTCCATCACGCAAATGGGTCATCACTTACGGGAGGTCCAGGTGGTCCCTGCATTCCAGTGAATCCTCTGTGTCCCTTCATGCCTCTTTCTCCAGCCTCTCCAGTCTCACCTTTGTCTCCACGAGCTCCAGCGGGTCCCTGCACAAAGAGATATATAAGCCTTGAAGTATTATGAACTGTGCTACTGAGCCATAGTTATTCAGATATCTGTGTGTTAACAACAGAATGGCTAAAATACAAACTTACAGCAGGGCCACGGGGGCCAGAAGGGCCAGCAGCACCAGCGGGACCAGCAGGACCCTAATGGAGTAAATTGACAAATGATGCTGAGTGAAGTCAGACACTGATTCACTGTGTACTGATTCAAGTGACACACTAGGTATCTTTACTTGACATTAGTTGTTATAAACACTTACAGACTCTCCACGATCACCAGTCTTTCCAGCAGGGCCAATAGGTCCAGGAGCTCCAGGGGGTCCGGGAGCACCAGGAGCACCAGCAGCACCAGTCTCACCACGGTCACCCTATGAAAGATAAAGTTGCGCAACAAAGGCAAATGACAGTCTGGAAAAATCTATGTTCTTATCATTTTGTGGTAACAGGACTGTATTACAGTTATGGTACTAAATGATAGTGCACTTCACCTTGGGACCAGCAGCGCCATCACGACCAGGAGAACCCTCATTACCAGGAGTTCCCTAATAATGAAATATTGGACATTTAATTATGCACGGTCTATAGATGGAAACAAACATCAACACACATTCCTAACTAAAGTCAAGATGGTGTTAGCCCATTCATAATATGCCTGCATGAATTAGGGGTGCCCACCTCACGACCAGGTTCGCCTGGAGGTCCAGCCAATCCTGGGGGTCCCATGGGTCCAGGGGGTCCACGCTCACCAGAGGGGCCACCAGGTCCCTGCTTACCAGGCTCTCCCTAGAACCAGACAAGAGCAAGTGCTGTATCAATGTCTTTGCAATTCCACAACATACTGAGTACTCTGATGAACCTATCCACTCTGATGGTGGATTTTTAGTATAGACAATAAGATAGGGTAAACTGATTTTTCTGTGTGTGCTCTGGTATGTTTTAAGAGTACAATCGGAATACTCACTGATGGTCCTGGGAGACCAGAGAAACCACGCTCTCCTTTCTGTCCAGGGAAACCAACAATACCACGCTGCCCAGCAAGACCTTGAGGTCCAGGAATACCAGCAGAGCCCTGTTAAGTAAAAACAATGCTGAAGAGAATCTGGTACCTGATAATGTCTGTGCTTAGTTAAAGATAATTTATTTCTTAAACAACATACATACAACATAAATACCAAAAATACTGCACTAGACATAAAACAGTCCCTTATTTATCTTGTAAGACTAAGGGTATTTTAGAGACAGTAAGAGAGACTTACAGTGGGACCCTCAGCTCCGGGAGGTCCTTTCTCACCAGGTGCACCAGGAGCACCAGGGGCACCAACCTCACCAGTGCGACCAGAAGGTCCAGTCTCACCACGAAGACCCTTTGCACCTTCCTTTCCGGGGACTCCAGGAGGTCCAGGTGGTCCAGCATTACCCTGGAAAGGAAATGGCAGTTGAAGGTGTAGTCAAGATATTGCACTGAAGCTACATTGGAGAGATGATTAGAGTATTTTGCTTTATAGCTATACTAAAGAACTTACAGCAGGGCCGGGAGGTCCAAGTCTTCCAGCAGCACCAGGGAAACCAGTAGCTCCCTTATCAAAATAAACAGAGATTAATTTGGATAATCAAAAATTCTGATCTTTAAACAATAATTAAGTAAATACTGAAGCCTTAGTATCAATTAAGAAAGTGATACTTACAGGAGGACCAGCAGGACCACGGGCACCTTTAGCACCAGTAGCACCAACTGGACCCTGTAAGGGAGAAATATTGTGTTTGCTGTATTACATACAGGGTGAAAACTTTACATTTTTATATAAAAAAAAAAAAGCTTTATAAGGTTATCAAACAAGATTATGATGTGCTTTGAATGTTGCTTGCACCTGAGGTCCAGGTGCACCTGTAGCTCCAGCAGGTCCAGGAGCACCAGCATCTCCCTTGGCACCAGTGTCTCCAGACTCTCCCTTAGCACCAGCCTGACCATCAGTACCCTACATGAGAAACATAGACATCTTAAGTGCAACCAGTTCAAAAGTAGCACATACATAAATAAATGATTTGAGTCTTAGAGCTCAACATGATTAGTCTAAAATGGATTTATTAGGTATAACTGGGCCAATGATAAGGTATGTCCAGGCATCTATGCTAAATAATAAATTAGTCTGATTGATTTGAAATTTACATATACTCACAGGTGGTCCAGCAAATCCGGCAGGTCCAGGAGCACCAGTCTCACCACGCTCTCCCTAGAAGTGGACACTAGTCACTAATGGGAACTAAGATAATAGGCAAACACTAGCAGTAAACACTAGCCATAAACATGTTCATGATGTGAAATAGCATAATTAATAATAACCAAATTATTACAAAAAGATTTGTATATTTTTGAAAGGAACTGATATTGCATATGTTATCCAAAAAAAGAAAAAAATTACTCACAGGAGGTCCACGGACACCAGTAGGTCCAAGAGGACCAGCAGCACCAGGCTCTCCCTTGGTAAAGGTAGACAAAACTCTGTTAGCCTCAAATATGTCAGGATATTTGGTGGTGAGTAATAATGGATAGCAGAAGAGAGACAGTGAAGGGACTTACCTTGTCACCCTGAGCACCAGCTGGTCCAGGAGGTCCAATGGGTCCAGTCAAACCACGAATGCCATCCTTACCAGGGGCACCATCAGTACCCTTGGCACCTTGGTCACCCTGTGTAAAAAGGCAATGTGACATCAGTGTTTGTCTGTTGCAATATTGTAATTGCACATTGCACATTGTAATTGATTATGTACAGACAAAAATGTTTAAAAATCAGACACACATTTTATACAATCTACCGACTCACACCATTATCAGTTTTACTGTGTAGAATGTTTTCAACAGTGCATCAATTGCGAGCAAGGACTGTTTTATAGTGAATAGTATGCCCCCATGCCTGTTTTAACGCTGCTAGATGGCTTGGCCATGTTTTGCCAATACCTTCCAAACATGTCTAATCAGATGTGATATGCTCACCTTCTTGGGGATCACAACTCTGATTTCTTTATTACCATATATTTTGTTGTAGTTTTCAGTTTCAGGCTCATTTTTGACAGGTTTGGCTTTCTTTATTTCCTCTCAGACTCCATAAAGATTTAGCGTTTGCAACCAAATCTTATCTTAGATACTCGTATATAATTTAGTGGACAACATGGCTTGATATAGTCCGTATGTTGCTTTTATAGTACGATAAAATTAGTTTACTAATTTTGTGTAATAATCAGTGTGATTTTTTACACACTGAAAATAATAAGGACAGTAACAAAACCATTGCATTGCAAAACATTACTTGAGGAAATTGATTGTAATACATTTATTGTAATACATTTACATTTAATCCAGTCAAAGCTAAAATCTCCATGAAACATGGTGGTACTTACTCTGTCTCCCTTAAGGCCTGGCAGACCAGCAGCACCACGGTCACCAGGCATACCCTGAAGACCAGGAGCACCTTGAGCACCAGGAGCACCAGGTGCACCAGGCTCTCCCTAAAGAAAGAGATACAGAAAGAAAATGGTCAACACTAGTAATGAGCTTAAACAAACTCTCTGCTCTGTATCAGCTCATTGCTGTACTTAACATTTAACCAGAGATTGCATTTCATTCACGTGACAATCAATTTGGATACTTAGCTCTCACCTTGGCACCATCGTTACCAGCTGAACCAGGAGAACCACGTGGGCCAGCAGGACCAGCAAGACCAGGGGCTCCACGCTCACCGGGGAATCCTCTATCACCCTGAGCAGAAAAAAGAGTGTGAGAATGTGAATCATTCTGAGGACTGAAGTTTTGAGTGTCATTAGGTCTGGTCTGTGTATTAGTTAATATCTTCTACAGTACTGAATACTTACTCTAGCTCCAGAAATTCCAGGGGCACCAGCTTCACCAGGCACTCCCTGTAATAAAAAGGATTATACTTGTATCACAAAAATCAATTTTGAAGTTTCTGGCTTACTATTTATTTCCAATTCTCCAGTGCTGGTTGCAATAATGGATAACTCATTATACGCTTGAGAAACAAAATCAATTCAGAATCTACTGTTGACACAATATGCAGGCTGAATATGTTTACTAGGAATTTAAAAGAAGCAGTAATTTTGGATTTTTGGCAAGATTCAGGTCAGTGTATAAACTCTCAACAAATAGTCATTAATTGCTATAATAATTCACTGTCTTAACTTTTTTCTAGTCTAAAAAGGCTTTAGCTTAATGGTACTTTATGATCCTGACCTGTTAGCATGAGGATGTTTTCTGGTGGAGACTAAAAAAACACATTTCTAAGACACTCTGGACAATGCTGGCAAAAGCTGTAAATATAAATGAACGTCTTACCTGCTCACCGGGCTTTCCAGGCTCACCAGTAGCACCCTGAGGTCCAGGCAGACCCTGTTAAAGGAAAAACAAAAATCAAAGTAATGATACTGTAAGAATCACTATACTTTTGGAGACTATGTGTTCTGTAAAGGGAAGTAAGCACTCACCTGGAATCCAGGTGAACCACTAGGTCCCTGCTCACCTCTCTCACCAGCAGGTCCCTACAGACAAAAAAGCAAAAAAACAAAAAAAAAAAAACAAATGTTTTTACAAAAGTGTTTTTGAAATTGAACTAGACCAGAGGATTTAAGAGCATGTGCTAATTGATATATATTGGGATTTATGAATAAATACTCACAGCAGGGCCAGGGGCACCAGGAGCACCAACATCACCGTCCTTACCGGAAGCACCCTACATATACATACATGACCACATAAGATAAGATCTTTCTTTTAAGATAGGATTTAAGATAAGAGTGAGAAAACAGCCATAAAATGTAATGGCTTTTTTTTCTTAAAATGTTATTATGTTGCAAAGAACAGACATTGACACTTACAGGGGCACCGATAGCACCCGCCACACCTCTCTCACCGGGCTTGCCAGCCTCACCCTGCAGAAGTTAAAAAAAGTTACCAAATTGTTTAAGCTATAATATTAATCCCAGTTAAGGTGATAGGATGAAATGTTGAAATACATACAGCAGAACCCTTAGGTCCAGGGAATCCCATCACACCAGGCTGACCTCTGCCTCCAACAGGGCCTGGGGGTCCAGGGCGTCCATCTTGTCCAGCTGGACCCTGCCAGAAATAAAACAGATATATGAGAGATACAATATGTGTATATGTATTTGAAATGTAAATGTGTATTTGGCTTCTAGCACTAGAATTTAACAGACTATACTTACTATGTCATCTATAAAGTTGAATGTAAAACATGAACTATTACTCAAGTACAGCAAAAGCTACATTAATGATTTTGCTATTTCAGTGGAATATTACCATTAGTACAGTTACGGATGTATAAGTTATTAAAACTAAATTAAATTGTGGGTAGTGTAGATAAAATTGAAGTGAAATGATGCATATTTGCTGTCAGTGATGGCTGCTGGGTAATGAAAAATGGAGTAGTAGTTACTTACAGCAGATCCCATCTTTCCGTCAGGTCCAGGGCTGCCAGGGCTACCAGTCATACCCTAGAAAGTAGATTTAAAGGTCAGGAAGAGATAAAGAAATACATTTTGTTTTTGAATTTAAGGGGATTTAACTTGAGATTAATTCGAATTAATAGAATGGACACTGTTTTTAAAATAGCTGCAGTTGCACGTGTCAATTATCAAGCATTTGCTATGTTCCTTTTTTACTAGGCAAAATTAATGTTACTATATAGGACAGCTTCCTGAAGAAAACAATTAATTTTTCCAGCAATCACCATGGTAGTATCCATTCTAATCTTTCTAGTTTTAAGATATAAGAAAAAACTCAAGAAACTGTTTCCTACCTTTGATCCAGGCATACCAGGCTCACCGTTGCGGCCAGGCTCACCACTGGCACCCTTAGGTCCAACAACTCCAGGGCCTCCACGCTCTCCAGGGCCACCCTATAATAATCGATAATGTGATTGATGAGTTCCATTTCACAGAAGAATACACTGTCAATAATTGTCTGAATTGTCCAGCTAAAATTTACCAAGAAATAATATTTTATATCTTACCTTGGGGCCTGCAGCTCCATCAGCACCAGGGAATCCACGGCCACCAGGAGCACCCTATGCAGAGAAGAAGAGATTGATCAAGCTTGTGTTATGCTCCGTTATATTTTCTTTGCAATGTGCGTACATAATCTGAACTAAACAAGTAAATGGCAGAAAAATTGATGGGAAATATATAGCTTGTTTACCAAATCAGAGAAACTGATGCGAAGAAATGGAAACATATATTAGAGCATATGGAAGAGCAGATGGTGAGACAGGTAGGATACATACACGCTCTCCAGGGGGTCCACGACCACCAATAGGACCGGGCTCACCACGGGCTCCTCTCTTGCCCTCCTCACCAGCGGGGCCAGGGGGACCTTGAATTCCAGGTGCACCCTGAGTAGTTATATAGAAGACAGAAATGCAAGTCAGACAATGCAACTGATGGAATCAGAGTTGGAAACTGTGATTGAATATTATCTTATACTACCCTGAGAAGCCTAACTGCATGCAATGCTAACTAAATACTGTTCATATTTGGCTTGGCAAAACTCATATTTAAAAGACTCATATTTAAATTAGGGAAATGGTGCAGTTGGGATGATGCACTTACAGTCTCTCCCTTGGCACCAGCATCTCCCTTGGCACCAGGAGCACCACCCTCACCCTGTAGCACAAGGCAAAAAGCATGTTAATTTTTAAACAAATGACTGCCCAGTTGGTTTACTACTATTGTAACCATTGACAATAAATCTTGTATAAATGTATATATATGTATTATATATAGAAGTATTATATATTTAATATGAATATATAAAAAAGGACTATATATATATATTTAAAAGGATTTGATGAATTGATAACATAAATATATACTTACAGTGTTACCTTTCTGACCAGCAGCACCAGGAGCTCCACTAGGTCCAGGAGGACCACGGGGTCCAGGGAAGCCAGGAGCACCAGCAATGCCAGCAGCACCCTGTAGAGAGCAGCAGAGAGTCAGTGAAATCTTTCTTTGCTTTGGTTAAAAATATCATAAAATATATCTAACAACAGATTGGCAAATATTATACATCATTAAATGCATGATACTTACAGGAGCACCCTTAGCACCAGGAGCACCATCAGCACCATTGTTGCCCTAGAGTAGAAGAAAACCAAAATGCTGGAATCACCGTGAAATCTACCTACTGCTGCAGCTTTGTAATGAATAATTTGCTGTCAAAATCAAGTTAGGAAGATCCACTCACAGCAGGTCCAGCAGCACCAGCAGGGCCAGGGCTACCAGGCTCACCACGAGCACCTTGGGGTCCCTCACCTCCACGAGCTCCCTGAGGACCAACCTCTCCCTGAAAGGTACACCGAAAACTGATTCATTTCATGCATCTTACATCAGGAGGTCAGTTTCACTATCCTGTTGTAAGACAGGAAGATGGCAATCATGAACCCAATTTTTTTGGGATCCATTGCTGTTTGGTGAGATACATAAATGATGAAATAAATGATACTGTCTGTGATATAGATAAAACCAATAGGACATATTTATCTGACTTCAAATGTCCTTAGTTAAGTCAAGCTTCGCCAATTTTCCTTATTTACCCTATTAACACAATGACACAGAATGACCTCTACTTTAATTAGGTTTAGCTCAGCAGACTTTATTTTTATGCAGGTGCACTTACTTTAGATCCAGGGCCACCAGGGAATCCGGGGGGACCAGCAGGGCCAGTTGGGCCCTAGAACAAATGATAAAAAGTATGTCAGGCCTCATATTTGATTTAATCTGCAACACTAATCTTTAAATAAAGTCAAAACCAAAGTATTAGCATGCAACACAATTTTTATTGTGGGTTAAAAATAAAAGTTGGCTACTCACAGGAGGACCAGCAGCTCCAGCAGCGCCATCGTTACCACGAGCACCCTGTGGAAAAGCACAGGTGTATTAAAAATACAAAGGATTTCAATCTTAATATAAAGAAAAGTCAAAAAAGACAATGTATCTGCTCATGAAAATATCAAGAATTACTCTTTCCTGATATGATAGACGGATGGGAAATGTTTACTTGTATGTTATCAGTATCTGAGAATTTTCACTTTGTGAACTGTGAACATCATTATAATTAATTTGCTACTAATATATTTCCCTTAGTTGAGTCTATAATATAGGTGGAGGTTTAGCAAACAAAACCTATGCTTTCTATACACAATTCCAGCACCTGATTTGTGAAATTAGGTGTTCTTATTTAATGCTTTATTCAAGTTTTAATTCCATACAATTTAAGGGATTTAAGGAGCACAGGCTTGGTCTAAAGAAGTGCAAGTTTTCACTGATGTGATATTCAAAGTCTTTAGTTCAGTGTGTGAAGTTACTTACAGCAGCACCATTAGCACCAGCACGGCCTCTCTCACCAGGAAGACCACGAGGACCCTGAGAAAAAAATCAGATAAACAGAGGTCAGGACGGAGCAGAGCCACAATATATAAACTTTCATCCTTTATTAATTATTAATGAGATTATGAATATGATGTTTTGAGATATTGGGGACACTCACCATAGCGCCAGGGGTTCCATTCTCTCCAGGTGCACCAGCCTCTCCCTGTGGGGCAAATCATGACATTATAAATCACTGCATAGTGTAATCTGCTTTGCCTAATGCAGTTATATAAAGAAATAGGAACGTGAAACAAACCTTAGGTCCAGCAGGGCCACTATCTCCCTTAGCTCCATCTAGACCACTGAAACCCTAAGATAAAGAAGATGAAAAGAAAGATTCAGGATAAGATGTTGCTGAGATCCACCAAGTTCAAGACAGTCCATGTTTACTGGCAATGAACACCCACTCTGTGTCCTTTGATTCCAGGAAGTCCGGGAGTTCCAGGAAATCCACGAGCACCCTGAGTAAGAAAGCAGACAAAATTGAGTGAGATCTGACAAAATTATGCCAAATGTTTATGTGCATTGTTAACAAAACCAAATTTAAATGCAGAGGTACTAACCTGTGGGCCAGCAGGACCACGGTCACCAGGGCGACCAGGTTTACCAGACTCACCCTACAGAACACATTAGGAGTGAATAAAAAACTGGAGGTGACAAAGAATTTGACCAAGACTGCAATCCATGTATACATGTTTTGAGTCACATTAGCTGACACTATTGCAGATACACTGTGCATACTGGATATGCACATAAGCTAATATTGTGAATATTCATTAGTAGTTGAGATGGTCTGAGCTACTCACATCTTCTCCGTTCTTTCCAGGAGGACCAGCTGGACCACGGGGACCCATTGCACCCTGCAGAAGAAAAGCAGAGCCAACCAGGTTAGCCATGTGTGTATGTGTGTCTATGTGTGGGTATGTACTTGAGAAAATTATAAGAGACAAAATTATAAGAACATTACTTAAACATTTGTGCCTCTGAACCATTGTTCATTTATTATTTTCTCATCTTTTTTTTATTATCAGGGAATGTGGTTATGTTTATGTTTGAGGGGTTATCCATGATGTATATTCAGACACTTACAGTAGCACCAGGCTCACCAGGCTCACCAGGAGGGCCAGTAAATCCTTGAGGTCCCTATAGTCAGAAACAAAGCACAAATGAAAATAAGCATCATATCTTTAATCTAAAGGGAGACTAAGGATCAATTAAAACAGGTCCAAAAATCAGTTAAATTCACTTCATTTACTTATAGCTTCACAGTAATCATAGGTAATGCTAGTAAAAAGATTTACTGCTAAACAGCTTCTGATAGCTGTTCTAGCACTAATATATTTATGCATTGCATTTAGAAAAATACAATAAAAAACATGATTCTTTTTAACGGACTGTATATATTGTGAATTAAAACAATGCTTACAGAAAGTCCAGGAGGTCCAGGGGGACCACGAGGGCCCATGGGTCCCTAAAAGACAGAGAAAAGATTGAAATGTAGCAGTGAAATGCTTTTATCATCCATCCATAATTTATATAACATTTGTTTAAAATAGCATGTGTATAATATTATGTCATGTCAAATTACAAATCACATGAGGGAAGGTGAGAAAATCTTGCTTCATTTGTAACTAATGTAGTTTAACTAATAAATACTGAAAATGTTTTATAGAAGTACCAGGAAATAAAATAAATTGTTGTAAAATTGCTATTGAACTGATTATCTAATGTTCAAGGTGGTGCATTCAGATTTACTGTAAAGGTAGTTTAACCGTAGTTGTGGAATAGGAGTACAATTTAGTATTTTACCTATTTTAAGAGAATTTAGTTGTGGCTCAACCTGATGATAGATGTTAGAAAAGGGAGACATAATAATTTATAGTGTTGTGGCTAGTCAAGCCGTTAGGATTTAAATTATGACTCTGGGATTATACTAAATGTATAAAGTTGTGATATATGGAATCCTTTGTAAGCTGTTTTGGTGTATGCATGTCTGATCTTACCATTGGGCCAGGAACGGCCATGGCAGCACCACCAGATTTCTCATCATAACCTCCAGACAGCTGAGGAGAAAAGTTCTGTGGAAAGTAAAAAAAGAAGCAGGGTTACAGGTGAGTAATTATACAGAGCCATTTTTGTATTACATAGAACTGTTGTGCTTAAGTATTAAAACCAGTTTGGCCAAATTAATGTCCTAATGGCTCATACTACAATGTCAAAGGAAGATGAGCACATGAGTATTAAAATGCATATCAAGGGTGCAAATAAGTTAAGAAAAAAACAGTAAAACCATCTCACAAAGAATTTAGTATTGATTTGACTCTTTTTCATAGTGTCCATGAAGGAATACTGCAAATGTCAGGTCTACCTACAGGGCGCTGTCCGTTCCAGTGGTGCTGAAATATATTTGTACTATGACCTGCTTATTTCTTTTGGCTTTCTCATGTTTTGATCTATGGCTCACCTTGGATTATACATCAACCTGACTGATCAGGAGTAACTAAGGGCATGATAAATTGCTTCTCTTTCTGTATGGTCTGTCTGGTGCTGTTCTTCTCAAGGTGTCTACTTACTCCGCCAAGGCCAGGAGGTCCAGGGGGGCCTGGAGGTCCAGGAAGTCCAGGCTGTCCAGGAATTCCGTCATTGCCGGGAGGACCAGGAAGACCCTGAAAGCAGAAGAGCAAATGAGAGAGGGTATGAGAAACAGAAGTTTTGGGTAAGAAATAGCTCTTGCCTTTTATTATGCTTACATTCTCTCTCATTCTCTCTCTCATTCTCTCTAATTGATTTTTGTATTTGTATTAACATCTGTTTTATTGCATATGGCATATATGCATATATACCATCTAAGTGTAGATGAATTGCATTCAGTCAATGGTCTGCTGCATGTTTACATTAAGAACAATTGTTATTTATAGTAATTATTCATTTAGTGCAAATAAATCCAAAGATAAAAGCCATGGATCTGTATTCCATCTGTGTTAAATATCTGCACAAAAACACATCTGTGGTGCATATTATCTTTAATTCTATCTAGAATTGTATGAATAACAACTAACCAATAGAATAGAACTGTGAGAAATAACTTGCTATAAGAATGCAGAATAAATACTGACAGTAAAATAAATCCATCTAGACATTATAAGCAAATATTATTGTAGTATTGTACAGTGTAAATAATACATAATATGCAAATTTTAATTTAGCATTGGAGATTTTACCATCTACAAATTTGACCAGCTACAGTGTATTACAGTTAACATAACATTACAGTTATTGTTGAAAAATCACAGACTGTCTGTATAAAATGTTTTTTTCTTCCCATATACATCTGAACAATATGTAAAGTGAAAAAACAATAAAGCTATACAACATTAGTCATGGTAAGAAGAAAAGAATCCTACCCTGTCACCCTTCTCACCAGGCTCACCCTTGGGTCCCTAATAAACAGCAAAGAAATAATATAAAATTAGCTATTTGTGTTTTTCACCACAATATGAAGAATAAATCTTATTTATACAAATATTTTGCAGCATTTCATGTGATTAATGCATCGTGATATGACTGCAATTTAAACTAGGCTAAAAAATAATGGGTAACAAACAAATGAGTAAATCAGTACAGATAACATTATTTAACATTATTTTAAATAGCTATAATAAAACAGATATTACCTCAACTCTGGGTTCTTGGAAATCTGGTAAATAAAAAAAATAAATAAAAATGGAATAATGATGTAAATGATTTATTTCTAAATACAATAACAGATGTTTTATCCTTAGTAAGCCCATGACCTTTAATAACTAATAATATGACTGTGACTCTGTATCCTGTATCATCCTCCCGGATTTACTAAGAGGCCAAAGATCCTGGTAAAAATGCGTAGTTTGGCCTAGGGATGGAACTGCACAAGCTCTAGTATAACAAGAGCAATAATATTTCATCTAGAAAATGGAATTATTTCTGAAATCCAGATGAATTTTTGGATAAACTCTAGTATGCTTTTCTCTGAAGCAAACAATATAAGGCCCTTGATGATAAACTATTAAAGTAAGTCACTGGTGCTTTGCCAAAAGCAAATTTCCCACCATAAAAAAATGGTGGCTAACATGAAACCACACCCCATTTTCAAAATAGTGCAATGTATTTCTGTCTTTTCATAATTAGGCTTTTGCAGAATATGCAGCAGTTATAAAATACTACAGTGTAGTCCAAATGCAATAAGATCCATATAATGTGCTCTATTTAGTTATATACCAAAAATGTGTAAATATATATAATGAAATGGGCATGGCTTTGGCGACTGTCATGGAATGATGAGCATGAGTCCATTTACATGAAATACATAAATTCCCTTCTCTGCAAGCTTAGAGTTTTCTGATGTATGGTTTGAAACTCAGAAGTTAGCCAGCATACCATCATCAGGGCAGACTGGGCAGCACTCATCAGGGGGAATCACTGGGTTGGCGCAGTCACTTGTGTCCTCGCAGATCACATCGTCACACATGACAGTGCCGCTGTCGCACACGCAAATCTGGCATGGCTCTGGTTTCCACACATCACGATCATTGTAGACCTGACCGTCTAGTGTGCAGCTGCTGCCTGTGCCTAAAGCAGAAGAAGAGAGACAATGTCAGTTTGTAGCCCCTCTATATAGTGTGGAAAATAATAATAATGAAAATAATAATTATAAGTTTGAATTATAAATAATAATAGTAATAATAATTATTACTGTTAGGCCACAATCTCATTAGTTTAATCTCATTAGAGAAAAAATATTTGCAAGCATTTGAATCATTTAAGTTTAAACAGTGATGTGGGAAATTTTATTTATTTATTTATTTATTTATTTATTTATTTTATTATTGTCCACGTATGTCCATGACTTGGGCTAAAAGGTTAAACCATCATGTCAGAATTTTGTATTATTTATTAGCCACCGTTGCATTTGGAAATATGCATACGTGTATACAACTGTGTGACTGTACGACACCAGGTGGCGCAACACCGTGTAAAAGTATACCCAAAAAAAAAGGGAAAAAAACTTCCACGTATTGTGGGTTTGAGTGACTATCAGAAAATAATTGAAAACTGTCAGCTTGGCAACGACTTGCGTTTTTTCCTTTGTGGAAAGTGTGCAGAGTCAACACATGTTTTACATTATCACAAAAAAAGTGGGGAGGGGGTGAAAAAGGTGGGGTTTCGGAAACAGCTGCCAAAATATTAAATTCCAAGCATAGCCACGTGGAGGCGCTGTTGGATTACGGGAACAGGACTCACCCTCACTTAAAAGTGACAAAGATCTCATAACTAACCCAACAATTCGATTAAAATTCTAATTAAGAGAATTAGATTTCGTCTCAAAATCACTCGCCAGCATTTTTAATTCCAGTTTTAGACAAAGTCACATACTTCTGCTCTCAAGAGTTTATTCAGCTTTATTCTACGCCATTCACTCCATCCACTGATCCAAAAATGAGATCATCACTTTTTCCACGAGAAAAAAAACACACACGCTTAAGGTATTTCATATAACTCAAGGGAGTGGAATTTGCTAAAATCACATCTCTTATAAATTTTATTTTTTGTTCCAAGCATGCTGTGTTCTAAATTTGGAGTATTTACACACACACACACACACACACACACACACACACACACACACACACACACACAAAGCATGTCAGAAAAAAGTATCAGGTTCTGTCATTTTCTCCTGCCCGTCTAAAGTTGAAGGTAATGTTAAGATGCAGATGTTAGAAGTTGTAGCTGCAGGGTGTAGATAGCACATGGGTGGGTGGAGGGACGCTTCTTCAAACCTGCACCAACTTGCCTCCACAGGCTCAAGCTCGCAAGCACGCAAAAAGGGGTCACTAGGGTCTAGTGCACCTCAAAACCTGGAACTTTTTCTCCACTACCATCACTTTCAAAATGAGCAGTTCACAACCACAAGAATGAGTAAACGCAACTGAACAAAGAGAACAACTTTACAAATCCAGAGGAGGCAATTTCCCTCTGGGGAATCTGCCTTCTCCATCCTGGTTATTCCCTCCGTTAAGACAGATACAGCAAAAAGAAAAAAAAAGAAGAAAGAAATACAAGAAAAAAGTTATACTCACGGTCGTCCTCCCCTTGCCCCCTTGCTAAAAGCACTGTTGCGCTGAGCAACAGCGCCAGCCGGATATCCACAAAGCTGAACATGTCTAAATATTAGACATGTAGACTCTTTGAGGTGAGGGAAGTTATCTTTTTTCTCCCGTTAGACTCCACTCATACACAGTAGGGTCCGGTCTTCTCTGATTCCAGTGCGGACCCCAGCAGAAACTCCCTACTGCCCAAGCAAACTTTTTGCTCAAGCTTTTATACTCCAAAGTTTTGGGGAGGTACCGGCCACACCAGATAACTCGGGCATGTTCCCATTTAACGGTGAAGAGGACCTCCTTCATCGGACTAAGGGGTTGTCTTAAACACGTTTTTTTAGCCCTAACATCTGAAGAAACTTGATCTTTTAAAGCAAGGTGAGAGTTAGCCAGCAAAAAAAAAATATATTTTTGGTACAGTTGGACAGAGTGGCATGTCATACGTATCTTTCAGCTTAAAGTTAGTGATGTACTGCAGAAACGAATGGAGGAGATTTGCAGGTATTTGCAGTACACAGATCTCAGTAGACATATTTGTATGACACGACTTTAATAGCAAGCCTTTACTGCTTAATGCACTTTTATTCTGCTACACCACTTACCAAATATATATACTGTGACTTGCACTATATATACGCTTTCATCTCTTGAAACTTTTTCTCTATGCAGATGTGTTTACTCGTGCTATATGCGCCATATGCAAAATAACTAGGCCTGTAAACAATTCAGTTAAATTGTTACAAGTGGTGCAAATATGATCACCTTTAAAATGAGTGCATTTATAATAAATAGTTTGCATCTCATACAGGTTTATATATAAAAGTCACATTAAAATATGGGTGATGGCAAACTGTTTACAGTGCATGGGTAGGTTCTGAACTTTTTTTTTCCTTTTTAATACAAAATAAAGTAATAACATGGGACTGATCACATCAGCATGTGAATTGAACTTGGAATTAAGTGCGTTATTTCTAATTCTTATGAAATGCAGGTCCAGTTTAGAAATTGTTGATTCCAAATCATTTTGAAAATTGCAATTGTTTTGTTTTAAGTAAGAAGATTTATTAAAATCCAAAAAGCAGACTAGCCACGTTTGAGAAAGTGAGAGATGCTGAACTTCACAGTCCCACAGCACTGCGTGCGCTCCAACGCGCGCCACGCACAAGCCGCTGTGTGCACATGCGTACTGACGCTGTAAGAAAAAAAAACAATAGAATTTCGACTTCAGGATTTCATTTCTCTTCCGCAGACGTCGCATCTATGTGAGGATCCAATCACAGCACTGCACCCTCATTCTTTAACTCCGTGCATTTTCCGCCATCCAAGAACTGACTCTGCTTTCTTTTTCCTATTAAAACACCGGGAGGTGAAAACACCGTGTGCGCTCGTGAGAGAAAACGCCACCTCATCGCCTTCAGGTGCGTTTAGGTTTTTAGTCTCAGAGGAAAACTCCTGCTCTTCATTTTAAAACAGTGACTGCTGAAGAAGTGCTGCCAGTGTAGCTATAGGGGGGATTCAAATAACAGCTCTTTGCATTAGCACATAAAACCTGCAGATAGAAAACAGACAGCAGAAATCATTCTATGGAATGTTTATTTTCTCTGTCTAAAATGATATACGTTGATTATAAGACAAACTGAACTTCTGTTACAACTATTACAACATAAATAATACATCATGATATATAAACATTTCCGGCGTTGATGTAGGGCTGCTGCCTTACAGTCCTTGGTTTAATCCTGAGCTCAAGGTGTTAGAGGATATTCTCTCTATGTCTGCGTGGGCTTCCTCAGGGTTTCCTTGTTTCCTCCGACCTTCTAAAAACATGCCAGGCTCCAGAGGCACTGTGACCCTGACCAGGATAAACGGTTATTAAAGATAAATGAAAACGAATGAAAGTCGATTACTGTTGATATTGTTAATATGCTTATTTAAGATTCATAGAGAATGAATAGCTTTTGCTGGGCTAATTAAGTAAACTAAACTCCTTTTATTTTGCTTTCACCAAAAAAATGCTTCTTGTATTGTTACAAAATAGGTCAGGTTGGCACAAGGGGCCATAACAAAACAAAAAGGTAAGACGGTGAAAACATGAATACCCCAAATCACTTCTACTTATATAACCCTGAGCAGAAATGTACAAGCGGTTGAAAAAATCTCCCACACAAGCATCATACATGTTTACAGTAAATATTGGCATTCAAGATTGCATTGCAAAGAAGATTTATTGAGAAATAATGACACCTGGATGCTTAATAACACAACCCACCAGCCTTCTCTTGGTGTTCCCAATGTACAGTCGATTGCATAAATAAATATATATGTGATATTTATATTTTTATATAATAGACATAAACAATAACGTAATGCAAATACATACAAAATTAAAAACACTCCTGCAGTGAAGCAAAAGGACTTCCCATTCTATAAGAAATTAGTGCCAATTTTTAGCCACAGTTTTATTACTGTAGTTGAATGTCATTCCCTCCAAAATATTCTGTGCTTTAGCTGTGAATAGTTCATAGGCAGTTGAAATTGTTCTCCACACATGTGAAGGTATCACAGTCCATCAGTTATAGACTTTTTTATTTATTCACTTTTATGGAAAATTCACATTTTACTGTTTCAGAAGAGGTTATATAAGCACTTGTGTTTAAGCTGTGAGAAAGGAATGAATTACTGTAAATAGGAATTACTGACTGTTGGATTTATAATGGTGATATTCAAAGATTTGTCATTTCAAACTCATTTAAATTACATGTGAATAACAGCTACGTTTGAACCCAGAGCAAGCAATACCAAATGTACAGTCCAGGATTGTGGGAATGAAGAAATAAACAGCTAAAATGTTTTAGCTATAAATGCAGCAAATGTAGCAGTCATCCATATCTGAGAAGTAGTACATATATTTTTTTCCAAAAGATTCCAACAAGAAGACCTTCACATTAAGGACCCATTTGGATATAGCTGTGCCGTTATAAACCTGAAGGCCTCCATCTCTTCTCAGTCTGATCTTTGCTGTTTAATAATGCATACAGGGCTGTATTTCAAGAAACTGAAAATTTATGGCAACAGAAGGGACTTGCTAATGAATGAAAATAGAAGCAACTGAGAAAAGTCAAGTGTTAGTACTTATCCATGGAGAATGAAGACTTCTGGGAGCTTTCATCTTGTCCAAAGTCAGCAGGAACAAGACGGGTCCAAGCAAAACACAGAGAGCTCAGATAGCTCCAACCTGGATAAGACACAGGGGAAAGAAGAACCTAGGGTTAGAGTTAGAGTATTTATAAAGCATTGTCTTTTCATGCCTGTATTTAGGGAATGTGTATTACCATGTGAGACAAGATATAGATTCAAGAAAATGTCATTTTACATCTTGGTTGTATTACTTGGTTGTATTTACTGTGTTTTGTGCTGCACTAATTGAGCCCATTGTATATCCTATAAAAAGAAATCAGGTTAAAGTATTCTGTGGAGAAATGGGATTGGGAATGAATGTTGACTGAAATATTTTTACATAGAAATTAATTATAATGAATGCCCATTTCAAACAAGGTAAAAATAGTGATCTTCACTGAGGAATGTTGATATTAATGCCCAACTATTGTGTCATTAAGATTTCCAGATCAGCCTCACACAGTTGAAAATACTAGTGTTTGATGGGAAGGTGTCTGTTTTAGAGAACCAGGTGTTCCTACAGTTTCTGTGCTTTCAAGAAACAGAATCCTGGCATGACACAAATACCAATGTTACCCCATTAAGCAACCTTTGCAGCTGTTGCTCTTTAGGAAGCTCTTCATGTTTTCTTGGTGTTTTGCAGTTATGTTTGAAAACCTAAACATAAAAACATAAAAAGAACTGCTGTAATGACACATGTATGTTTATCAAGGGATAATGGAAATAGATCCTCAAAGCATTAACAGTGATCCTGAATGCATTTTTAAAGGTATTACGTCCTTGAGATACGTCCCAGTGACACATTTTTACCCTGAAACGTGTAGCTTAGTAAAGTGCTTTCCTAAGTGTATGATAAAGAATTTTTCCAATGGCATGTGGAGAATAACAGATGGGATATTGAGTCGGTGATCATGAGATCATTTGTCTTCCATTTTAATTTAATTCACAAAGATATATTAAAATTTTAAGAAAAACTTTCGTCTGATTGCTTTTGATTCAGTTATTTCATTAGTTGATTCGTTATACTGCCCCTAAACGAATCAACATGAATCCTGGACAATTGAATCTCTCAAGAAAAAAATTACAAAAATATACAAAGCACACCAGAATATACATTGTACATTCCGTGTTCATTATCAGGCATGCATTTGCTTATTGCTCAAATGTGTTGTAAACTTCAGTGAAAGTTAAAGCAATATGTTGTCCAATGCTAAAAGTAGTATTTACAGCAACTACGTACTAACTACACTAACCAAACATTTTATTAGGAGCAATTCTGCACATTCCTACAGTAATCAAATCAGCCAATCATGTGGAAGCAGTGCAATGCGTAAAATCATGCAGATACAGGCCAAGAGCTTCAGGTAATGCTCACATCGACCATCAGAATGAGGGAAAAATGTGATTTTGATTGTGCCATGATTAATGTTGCCAGATGAGCTGGTTTAAGTATTTCTAAACTGCTGATCATCTGGGATTTTCATATACAACAGCGATTTAAATTTACTCAGAAAGCTATAATTAAGGAAAAACCTCCATTTAGCAGCAGTTCTGAGGACAGATGATGAGAGAGATCAACAGAGAATGGCCAAGCTGGTTTAAGCTGACAGAAAGGCTACTCAGATAACCACTCTGTATAAGTGTGTTGAGCATAAAAGCATCTGAGAATGCAAAGTCTTGAGGCGGATGAGCTACAACAGCATAGTGTTCAAGTCGAGTTCCACTTTTGTCTCTACGTACAGAAAGCTGAGGCTGCAGTGGGCACAGACTCGACAAAACTTATAAACAGATATGAGATAAACCGTAGCCTGGTCTGATTAATCTCCCTCTTTGCTGTGGCACACAGATGTTAGGGTCAGAATTTAGTGCCAACATCATGAACCCATGGACCTAACCCAGTATTCGTATAGTGATAGTGTTCCTAATAAAGTGCTACTTTTTACACAGAGTGTGATTACGTCCCCTGATGACTTCTGCATGACAATTATGCTAAATCTTTTTTTTCCCCCTTAGAGCTATATTGAGTTGTTTCAGTATTATATTAATAATCAGGCTACACATTAGACAAGCAAGGAGATGATCAGCTGAAGAGAAATTTGTAGCAGTTGATTTAACCACAGAGCTGATTTAAATTTAAACTCTGTCCAGGTAGCATGGAAAAATACTCTACTCTGGAGCTAAGGTCTGCCAGACTCTTGAAAGCAAATTATCTTGGAATGGAAATACATATGAGGAATCTGAAGAATGGAACTGGGATAAAAATTTGATCTGACTATTTCGGCTTTTCTGTCATTATCTGTTCTTTTTATTCATATAGAACAATTAAATTTTTCATAATAAGAATCTTAAGAAATTGTCATGAAGGTAGGATGGTATAGAAATGTAAGTCTAGTCACGCCTTCATCATGCACATAGTCCTCCTACGGTTGTTTCCTAAAGCTTATTGAATAAGAAGTGCAGGAGTGGAACAGAGGCAGCTGGGGTTTTGGGTGGAAATAGAAACTGCCATTTTACAGAATCTCCTCATCCGACCCTGGTCTTTGTAATCTATAGTTGCGTGGCGAACGTCTCTCTGGGTTCAAACTGGTGATTATGGGTGGAGTGCTGCTGGACTGCATAGCAGCCTGGAGCTTGAGTGGAGACAAACTTTGCTCTGCTCTACTGAGAGGAAACTTTTATATCTTTTTTTTTCTCTATGACTTTCTCATCGGTAACACAAAAAAAACAATAGTTAATTGAGATTGGAATGGAGAGAGAGTGACTAAGAGAGAGAGAGAAAGAGAGAGAGAGAGAGAGAGAGAGAGAGAGAGAGAGAGAGAGACAGAGGATCAGTAATGTGGGTAAAATCCTGCTTTCAAAACAGAAATGTTGAATTACATTTACAGGAGCAAAATGATCAGCATGAAAAAAAAAGTAAATGTGGTCACAGATTTTAGTGTAGTGCATTTTAGATAACTTGTCTCCCTTACTCTTACTTCCTTGCATTATATCCAATCATTGATTGCTGTAATAAAAAACTTCCATTTTAATACCAAACATAAGTCATTTTTTATGGCCCATAGCCAATAATCCTTTGATTAAAGCCATTTAAGGCGTTTTGGGCCATTTAGCAACACCTGAGTATCACAGCAAGTTATGAAGGCTTTATGATAGCTACTTTTCCATCACCCTTCATAAGCAAAGACTAATGAGTACATCCTCACAAAGGGCCTGACCCAAAAGGTGCCTAGTTTTTAAAAGCCCTCTGCTTTTATGAACGGAAGCCCTGCTTTTGAAGTGTTGTGTGAAGCCACATGGTTGCTAAAAGCACTATTAGCGGGTGGGGGCCAACAACACACTTAAGCCTAATAATCATACATTACACACACACACACACACACACACACACACACATATTGCATACATCAGCAAAATATGGACCAGGGCACCAGTAAATTGGACATCTCGGCATCTGTCTTCAGAGCTTTAGAACAGCTTTTACATAAGCTACTCATCACCTGAGGCAAGGTTTTATCCTCTCCTCTCATCTTGTATTGTTAAATGACTTTGAGTCTTGCACTTTTACTCTGCCATAATGTTTGACTATAGAAAAGGTAAGAGTAATGAGAGAGACATTTCCTTGACTTGTCATGTATAACATCCTTTAGACTTTTCATGAGATTTGAGCACACTACTGTCAAAACTGTGGCTGCAGCATTATGACAGAAATCTGTATTCTTGAACCCCTTAAAGTGTCATTGAATTATCTAAATTAAATGTTCAAAACTACTAGAGAGGGGTTCCAGACGTTTAAGAGGTTAAAAGTCTGATTAAATGATAAGGACTAGAATTTGTTAAAACAACAATGTGAGATATCTAATTTAAAACTGATTTGTTTTTAATTGATAAGCATTTACCATCGGTTGTTAGAATTTAGAAGTTACATTAGGAATCAATTAATTTGCACAATAATGCAATAGCATTTTATTCCTATTTAATTTAATCAAATTTACTATTGAGCTACATAACCAGATGTTGCTTAATCAAACACACATTTTTAACTGGGGTCTAAAACAACATTAAGATTTTTAAACCCAGGATTATATAGATTTTCAGTGTATCAGTTTAGAAAGTGTTATAAAAGTATACAGTAAATGGCTTGATCCATATATTTTAAATAAATACTTTGAATGATTCATTTATTCTCATGTAAAAAAACCACCGTGATAACATGCCCTGTTGGCTTTTTGGAATATTAAATGAAACCTAATGAGCATGCAACCAATTTCGGTAGTTAGATACCTCCCCGTATGTGGTTTACTGCTTGTAGCAGCTTGTGTGCAGATGTTTCTATATGCAGTGTTTGCTCAAGGCAGTTTTAAGGCAACATTTTGCACTGAGAATAGGCAACATGTAGCTACCTCATTAGGAGGAGGCCAATCATTCAGATGGCATCTTTTTAAGTTAAAGTCACGTTTTCCTTATTAAAAATGTGTGCTTTTTTCTTGATTTTTTAAATTTACTTAATTTGTTTTAATTGGATTTATTTATTTATTTATTTATTTATTTATTTATTTTTACAGTTCTTTAAATTCAGCCTTATTTATCCATGGCAGACAAACTCTATTCTGCTTTTAATATCATATTAGATAAAATATAGAGTGGTGAGCCTTCTCTGATTATTAGTCATAGAGCAGACATAAACCTAAATGAAATAAACCACACTCACACACAAATAAGAACACCACACTGTGCTTATTTCCATCCTTCACTCAATCTTCTGTGCTTGGCATCTGGGAGAGTAAGAGTCGTGTAGCCTGGGTTACCTTCTTGTGTGTTTAGTGTCAGTTTGTATACACACACTTGTGTGCTAAGGCAGTTAGCTGCATGCTGAGAGACACACTTCAAGAGCTCTTGTTGGCAGTTAAGGGGCAGGGACGATTAGCTCGTTGGCGCCTGCTTTTGCCATGGTGCTTCTGTTGCCCAGCAGGTGAGGAAACTAACACGTAGATGCAGACACACATACAAACTCATGCGGGCTTTACAGTGTCAGGAATCACTTCACCTACGGGGCACTCGGTGCCAAGTCACACCCTACAACATAACATGTGTGCAGAACTCATTGCTTGAGTAAAAGGGTTTCTGCAGTTGCTGTTTCAAGATTAGTGGTATGCTGTTGAACATGACATAAGTTAAACTATTTGACAGATACATTTACACAAATCATTCTTGCAACATCACATTTATTATTAATTTTGAATAAACTGCTGAATACTCGATTCTAATACTGGTCTAAAAGCAAAATATATGGTTTTAATAACAGCAGCTCTGATAGATGTGTTATATTAATTCAATTTATCTTTCTAATACATTACTATTACTTCTATAATAACAAGTTAAACAGGGACATATTTATTTATGTAAGTGAACAGAAACAGGAACTAGCATTAATTATAAATAAATAAAATATGATGTGCTTTAATTAATAATAAATAGTCATCACTGGAAATTGCTGTGTATAAGAAGAATAAAACACCTCAGCTTATTCTGTTATAGTAATCTACTTCATCACACAACTCTTCTGTAGAGGATAATGTTCCTGTATCAGCATGCCCTGATATGTTTTATTACTTCCTTGGTGCTTTCAACAATAAATACAGTTTATAAAAATATGACGATTTCTTTGAGGTGAATGTAGTCTGCCTTTTCTATTATATTATACCATGAAGTTTTGTATTGAAGGTGAAATGTGTGTTATGATTATAAGAAATTCACGATGTTTAGACATAAAGCTGCATACTACACTGGAGATGAATATTGGCATTTCATTCATGATTAAACTTTTCCTGACTGTGGAAAGCCACATAGTGCTGACTATTAGCAGGTGGAATAGCGGACCATGATGTATATGATGTAGCATTTAAATGTCATAGGACTACAATTGCAATGGAGAACTCTCTCTCTCTCTCTCTCTCTCTCTCTCACACACACACACTCACTCTCTCTCTCTCTCTCTCTCTCTCTCTCTCTCTCTCTCTCTCTCTCTCTCTCTCTCTGTGCTTTTAAGAGATTGAGCTGGAGAGTACATGAGTCATGTTTAAGAGGTTCAGACATTGTGCTGAGACATACTGTAGCTACAGACCTCGTAATTTATACTTTTGAAAAGAGGCATCATAACCCTGAGCTATTCAAGGAGTGCCATTGAAATGCTGCTTTTACTGTTCATAAAATCTTTATAATTGTCAGATTCAGCCCCAACACTGTGCAACAAAACCAAAAGACACAAAAGAAAACCTTGATTAAATGAATACATTCATGCATCATGTTTTTTTTTTATTATTATTATTTGCCTGCAAAGCAGATGAAAGCAGCTGGCGGTTTTAAAATAGAGGAAGGATAGGCATCTGTTACTGAAATATATTGCTGTGTATTTTCTGAATTTTTTTATCCTTTGGTCTGGCTTCCTGTTTAATTCTTGGTCTATCCTAATACAAAAGCCTCGAGAGAGTTGAGTATTAAGTAACAATCAATAATGTGTAATTGGCTAGCTAAAGTTCACTATAATTACTGACATCAAGCTAGCTAATTTTAACTGAAGAGGTTACTGGTATCTAGCTAGCTAAACCTCCTAAATGCATAGAACACACTGCCCAACGAAATTTCAGCTTTTGTTCTGTGTAAAATTTACCCATCTATACACTCACTGACTTCCTGTGAAGCTGTGTGTCCAGGCATTAACCTTTCCAATTTTGAGAAAACTGATATAAAAACAGTTAGTGTACAATTAACAAATGCTGAAATATTGCAGTGGAATATGTATTTTGAATACTGTTTTTCACCAAGTGTGGTTAATAATATAGAAGCATAGGCAAATATTTCATCACATTTTAAAGAAATTTTTGGGTATTCTGGGTTTCCCAAGTAATCTTAAAGCAATCGCCTCTGATTTAAAATGAAACACAGTACATTCTTAGATACTTAAATGTGAATTTTTTTTTTAAAAGTATTACATTGCACCCCTAGCTGGATAAAAATGAACAGAGTGTTGATAATGACTTAAACTGCATGCACTGAGTTGTATTTGCCAGCCCCTCTCCCTGCCCGCACAGCCGCTTGGTGTTAGCATGGCAGCACCCCTGCTTTGATAACCTCCTTACGTTCCAGACAAATAACAGGGTGAGTGAGGGGGAGAAATCAGCCTTTTTAGAGCCACCTTGGCTTTGGTGGAGACGTCTATAAATGTCTGTCATTAGCACCAAGGTAAATTCAACCCTAGCAATTACAGGTGCCCACCGAAGCCCTCCTTAGGCTAATATACTGTATACAGATGGTGAAAATAGCTAGATAAGGGAATGAAAATGGGGAGCACAAGGCTCTGAATTCTTAGATGAATCAGAATAAAACAGTGGTCGATCATAATTTTCATGGTTCTAATTGGGTTTATAAGTGCTGAATCAGCAATATGATATATAACCAGACAAGCAAACCATAATGTGAAACCCAATAACATTCCACAAAACATTCACAAATTTGCATATGAATTATTACGCTAGCCATTCATTTTCTGGTTCTGTAAGTTATGTAAACCACCAACTGCTAGACAAGTTAGAGTACACCACCAACTGCTTACTTCAGCCAATCAAATCAACCATTGGTGCAAATTAGACAGTGTCTAATGCCATGCAAGTCACATTTTAGGTTTGTCTCTGTCTTTTTTGTTTGTTGGAGAAGTTTGGAGAGCAAGCAATAAGCAAGCAAAATGCCCAGCAGATCTGAAACTCTTTCTCAAGATTCTCACTGAGTTTCTTTGCTCCCAAAATGTTTATGAACATGGCTACTATTGATCATATTGTTAAAATTGTTAAAAAAAACTTCTGTGTGGTCTGTGTGGTAATCTCAAGATATTCCTTGCCTAAAAGGAGATCTTTCATTACTTAAACCCTGACTGGACTGGAAAACTCCACACCATACTTAAAGGACATATTGAAGGGACACCTACAAGAGATGTCCACCATCATGGCACACCTGTTCGCCACGCTGCACCGGATGCCTGCTGCTCTAGAACCCAACACAAACACAGACAGCTGTAATGATTGGGCCCAAGTATCCTGAGCCAGGGCCACAGAGTCTGCTTGTGTGTATATGTGTGTGAGAAAGCCACCGGCAGAGCTCTTCCCCTGCCAGAATGTCCAAACCAAAGCAGTGTTTTTGGCAAAATGAAAGGGGACTCTAAGCTGGTTGGGCGGGTTACAATTACAGGGTTGCTGGGTGTCTTCCTCACAGTTCACTGGCATCACAGAGAATGCATGGAGTTTTTTTACATTTCAGACATCCTTCTTTTCTACAGTCTGTGATTTTAGGGGTCTTTACCTTTAATACATGATTGAACCATGATCAGTTTGCTTGTTTAATTACCTAGCCACACAGCATTGGACAACACATTGTCATAAGAGGAAGATCAAAAATTTCTTACCAATATTTTGTACCTGATGACAAAAAACCAAACACATGTTTGAGATTCAGTCTCAAGAATATAATTTAGGGCAAAGGGGTTAAAGTGTTAACTCGCATCTTCTCCATTTGGCAGCTGTCATGTGATAGGGAAGAGCTACGTAGAAAGTGGGTGGGAACTGGCAAATGACCAAAATTGGGAAATGTGGCAAAAGTATATGAATAAATAAAGTTATTTCGTTTTTACTTTTGTGGAATCATAAAAGGTGTGTGCTGAAGCCTTACAAAAATATTACAGTGGGTTCCATACAGAAGCTAGCTTACCAAGAACCCTCTGAAGAAATTGTAGGAATGTAGGAAAATTCATAATCAAATAACAGCAAAAAAATATTGTGGTCAGAAGAGAAGGTGAAAAAGTTTCACTCATCAGCACGCATGTGTGAAGCAGCTGATGTGGTTTAGCAGATCAGCAGAGACGAGGCAGAGAAAGGGAGGGCTATTCTTATAGCTGAGCTACACACAGACAGAGAGGCTGTAATTTGCTAAAGCGCTTGGAGAGAATGGAATGATATTTTTTCTGTGGATTAATTTAATCTTCTCTCCACTTGATTATGTGTTTCAGGTTGAGACAGAGCTTCCAAACACCTCCTTCTCAGCCCTTTTATCCAGAACACACCTGACAGCTCTGCACACATAACTAGAACTGATAGAGTCAGAGTGTATATGAAAATAAAAAAACAGAAAAATCCTTAAACAACTTTGACCTGTTCACAGTCACATACCCACTCCTTTTAAACAGTCATTCCAAAGCTTCACTCCAGCTAGTCTATTTCCATCCTTACTAAAGTATAGCCATGAAAGTCAATTTTTCTGAAAGAACGTTGAATTAAACCTTGAACTTCACCTGCATGGTTCATTTTCTTTTATATATTAGGTGACTATTAAGTCTGTATTGAATATTTTCACCCAAATCACAGTGAAGTGCTGATACGTTACCCTGATAAGTTATTGCTTCCTACCTAGAATAATTAAAATCTGTGAATGTGAATTAATTTACAAGGGAATGAGTGAAGGATGGTCTTCAGCAAACATCCAGTAACTATGAATATTCACTTACAGTATAATATATGCCCTGGTAAGTACCACTGCTGTGTTCCAGGCATATATCCCTGATGTTCTCTGGGGCAAGCAGAGCAATTTCTCATAGTGTACATAGATGACATTGCAATATAGCTTCCACTTATCCGGATGGTCTTCCTAAGACTCAGCACCAGTGATTTATTTGTGAAAGCTGATTAGATATTACAATGATAATGGAATGATACAGTATGAATGTCCAAATGTGCTCATTCTCTGTCTTTGTTGTGTTGAGCTTCTATGAGACAAAGAACGTGTGGCGTTTTTTGCAAATTTCTTGTTATTTTTCCAGCTGAAACAGCAACAGTGCAGTCACACAGTCAAAACAGTTTAAACACTGGAGTCACAGAGGTCAGGAATACATTCTTTTGTATTGACCCAGCAGAAGACACACAGACACATCTCACTGTTTTACTTTAAGTGCGCACTGTGAACTTTAAAAGGCAGAAAGAAGAGTAAGAAAGTTGATGGAAAATATGACTGAGTCTGCACTGCCAGCAACAACAGCACAGTAGAGAGACGACAGGAACGAGGGAGTTAGAGAAATCTCTTCTTAAAGTGGGGGAAGGGTGGAATCTGGATTTAGGAAGTAGGGATGCAAACGTGAAAATGGTCAGACGGACTGAGGTATGAACATATTTCCAATGAATATAATGGCTTAAGATATCTATGCACAAATCCATAAATAAAAAAATCCTATTAAATAAAAAGACTACTATAATTATACAAATCTCAAAGTAAAACTCTTTTGAGCAAAGCATGAGGTAAAGGTAAAATTTGATTTTATCATTTATAAATTATGCTTATTTTTGATCAGCTGAACCAGTAAAGTTTCTGTGGATAATGTTTCCCATGGTTCTAAATGGTTTTCCATATTCTATAACAATACTTTATCATCATAAATCAGAGACATGTTGGTCCAACTATACAAAAAGTAATAATAGACTCTACACTTTTAGAAAAAAACAGAAATATAGAATACTTTGGTTCAACAGTGTCTCCATTTTAGATAACATGCTAACAAGAAGCGAATCTTTAAGAGGCTACAAACTATCCAAAGAACCCTTAATGAACCAAGAGTGTATATTATTTGTAACAATAAGGGATTTCAATTTTGAATGAATGAAACCAGTTTAGCAGCGTGAAAGTGCTCCTGGAGAACCCTTAGAGATTCTGTGTAGAGACTTATAGCTAGTGCTTGAAGAACCATTGAATAAACCTCAGCCATTAGCATGTATCACAGATTGAGCAGAAATCCTTATTGTTTTATCATACTATTTTGGATCCTCAACCATTCACATTGTTTCCATTTGGTCAATTAAAGAAATGTGTCCAGGGCACCTGACTGACTCATCAGCATTGTTCAAACACATTCTACTTTCTGAATAGACAGAGACAGATGGAATCTTCTTGACTGAAACAATAAAAAAGAATAAACCTTATATGCGAAAATATTTTTCCCAATTAGGAGCCTGTGAGTTCATGCCACCAGAAAAATAATTCAAGATCTCCAGAATTATTGCTGTTTCTTTGAGATAATTGACTTCAGTTGTTAGGATCAGGAAAATTCCTACTATCTGTGTATCCAGGTTTATATCCTCTGGTATTCTGCAGAGTTTTTAAAATGCATCAAAGGTGAAAGCCATCCAATATGGATGTGAATGACACACCAATATCTTTATATATTTCTACCATGTTACTGAGTCCAACTGAAACATGGACCATATTTCCACATAGTTATTTTTCAGGCATTTGGTCACACTTTCTGTGGTAATCATCTCTCAAATCTTCCTCAGTGAAAACTAAACTGAAATGAAGTCACATTTGTTTTTTGGTGCCTGACATTGTCAGACATGTCAGGTTCACCTGTTGCTATCTCATGACTAGCGGCTAACAGCGTGCATTTGCTAAATATATATTTGTCTCTTTTTACAACCATTGCTCATTCAATTCATTCATTCATTCATTTATTCATCTTCTACCGCTTATCTGAACTACCTCGGGTCACGGGGAGTGGGGATCTCAGGCGTCATCGGGCATCAAGGCAGGATACACCCTGGACGGAGTGCCAACCCATCGCAGGGCACACACACACATGCAATCACACACTACGGACAATTTTCCAGAGAGGCAAATCAACATACCATGCATGTCTTTGGACCAGGGAGGAAACCGGAGTACCCGGAGGAAACCCCCGAGGCACGGGGAAAACATGCAAACTCCACACACACACACAAGGTGGAGGCGGGAATCGAACCCCCAACCCTGGAGTTGTGAGGCGAATGTGCTAACCACTAAGCCACCGTGCCCCCCTCATTCAATTCAATTCAAATCAATTCAGTTTTATTTGTATAGAATTTTTACCAATGAACTGAGGTGGCAGTGATCAGGAAAATGATATGAGGTAGAAACCTTTAGGGGAACCAGACATAAAAGAGAATGCATCCTCATTTGGGTGGCACTGGAGAGTGTGATTTTAAATAATTTCCCTTCTATAACTCTGTACTATATGGTCAAGTGCATCCTCCTATGTAACCAAGAGCTTTTGAAACAGCTATAAGTCTGGGCATCAACGTTATTTCGGAATTCAATTTTGTTTTAACATAAAATCCTTACTGCCAATCAATCAAATATTCAATGAACAATACATTTACTTGACTTTAGACTTTTAAGTGCAAAAACTCCACAAGATGTTTCACATTTAGTGAATCCTAAAGAATCAAACCAGATTGTATAGGAAAACCAAGGTGTACAAACGTTCCATGCATTCCATGCTACACACTGGAGATGCTTTAAAACTGGATAAACCAAAGGATAAAAACAGGATGCTACTGTAGCTGGAACTGTTATTCTAAGGTTGTATGTTTTAGCCACTTTGTTTACCGTGTTACTGGTTAATGGTATTCTTTGATCAGTAAAATAGATACAAAACAAAATAGTTTCAAATAAACAAAATTATATCAAAAATTTTATTCTATATCATTTTAATGCTATATATTATTTAGCTGATAAAAGTCAGACAAAGATATGATATTTAATACAATTTTTGCAGGTAAATCAGTCATACCTGACAAATATTTTACAATACA
This sequence comes from Tachysurus vachellii, assembly GCF_030014155.1. NCBI lineage: Eukaryota > Metazoa > Chordata > Actinopteri > Siluriformes > Bagridae > Tachysurus > Tachysurus vachellii. The sequence goes on along the minus strand of NC_083477.1, from coordinate 8,017,259 downwards.
TCAGGTTTCCAAGCCATTCACATTTTCACCATATAAAATATATACATATTCATAAACATTTTACATTCTCAAACTGATAATCTGACTAACCACAGATGTATCAGTTAGAAGGATAAAGCTGGTTTAATATCTTAAATCTAAGCAGCTATTTTCCAAATGCAACACACTTATGCACACTCTTTCTTTTTAAGGCCTGCAGAATATACTTTGTCCAGACCTGCGCTCTGCTGGAAAAATGTCTCACAGAAAGTCAATGACTGCTCCCTTCCCCCTTTCTGTGGTGTTCCAGTTGGGAAAATTAGTCAGAGAGTGAGCTCAGCCCCACGTCTGGAGAGCACATTACGTCCTCATGCTCTAGCAGGAGAAGGGAAAAATGGAGTGGATTAAAGACTGAGACTAAGAGCAAATAAAGGAACTAGAACAAGACTCTTTTACATAGTTTTGCTTTTCATTTTCTTAAGAGAATTTTGACTGTGCTGTGTGTATACAATTGAAATACAATCCCTCAATAATAGAAAACACAACATAGACAGCTCCTGACATAATGCATCATGGTATAAAGGCACCCAGGGACCAATGCTTAACTGTATACTTAGTGCAAGACAGAGAGGAATCAGGCTTTTTGCTTTTGGATGTCTAGCACTGTGTTCCTCCCATACTGCTGCAGAAACTCTTCAATGTAGGCTTGCTTTTTAGCCTGACATCCTTCTCACCACCCCTCACTGTGACTCATAATGGGACTATGTACACAACCTCTCTCTGGAATACAGCTCTGTTTATGGGGGCTTCTCAAATTGGTGAATATGCATAATGGATAAAGGCAGCAACAAAAGACTTTCTCAGATTATCATTGCTTTTAATATATTAATTGTCAGATCTAACAGATCATTGATTAAGTTTTGTAGTGAAAACATCTTGTCCTTCATGACCATTTTTCTTCCTTTAATCTTTTAAGACTTCATATAGTGCAAATGTAATACATAACCAAAATAATTTTACTCTTTTGGAAAACCAAGTATGATATCGGTTCACTATAGATGGCAATGATAGAGTTCATTAGGTTAAGTGTGAGGAAATAGCCTTTAAGAATCCATTTAAACTCAGGTAACTACAGCTGAAGGAAAAAAAAACATTTGAATGAAAATCTTAAACCAAAATCAATATAAAGCAAAGATAATGAAAGCCCAGTACTGATCATTAAAGCATCCTCGTCCATTCGTTTACTAAAAGTGAGAGCTGCAGATGTCTGGCTAAGAATTTTCTCCTCAGTATAATTGGTGTTACTGCGGAGCTCTTTGATGGTGCTTTAACTCAGGAGAGTTCAATCACTGTCATGCATTAGCAAGAAGACAGAAGAACATCATGGGGAAGCAAGTCTGTTACCTCTCTAATAATCCACTAGACCTAGAAATATCATCCTGCAGCAGTGTTTCCCCTCTTAGTTTCTGGGCAATTAAAGACCCTGTTTATTTAACAACTAGTGTGAGGGAGTTCAACATCAGGAAATCAACATTCTCTAGTGATTATTATAGTTATTATTAACCATGTGACTTGGATATTATATATATCCTCAGCATATTTTCAGAATAGAATCTAATATTTTTACTTACAAAGAAAGTTATTTTTGTCCAGTGAATGAGAACTTCATGATATATCTATGTACACTCTACTTTTTTACTAGATTGATTGAGGAACATCTGCATTTGTGAGTTATTTATGGAACATGTCAAGTGTCCCAAAGTAAATAGTCCTCAATAATGATGTACCATAAAGCCTAAAGGCTGCCGTTTCCTGTGTGTTAACTAGCTCATCCAGCTGTTTCATGTTTCATTGGTGGGTCTGTTCAGGTCTGTGTGGCGCCTCGGCCTAGGATAAAAACTAAGAAGCTCTTTTAAAATTCATAACTATAGGTTCCTATCTGCAGGTTATAGAGAACATCTGCAATACGCAATCCGAGTTCACAGCCATAAGACTGAAGTTTTACATTTTGTAGAATCATTCATTCATTTTCTGTGTGTCGGCTCTTGCCTGTAGACAAGCCTCTGATTACATCTGCTGGGTATATTTGTTTTCCACCCACTGTTTGGCATCAAAATATCTGACTTTTAACAGGCCATACAACAAACAATTACTTCAGTGGCATTAAAGATAAAAGCAAAAAATCACTCAGCGGAAGTGAGTTTTGGGTGATTAAGGCTTGTTTATGTCAGGTGTCTATGTTGGGTGACTTGTCTAGGTCAACACATACAGTGTACACATCAAGGTGGGAATTTTACAGATAATATTTTCATGTATCATGTATAAGTCTGTTTCTTTAACATGACCCCACTTTCATCCTTGCTAACCTCTGTACCATGTGATAAATGCTTGAGGAATTGAAAACACTGTGATGTACGAAAAGCACAACACTTGTAATTTTATCATTTTAATAATCTTTACACTGCAATAGAGAAATGGAACAACATAATGTTCTTTAGTAAAACAGCAAAAAAAGATCTTGCAGTGACACAAAATGCTAAAAGGTGCAGATATGGAACCTGTCAATCTACATTCCTTGTACAGAACATGTCATACAAGAGTGTCATACAAACACTCTCCCTTTTAGCATCACTAACTTCTGTTCCCTCTCTATATTAACACACACACATACACACACACATATTTTCCTACTATTCTTGTGAGAATCTTTCATTGACATAATTTGAATTATATTTTAACTTAGAAATGTTATTCTCTTTTTTAGGTGTTACTATAGAGAAGAACAAAGTATTGAATGGATAAAAAATAAGTGTTACAAAGACTTTTTTTTCATGGCCATAGCTATCAGAGTTTCCTCTGCTTTCAAACCTTTGGTCCTCTTAAAAATATTATAAAATGTTGGTTTAAACATCTAAATATTTAAGGAAATCTTTGCAAAGAATGAAAATTAAGTCATCAGAGGAAACAATGCAGTGCAGATGCAGTGAATTTCGCTCTTTCTTTTCTTTTTCAATGCTCTATTTCTATATTCCATGCGCTTGTGCCATATAAGGTGAAATGCTTCAAATTATGGTCAAAGTACCATAAAATGCACACACCCTTCAATCAGAGGTTGGCTTTAGACTAGGAGTCTAAAAAAAAACTAAGAAAGAAAATCCTGGCAAAAAAGCCTTTAGCACTGAATGGTGTTTAACTGAGATGGAGGATGGAGGAAGAGAATCACTGGAGAAGAAACTCAAGGAAGAAGGGGAAGGAGGAGGGATATGATATATGGGGGTGAAATTCCAGATCAAACAATACTCCCTGTGCTTATGGACCGCCCTCCTCCCTGCCTCAATCCCATTGGCAGGTATTTAACAGGAAGTAGCTCTTTGGAATAGATTCCCATCACAGCCACGTCTCGCTTGGATACTGCCCAGCTTGACAAGACAATAGCAGATTTTATATTTGCTCAACTGCAGTGCAAGGTTTCCCTACATTTATGACCCAGCTTTCATACATACACAGTATTAATGCTGACTTCACTGCAGCAATCTTTGTACATTTTCTAAGGATCATACTGTGATTGTATTGATGTACATCAACTTGCTACTTGCTATTGTAGATCAAAAATGCTTACTCTTGCATTTTTCACTCCTTCCTTCCTCCATATGGTCAGCTTCAATAAGATGTGATAATAACTGACAATAAATGAGCATGTTATACAGCATGAGAGCACCAACCCTCTAGCCACCCCAGGAAGTAGTAGTAGTATCAGTAATACTAGTAGTATTAATAGTAGTAGTAGTAGTAGTAATACTGTAGTAGTAGTAGTAGTAGTAATAGTGGTAGTAATATTAGTAGTAGTTATAGTAGTAGTAATAGAAGTAATAGCAGTATTAATAGTAATAGTAGTAGTAGTAGAAGTAGTAGTAGCAGTTTTAATAGTAATAGTATTAGAAGCAGTATTAATAGTAATAGTAGTAGTAATAGTAGTAGTAGCAGCATTAATAGTAATAGTAGTAGTAGTAGCAGTATTAATAGTATTAGTATTAGTAGTAATAGTAGTAGTAGTAGCAGTATTAACAGAATTAGTAGTAATTTTATTAGTAGCAGTATTAATAGTAATAGTAGTAGTCGTAGTAATAGTAGTTTGAACACTGATTTAGGCTAATTGTATCTTACGTCTGTAGCCTAGTGAACCAGAGTTCATGCATTCTATGATAGAGCTTTAAGTACTTTTGACTTTTTTTTGTATGTCGCTCTGGATAAGGGCGTCTGCCAAATACTGTAAATGTAGTAGTAGTAATAATTGTAGTTATAGCAGTATTAATAGTAATAGTAGTAGTAGTAGTAGTAGTAGTAGCAGTATTAATAGTAATAGTAATAGTAGTAGTAGTAGTAGTAGTAGCAGTATTAATAGTAATAGTAATAGTAGTAGTAGTAGCAGTATTAATAGTAATAGTAGTAGTAGAATTAGCAAGTTATTGTTTTTGTTAGTCAGTGTGATTACAAATTCCATATAATGTAAAACCGAACAGCTTGATGAATCTCTCTGTGATAAACTAGTTTCTATAATAGTTACAAAATCTCTGAAGAGAAAGTTGCTTTCATATATTGCCATGGATGTTAATGAGTATAGTCTTGTGCAGGACCAAGTGAGTCTAGAAAGCTAGCACAAAATCAAACTGTTTCCTGACACACTGGAATTCTTCAAATCCCTATTAGCTAATGATAATTAATGCTATTGTACTCTAGAAGATGTAAGCCTAGAATTATGTTAGCTATGGGTTTTTGTAGCTTGATAAACAAAGGTTGTGTAGGTGTGTGCCTTTTGGGAACTGTACTCAAAGCATTTAATGATACTGGGAGCCATGTTATGTATCTTCAATAGATGTGGGTTAGAATTTGCCCCAGTGTAAATTGCCACCCCAATAAAGTCCCTTATTCTAAATTGGTCACCCTGTTGTAATAGGTGTGATGACCTGCACACAACAAAAACCATATATAAAAGCATTAACCATCAGCATAAGCCTCAACAGTCAAGTGGTTACTGAGTGGCCTCACCAAGGCAGGATTTTTTTATTTGCTAATTCATGTGCTGTGATCAAAGATTTCTGTCTGGCCTTTGCTTTAGAAAGAACGTTTACAGTTTAAGGTTGAAGTACACATGTTAATTATATGCCTAGATATTTTAGCTCAGAGTTGGACAGAGAACATTCAATTTGCTGTAAGCAAGAGGATAAATATAATGTAGACATAATTTCTATGAATAGAAGCCGTCAAGTAAAGCAAGTTTAAGGATTTTTTGTGATTACAAAAACTAAACGGAACATCACAAGTTGAGGAAATTTGATATTCATATCATTTGAATAACATAGCTGGTTAAATATTATCTTTACGAAGAAAATTCTGATCCTTAAAGATGAAATATAAAAAAGAAACATTGAAAAAAACATAAGGTTTCACACCGTTAAGTAAATGTAAGTTCATAAGTGGCCATGGAGTAAATGTTCAGCGTGAAGTTTAAAAACAGAAATCACTAAGAAGGTTCTAGTTTAGCTTTTACAAAATTGAGCTCTCGGTCAGGAGAGTTTTCCCTTGATCACACCACAGAAATGTGAAGAACGCCTCACTTCTCAATAATAGCCTTTCTCCTTACCATTTCTCTCTCTCTCTCTCTCTCTCTCTCTCTCTCTCTCTCTCTCTCTCTGCTTATCAAAATTCTCTATCACAAATCTGTGGTGTAAGAAAACTTTTATGGACAGCCATGTTACACACTGGCCATACATAGCTTGGCATAGCTAGAGGTTTTTTCAAATGTACAGATCATATCTGTATATAAACCCAGCTGTTTTCACACAGGCCCAGATCTTCTAAAAGGTATGGATGTGATCAGTTCAAATTTCTACAGCAGAATTTCTAGAATGTTGGAGGACGGGGGAAATAAATAGAAATTGCAACTTTCCAATAACGTGGCATGATGACGCATCATGCCTCAATGAAACTCCACCGAACCAGACCAGACAGACAGGAAGAAAAAGACAGAGAGAGCAAGAAAGAGAGTGAGAAATCTAGAGAGAAAAAGTGAGAGAGAGAGCGAGAGAGAGAGAGACAGAGAGAGAGAGAGAGAGAGGGAAAAAGAGAGAGAGAGAGAGAGAGAGAGAGAGAGAGAGAGAGAGAGAGAGAGAGAGAGAGAGAGAGAGATATGCTAATGAGGAAAGCAGTAAAATTAAGGCAAGGCAAAAAACACAACAAAGGTCATTTTCAGATATGCATTTCTCGCTAGTACAGTGAGCTTTGCTAAAGACACATATTGCTTGGATTAAAAGGGAGCAGGAAGGAGGGAGGAGAGAGGCTTTGAATTTTTTTCCATTGAGGTCAGTCTTTACTGCACTCACAGAGCTCAGCACCAGCAGTGCAGACTTCCACGTCTGAGCTGTCATTACACTACTGCTTGCTATTCATCTAAATAAAACTTCTTTACACAATTTATTACCTTCTTTTGTCATTCTGTCCTTTTTCAGCCAGCCCTATTAGAAGGGAGTCTACCTGAAATGCCAGCTTTTACTTAATGACAGCACTGATCATTTGTTTACCCTGCAGATGTTCTGGCAGATGTTTTGGACAGCCCAAAAGATTTTTTTCTAGTCAGCAAATCTTCAAACATTTCATCAATTTAACTTCTTAAAAAAAAAATCCAGCCTGAGTGACTTACATATTATTTGACATATTATCTCCTGATCTTCACTCACTGACATCCAAGTTTTATATAGTAATGAACATGTTGGTGTTTTCCCCACTTTATTTGGTTTTGTTCATTACCCACAATGCTGTTCAGCTACCTGAAGTGATGCATCAGCAGTGCAGGCTGCTTTCTGTCAAGGTTTTAAACCTCCACATCTGTGCACTCTGTTCAAATAGATAATCTTCGACATTAAAGCTATTCTCACTGTACACACCATCTCATCATCTCGTAGTTTGCTAACTACTATCAACACAACTTTGACTTATAGATCGATAGTCAAGCATTTGCAGTCTCCACTACTTCTTAGTTGGATTTTGTCAATAATGTGACATTGAAGATCTATGATAAATATTTAGTAAGATGAGAAGCTTGGTTTTTAGTGTGAACACTGAAACCCAGGTAAAGCCCCTTAATTTTAGACTGATGAATTTTCCCCCTGTTAAACCAGAATGTACTGAAAATGTCTCCCTGTGACATCAGAGCAGCACAATATGGATAACTTCTCTCAGGAATAATAAAAGCCAACAAACTAGCACCATGTGCCCTGTGATGGGTTGGCACTCCGTCCAGGGTGTATCCTACCTTGATGCCCGATGACGCCTGAGATAGGCACAGGCTCCCCGTGACCCGAGGTAGTTCGGATAAGCGGTAGAAGATGAGTGAATGAATGAAACTAGCACCAGTAACATAAAGCACAACTGAATATTTCAGTATTAACATGTCATGTGTTTCACACTGGACTTTTCCTTTAATGCTTGCTCTTTCAGCAGAAACGGTTAGCCCTCAACTCCAAACTTTAAGTATTCAATCTTTATGATCTACAGTGATTCTATAGATGATGAGAAAACCTGATCAGTAAGAAATAAATGTCATGCAAATCTTTACAATTTTGTTGGAATTGACGTTAAAGTCCTAATGAAATTCCTATGTGCCAATAAAAAAGAGTTATGTGATAAATGATCACATTTTTTGATTTCAAAGCTAAATATTTAGGATATGAATAGTAACAAAGATAAACAGCAAAACAGCTGTAGATTAGGTAAGGAGAGTTCATTTATAAGATTAGGTGGTATATTATAGTTTACGATGTGTGGTACTAAGCCACAGAACTTATTTATAAAAACATATTTTATTTCTATACTACTAAACATGTTTGTGGTTTATTGAAATTCTGTCAATTTGTGTAAATGTTCATGAATCATGTCACAGTGCAAAAGCAATAGAGGAAGTATATTCTATAGCACATGTATATTCAGCGCTGTCATGCTGTTGTGTTTTTAAAGGAAAACTGCTATTATTTTGCAGTGGATGACATCATGGCTGCCTAGTGTGTGCTTTTGTTTTCCCAGGATCAGGAACTTGTGCTTTAACTTCAGTTCCTGTGGTCATCGATGCTTCAGTCCAGCCCACTACATCCTTAAGTAAACAACAGACATCTGGGTATAGTCATCAGCCCCCAACCCTGACACACACACACGCACACACGCACGCACACACACACACACACACACACACACACACACACACACACGTGTCGTCTGCTGACAACATTTTTGAACCATAAACAGATTTCCCCTAATGCTACATGGACACAAATGGTCTGTCAGGATTCTTTGATTTTTTCTTAATCGATCTTTTCAAACTGAGCACTAAGTTTTCTGCTGATGTTAACCCAGCTAAAGCTAAAGCTACTCCATTTTTAAGCAGGAGACTTTTCTTATCTGGAATTCTGTCTGTTTAAATTCTGAGATGTTTAAAGAAGTCACATAAAAATAAGCAGATGCTAAATGGGACTAAATTGGAAGCCTTGTATGATTTCTTGCACCACAGAGAAAAAAACTCTGAGACTTTGTCAAAATCCAGCAATAGCCAACAGTCCAAATGATCTCTATCAACCACACAGATATCTACAAATGCTAAACCTGATTTTGTCATTAAAATGCTTTCATCCCACTTGGTGCAGGCATAGATTATCATATTCCAGTTTGAGTTTGTGTCCAGTTTATTTTACTTTAGTAAAATCCGACTTTATTGCAAGACATTTTTGTGGAGCTTGTGATGAATGTGAGTGCAGACGAGTAGAACTTGTAGACCAATTGTGCATTCAGACCTGGTTTCTGCAATCAGCAGGAGCAGATTCACCCATCCAGAGACCTTCCACAACCTGGTAGCAATTTCTGTTATTGTATAACTAACAAAGCCACAGTGTACTTTCCATTATGAAAACTTTGTCTTGCTGATTACTCGGTCAACAGAACCCTTCAACCCATCACTCTGTTTTGTTGTTCCTATATTTCCAATATGTCTTAAATAACTATTAATTTTAAAAAAAACTTGTAGTTATATTTACAATTTACAACACAGGTCTTGTGGCCTGACACCTTGAGGTGGAATTCTTAAATCAATACAAAATACCTTTTTTTTTGTTCTCTGAAGACATTTGTAAGCAAATAACAGCAATATGGCAGAAGTTTGCATAGTTTTACAAGAATGAAATTATAACAAAAGTATGAATGATAACAATGCTGAATGATATCTCCGTTCATGCTAACATACTGTATCAATGACATAATGAATGGAGAAGGGGCATGTATAGGCACTATAATGCATTATGTACTCATGTGGATAAATACTGAGACAGTTGACTTAGCACTGTGTTACTGACCCAAAATATCAGCAGTGGAGGATTTTCCAGAGTTGCCAAGCAGCTGCTAAAAGTTGAATGGCTTTTCAGGAAGGTGCTAAGTGAGAGCGAAATATCATTTCACTGCAGTGAATGATGATCCAAATTTAAGGTAACTTTGTGAGCTCCAGGGATTAGCCAATAGGTAAGCCAGGAAAAAAAACAACTGAGCCAGCACTGATCATATGTCCCTCACTGCTACACTTCTCTTTTTTGTATAATATTTTTCCCCATATTTTCCCAATTTATTGTACCTGATCTGACCTCAGTGCTCTCTCTCTCTCTCTCTCTTTCTTTCTCTCTCTCTCTCTCTCTCTCTCTCTCTCTCTCTCTCTCTCTGTTGTTTATTTGGGAGGCTCAGCAGGGTAAAATGGTTCATTGCATGGCTTTTGTTTATGTGAGGAAATAACTGAGTGTTGCCTTTGGACCTGCTCATGCACCCTACTGTCCACTAGAGCAAGATACAAATGATAGACATAGACTAGGGTGAACAATTCAGCTAGCAGTTACAAAAAATCAAATTAAAAGTGCTTAATTTATCTCTCATTACTCTCATATATCATCTTTATTCTCTAGCTGAGTTAGAGCTAACATTTTCCCTAAATCTAATTATATCACTGGAAAAAAGAAAGATTTTACTTACATATTCTCGCTGGTTTAGGATACAGCCATAAATTCTAGTTACTGTATTTGCATGCTGTGGTTCAACTTCCCCATCAGTCAGAGGTGTTCTTGTTGGGACAAAGAATTGTCTACTATTATTCATGAATAAATAGGAGTGTTTGGGTATGAAGCAAATTCTGTATTTAGGCATTGCACTCAAATTATGCAATACCAGTTTAGAATGGTTTATATCTTCATGCAGGAATGTTTCCTGAAGGCATGATATTTTATGATATTGTCAATATGCAAAGAATTCACATCACTTTCCACAATGTTTCCAGCTGTTCCTATGCTCACCAAAATGTTCTAATGTGTTCAGTAGTTCTTCCTTCCACCTCCCAGCAAATTTTCATTGTTCTGCAAGCTGTGGGGGGGCACGGTGGCTTATTGGTTAGCACGTTCGCCTCACACCTCCAGGGTTGGGGGTTCGATTCCCGCCTCCACCTTGTGTGTGTGGAGTTTGCATCTTCTCCCTGTGCCTTGGGCGTTTCCTCCGGGTACTCCGGTTTCCTCCCCTGGTCCAAAGACATGCATGGTAGGTTGATTGGCATCTCTGGAAAATTGTCCGTAGTGTGTGATTGCATGAGTGAATGAGATTGTGTGTGTGCCCTGCGATGGGTTGGCACTCCATCCAGGGTGTATCCTGCCTTGATGCCCGATGACGCCTGAGATAGGCACAGGCTCCCCGTGACCCGAGGTAGTTCGGATAAGCGGTAGAAAATGAATGAATGAATGAATGTTCTGCAAGCTTCAGAACCGACTGCCGGCTCTTGTCCAGATCGTGCAAATGTTTTTTGGTAGGGGGATCCCATAGATCCCATGGAATTCCATTCCCAACTCTCAGGAATGCCCAAGACTCAGGAACTTTCTTTATCCTGCAAGCTTTATATCTTCATATCTCTCCTACAGCTTTTTGTGCTGGGTCGCACAGGTCCAGTGGAATTCCAGTCCTGACTGTCAGATCCCATGAAATTCCAGTTTAGACTATTAGGTCTCATGGAAGTCCAGTTCAGACTCCAAGGTTTCATAGAATTCCATTTCAGGTTATCAGATCCCATAGAATTCCTGTCCAGACCCTTTTGGTCCCACTGAATTCCAGTCCAAACTGTCTGGTTCCATGCAATTCAAATTCAGACTGTCAGGTTCCAGTTATTTATTTAATACATGAAGATAATTAAGGGTTCTTAGATTCCCAAAGCAGTTCAAGACTAAAAAAGGCTTCTGCTCTGATTTTGAGCCTGGTTCTACACAGGACCTTTAAGGGTTCCTCCAGAGGGACAGATTTAATCAAGTGTGCATTATAAATTAAACATTATAAATTAAACATGTTCAGTAAAAAAACAAAAAAGATTATGTGTGAGAAACATCTCAACTTTTTGTTAAACAATTTGTTACATTCTTTTTTGTTAGAAGCAATATTAGTGTTTATCATATTTATCAGAGCTTCCTGAATAGCATCATGTTGTTACACATATCATACCAGGTCTGCGTTTTTTATGGATTTCATTCCTTCCACATATTTGTTCAGTCAGGCAGTGTAAAACTTTTATTAGTAGTTTTTACACAAAAGGCGTGGAGTAACTTCTGTTTTTCAGCCCAAATGTAATATTTCTGGAATTTAAAAAAAATGCACATTTTTATTAGCACACAGGAAAGCCCTGTCATTAATGCAAAACACAGGAGACTATACTGTAGATAATGAAAGATTGGAAGTGGATTTGGGGCATGCCAATACTGAAAGGAATACTAAAAGGAGGTTTGCTCTGGACCCAGATGTTTAATGAGCGGGTCTTTTAACAGGCAGGTTAACACCTACACAATTATCCTTACTGAGGCTGAAAATGTGTTTCGGTGATTCATTGTGCTTCATAGGATGAAATGTCTCATCTTGTTTTTTCTTAATATGTCTTTGATCTCCATCTACCATTCAGATTATATTCAGCTTCATCATGTTAATGATGGTAATGAATGAATATTGTAGTGTTTGCATTTTTATTAATTTTGCACTCCCACTATTGTATTCAAGAATAACAAATAAAATTTTATGACCAAATATATTTCATTACTTTTTTAATTGTCCAATCATAGAAAGATTTTGTTTTGTCTACAGAAACTTGTCTTGAGTAGAGATCTAAAAATGGAATATATTAATAGGTAAAATAGACCATTGGAACGTTTCTGTTATGAAAAAGAATCCCTTTTTTTCAGATAGCACTTTGTCCATGTTGCCCCAAAGCACTCTGTAATAGAACCTGTCTGATTCATATATCATTCTGTAACTTGTCATGAACCACGAGTGCTCCTTCTTCCCTCCATCTGCTTTTGACAAAGAGGAAAGCGAATAAGCATCTGGAGCAGCTAAGGGGCGTCCCTACTTCCTCAGGTTTGTGCCAGCTGAGGATGGACTGGTGTTAAGGAGGATCAGAAATGGGTCACACAATGGTATTCATTGGGGGTTCAGAAGATTTAAGGTGAAATATTACTAAATCATTTTTAATCTAGATAGTAACAGTAGTTCTATGTTTGTAGCTATAAATGCAGACTTATTCTAAAATCTTCTTCAAAGCCACTTGTATATTTAATTTATAACATTATTGTGCAAATGGAATTTGTGCTAAAATGTAACTGCTATTTAGCTATATATATATATATATATATATATATATATATATATATATATATATATATATATATATATATATATATATATATATATTTAATACATATCTTAGTCATTTAAAAGCAATATAAAGATGGAAATTACCTCCTAAAAATTGGATTGGCTACTCTGAATTGCCCGTTGGTGTATGAGTGTGTGTGTGTGTATGTGTGTGTGTGTGTGTGTGTGTGTGTGTGTGTGGTGCCGTGTGATAGACTAGGTTCCCATCCAAGGTACATATCTGCCTCCTAGGTATCCCATGCAACTCATATGGTGCGTCTCAATCAGCTCTCTAATTCAATAGCCAGGACACTAATCAGGGAGTCGACCATTTTAAGGGCTGTCTCAGTCACAAAATACTCCTGGAACCTTCCTGATAACACCAACTCACAGGCAAATTGATTTACAAATAGAAATAGCTTGTTATGGTTGATGTAGCTCACACATGATTAATTAAGATGGTGATCTTTAACTTCATTTGATGTTCTAACCCTATCCTGTATCCATGACCCTGACCAGGATAAACTAGTTAAACTGAAGATAAATGGATGAATATTTTGCACCACATTACACTATACTGACACTACACCTGCCCTTTTAACCAACACTTCATTATCACCTAACCTCTCTTAGACAGTTAATGTCATGTGATCAAATATTAGATGTTTTTTTATGATGATACTGACTGATGGTTGTGCGGTCGTATCTTCAGAATCTTGTGACTGTCTCTTCTTTTCTAGACATTTCTCAGATTTTTTTAAACAAAACTTTCCATAAGGTTAGATGACAAAATGCATTAAAGCTTTGCTCGGAACAAAGAATGCGAAGGCAAGAATTAAAATGTAATCTGATATATGAGTGTAAATAATGCCAGAAAACAAAACAGGTTGTTGTTGAGATTCAGGCGCTGAACTACTAAGAAAATGAAATTTTAAGTAACTTGTTTAAAGAGGTTTTGTTGGATAAACAAATAAATTAAATCAGACTTGGTTCATTATGTATTTCAAGATAAAATGGAATTTTAAATGATTATCATAGCAAAACAAAGTTAAATGGATTTTGGCAGGAATTTCAGAAGATATATCCAAAGTATTGAAAGACCCAGGAGGAGATTGAGGATTAAATTATTCAAACAATCCTAAAAAAAAAAGAAAAAAATCAAGTGCGTCAAAATTAAATTTTCTAACAGGGAATAATACCTTATTTAATATTAAAGGGTATTGAAATAGTAAAGTATTGAAATCCAGAATGGAAAGCTGGAAAGCCTTTTTGGACATTTACTGGGTTGGATCATAGATCTGCGTTAGTCATTTCAGGCTGATTTTCTCCTTGCAAGAGAAAAGATGAAAACCTGGAGAGATGAAAACCTAGTGGGAGAAAAAGAGAGATGAAAACCTCTGGCTTTAACACCAGCTACTGTTCTGTCATTAAAAATTGGTACGTATAATGAGTTTGTTCTCTTTCATTTAAATCTTGATGACTCTCAACTGCCTGTTACACGGTTAATCTAAAAATTCCCTATATAGTAGCCTCTCGTATACTGTACTGTAAGTAAGATATTTATTAATATAGTCTTGTCCCAATAACATCTATGGTCACAAGCCACTCCTGTTAGTCATCACCGGCACTCAACAGGAGTGTCATCAGGGATGTTTCTGTTTCAATACTTACACACTTACACACTGTAATGAAGTTTACTGAGCCTAACAAACACATTATATTTTATTATTCAAACATCTCTATTAGAAGTATTTAGTTTTAAGTCAGCAACTCATTTATATATATATATACAACAAAAATTCATTCAACTGAAATCTAATTAAAAAAAACAAACAAAAGAAGCAGGATTACAAACAGGATTACTGTTGCGGTCAAGAAAAATAGACAAAGGCTGTATTTATGTTGTTTATCATCATGATCATTATGATGTTTATCATCAACAAAAATTCATATAAGATATATATATACATTATTATACATTTATTTATGCATTTTCTCATGTTCTGAGAAATACATTTAGGTTTTTTGGGGGTTGTTTTTTGTAGGTAATCCAAATTTATGGCCGCATTTTTTCAGTACTTTCGCATTTTTTCATAGAATTTTGCATTCCTCAGTAAAAATGGATCTTGCTCTTATTATTGTAGTTGTTAGCACATTCCTGTATTAACTGTAGGTTGTGAAGGTTTGAGCAGTGGACCTCACTCTTTACAAGCGCACACACCTGGACCTCGGCACACAGGTGGTCATTACAGACATTTCCACTGGCTCCAATTAGCTCACCTTCTGTTCTTCCTACAGCTTCAGGTTACTGTAAACACACATGGTACTCCAAAACCACACGAGAACTCTAAATCTGTGGATGTTTGGTTTAGTCTAATAATTCATTTTAATTATTGATTCTGAGATAAAAATGTCCATTCAGTTACCCGAGACAGCTGTGAAAACCTGATCACTGGCATACTTTAGATTGAAAAATGTAGCGAGATGAAGAATTAAATTCATCTGAATTATTATGAATTCATATTAAATAACACTCAATTATCCATGAGTAAATAAATGTATGTTATACAGTAGAATGACATTCAAAACAGAATGGGGGGGGGGGGAGACGGTGGCTTAGTGCTTAACACGTTTGCCTCACACCTCCAGGGTTGGGGGTACGATTCCCGCCTCCGCCTTGTGTGTGTGGAGTTTGCATCTTCTTCCCGTGCCTCGGGGGTTTCCTCTGGGTACTCCGGTTTCCTCCCCCCGGTCCAAAGACATGCATGGTAGGTTGATTGGCATCTTTGGAAAATTGTCCCTAGTGTGTGATTGTGTGAGTGAATGAGAGTGTGTGTGTGTGCCCTGCGATGGGTTGGCACTCCGTCCAGGGTGTATCCTGCCTTGATGCCCGATGACGCCTGAGATAGGCACAGGCTCCCCGTGACCCGAGCTAGTTCGGATAAGCGGTAGAAGATGAATGAATGAAAACAGCTAATTGCAATTATAGCTAAATGCCAACCCAGGTGTTTTGGACATGTCTTGGACATGGAACAAGTTTGGAACAAGTAGGTGGTGTATTTCTTTTTTTTTTTTTAAAGATCTAGAAAAAAATAAAAGATATTGAATTAAATTGCATATTGCATTTGTTCTTGTTACAGTACAGTACATTTACTTTAGTACCATCAATAACGTAAAAAAATGTTATTCTTATTTAAAGTAAGAATAACAATCTAAAGTGAAAATATGTTATTCTTATGTTTTTCTTCTTCTATCATGAAATGATGATTTAGGTTAAGAATTTAACATTTTCTTAAAATGTAGCCAATAAAGGAACTAGGAGTGAGACAACAGACATGGGGTGTCCTAGTTTTCTCTACTGTACTGAGTAAACTCTAGTAAATGCCTCAATTCTGTCTGTGGTTTATGCAATTGTTCATATAGTCCTGGTTCTACATGTTGCCTCCTCTTTGAAAATGCAAAAAGTAGATTTCAGCGTGCAGCTAATACAAAGTTTATAATAAAAGAAGGGCAGTTCCTCCCAGTTTGCGGCTATGATTATGGATAACAAACTAAGCCATTAATAATTTAAATGGATAGTTCTTTGGACTTTGGATATTTAACACTTCTAGGTTTTAAAAGGGGTTTAACTTGAAATTGTTTGTGAAAAGGAAATCCGTTGTTCTTCATAGAAACTTCAAGGAGATACTAGGAGAACCTTTTCAGGTGCTAGATTTAATTTTATTTTCTATGAGAACATGACCTGGGGGATAAGTTCTGGAAAAAAAGTAACTTCTGTTATGAAGAAATATGCTCTTTTCTCATGTATATATTGTAGAAGGTGATGGTGTGTGTGTGTGTGTGTGCTTCCCCTAAATTTAGAAGGGAAATTTAAATTTTGAAGCACTTATTAACCTCATACTGTGAGAGAATATCCAAAATGTTTGAAGTCGGGTGGCTGAAGAAGATTGAGCCTGTGAAATGTCCTGAGATGGAAAAAACCCAATGTAATTGTTAAGGCCTTCTCTTTGTCTTGGCCAAGGAATGGTCAGACCAGTAAAGGGCTGAAAATAAACTGAAATGAGAGGATATGCAGACGTGGCTGGACCTCTCAGCCTCACGCAGATTATAGTGTAGACAAACAGCCCTGAAATGTTCTGACCACCAGTCTCCTGCATGCTCCTCTCTGTCTTGCTGCTGCTCCTGTTCTCTCCCTGGCAATGAGAAGAGTGGAATATGAGACAAGAAGAGAGAGGAAAGAAGAACTGAAGAAGGGAAAAAGAGACAGGACACAGCAAATTCAATAAAAATAGGAGGGGAAATGACACAAGGAGTATAAAGGAAAAAAAGGAGCAAAAGAGATGAACAAAATAGAAAACAATTAACATGATATAAATATCATGTCCTAGTAATAGTTTTTGATGTTATTATAAAAAAAATCATTTATTAATTCATTCATCTTTATTAAGTGTTTTATCAAGGTAAAATTGATGATGCTCTTAGATGGAGTTAGCTGGTGTCCAATGCAGGATGTATTACTATATGTATTACTGTATATGTGTATACTGTATATATGTATTATTATATGTATTACTATACATCCTGCATTGGACACCAGCTAACTCCATCTAAGAGCACCTTCTGCTCTATGAATTGAGTACCATGGCTGAACCTGTGGCTTGATCCCAACTTTCTCACAAAATGGGATATGTGAAGAAAGTCACTGTGCTGTAATTTATGCGACAGATAATTGCTCCTTCCTCTTCTTCCTCTTCTTCTTCTTTTTCTTCTTCTTCTCCTCTTTCTTCTTCCTTTCACATCTCTTAGTTCTGTTCTACACCTATAACACCTTACTGGAGGAAAAAGTGCCAAATATAACTAGGTAAATTACTGCTAGAATCTGAAATAAATAAACTTAGATTATTGTCCTGATTGCAGTTGATTTCAGTTATTGATTTGTGGCTCTAGATTTCAATATAAATCTTAATTGGAAATACCGCACATTTCACTTGCAATGGCGTTTGACATGCTATTTTCCAAACTAAACATAATGCTCAGTAGAACAAGGCATGCAGTCTGTATGAAGAAATAATAAATTCATATACATGTTTTTTATTCCTAACAAATTCCTCGTTGCCTAAGAGCTGTGTGCTTATTAGGCATGGTGGTGGCTGAGAAAAGAGAACAAAGTCAACATTAACTGCATTTTTGTTGTTGTACATACTGTATGTACACGTGTACACAAGTAGAGCCTTCTTACAGTAGAGGATCTTTCAGGAAGTTGCAGGGGTTTTGTGCATAACCTGCTGTTTATGACCAACAACCCCTTTTTACAAACCCTAGGATCAAGGCCTCAGGAGCCTGGGCATGCTGGGTACCCTGGTGGGTTAATAGGGTGTTTCGGGGCTTTCAGTTGGTTTGATGGTGTTCCAGGAGCCAGTAGGGGATATTGCTGTTAAATGGGCAAGGGGGGATTTTAGCAACCTTTGGGAGGGATTGAAATGGTGCACCATTGGGGAACAAAATCCCTTGCCTCTGTGGAAAAGATAACAAGTACACGTCAGCACTGAAATTTAGCTATAGTTAGCAACTCTATTGTTTTAGCTAGCTGAAGGATTTCAAGCAATGTTCAGAATGTCATTTTGTCATTTTTCATATGGGTTAGAATTAAATTAAAGCCTGCCTAAAATACAACAAACAAACAGAAATACAAGTGCCAGTTATTCAAAGGTGATATTCAAAGATTTATTTCATTTAACAGTTTATATTCTATAACATTTTGCCATTTCAAATATGATAAACTGTTAGTCTGTTAGTTAGGATTAAATTATGATAATGGGATAAAAATCTTTGTTTATTCTTTGAACCCCAAAATCTGTTGAAGACTATATTAGCAGGATGAGAGTCTCATTACCACTATATTGCTGTGAGGTTTGTACTGGCCTGTGGGCCTGGAGGAAACAGACCAGCTTCCAGTAGTACTTTGTCATCCCTCCCAGAAGCAGATGCCTTCATTACCTGACCCAAAAGAGGACCCTGATTAGGACCAGGGCCGGAATTGATGTCTTTTACTAACAGATCCTAGTAGGCAGAGACTTCAAAGGTGCCCAAGGACCCTTCCATTCCTACGGAACCCAACTCCCCATAAACCCCCTTATTGAATCCTGGTGAGATAATAGGCAGCAGAAGGTAGGGAACGAAGGAAGATGGTGTGATGGGTCTTTTTTATGACGTTCCAAGCCTGTGGAAACGACCAGTTAATGGAAACACACGGGAGCGATCTCCATTAAAAACATTCTTGTTATGAGGCTGCTGCACTGTGTTTATCAGCCAGCGTGGCAGGACTGTATACTGACATACATGAGAGAATGGGTCACTGTGTCAAATGACCAAGAATACGAATCAGTAGTAGATCATTTTAATGTTGTAAACTATTTAATAAAAGTCAGAGGTTTGAGCACCACTTTAATGCCACTCTAGTTTTAAATCTAGTAAAACAACTGTCAGAAATCATTCCAGATGGATAAATCGCAGAATGAATCTCTGCAGAAAGATCCTAAACCGATGACTGAAATTAGACATGAAGTATTAGCCTGTGATATGATGATTAAACTGATATGAGATTAGTGGTTCTGGTAACGCTACAGGACCAGTCCCACTCTCTTTTAAGGGTTGTAACTGGATATGAGGAGAATGGGGAAAAAGATCTACAGCTATGAATTAGCCACCTAGTGGTGGTAAGGTTAATGATTTTTTTAAAAAATGTAATAAATAAATAATAGAAAGGAAAATATAGGTTTCAGATTTACAGTAGTAGTTTTTTGGATATGGTGTGCTGAGGAGTAACAATACACCATGCATTACAAATCACATCACAGTTTCAGTGTAAATACTGGGAGTTTGGCTTGTTTGATTGGGTTTATGAATATTCTCAGTTTCCAGGAAAAAGACATTCATGCTGAACACACATACACTTTACTATATCACTTTAAAATATATATGCAACAAATTATTTCAATCTTTGTTGCGAATGGGTGGAAAAAATCCTATCAAATTACTCTACAGTGCTTTCAGTTCAAGGGATGAGGAGATAAAAAGGACAATTTTAGCCAAGCTTAGACATATTTCTTTGTAGGTGGAGTCCTACATGCTCTGTAGCTCTTATTGGAGCTGGAAGATGAGTGGCTGCAGGATGGACTTCTGTATATGGCTTCTCTTTTTTATGTCTTATCTCCCACCCCACTTCTCTCCTCAAAAAAAAAAAAAAAAAGGTTTAGTGTTACCTTATAATTCTAAGGTTGTACCTGGCACTTTGGTTGAAACAGAGCTCAGTCTTTAAATACACAGACGTGTTAATCTCCAAAACCAAATACCAGATAAAACCAACTAATGCATTCTATCACAACCGACCGATCACAATCCTGGATGAACAGGTGACAGGTTATATTAAAGTCCAGTATCTACTTAAATGAATGGAAAGTTCAAGACACTGTAACTACATTTGGCTTTATTGCTATCTTTGCTTATGCCTCTATATGAAACTAAATTAAATCCAGTCCCAGTGCGCTCATTTGTCTCAATTTCATGAGATGTAGTTGATTATATTAGGACTATATCATATAGGAGATGGACAAAACTTAATCCTATATATTTAACATCTTTACAACACATTACCTTAAATAATTAGCTATGTTTATCATTTCATCATCATGTAGTCTTCATGCAAAAAGGGAAAGCTAACTAATAACATGTTTTAGAAAACCCCTAATTGCAGTGTAAATATAATAGTTTATCCAGTTATTTTTCAAGCAAAAACAGCCAATTGGTCAAAAAAGATAAACACTTTAGGACTCATTGTAATCTGTGCATAAGATCTTATACTAACATATCAGTTGACAGCTTTTGTTGAATCCTACACCAATGTTATTATATGTCCTTTGAGTTCAAATCCCAATGCTGCCAAGCTGCCACTGATGGTCCCTTAAGCAATGCTTTTAACTCTTAACTTTATATAAAAGAGTCTGAAATATGAGTAAACATTAACATAAATATCGGTCACAGGTCATGAGAGAAGACGTGTGAATGAGGAAGATGCTTGTGTTAAATCATCACCATGTTCATACACAAGACCAGGGTTGCTTTCCAAACGTATAGCATTAATGATTTATGCTTTACTTTTACTTAATTACGTAATTAATTAGAAATAGTTACCAATATCAATAATATAAAGTACCATACATTTAAATGATGATACTATTTTTTATTACTTTTCTGTATTTTGATGTATGGTGTTCATTAACTGTCTATATTTCCATCTGGTGAAAGTCTGGCTACAAGCTCTTGCTTATCTTATTTTCAAGTCATGTTATTATTGAGAAACACTTAGCTCCTTAAAAATATTTTAAAGATATGAAATATTTGGTACTGTTCTCATCATTACATTATTGTCTTTCTCTTCATATAATCATCTGAGTAGCCCTTTTCTATTATTTGATTTTTTTTATCTAACTATAAGTTCATACTCCATTCTGTTCATCTATGTGCATTTATTGTTAGGCCCTTGAGCAAGGCCCTTAACCCTTCCTGCTCCAGAGGTGCTGATGATGGCTGACCCTGTTCTTTGACCCTAAATTCCAAAGTTGGGATATGTAAAGAAAGCAGTTCACGAGGCTGTAATAAAGGCTGCTATCTATTATTCTATTATTCTGATTATTAGTGTTTGAAAAGTATTTGCATCCGGTTAATTCATGATCCATGTCAATGACAGAATTGGATGTTCAAGATTTGACAGGCTTTGCTTTTCAAGATTTGCTTTATTTTCTTTCTTCTTTCTGTCTCTCTTCAGAAAAGATTCATGTAACTGACTGCCACATCAACATTGGGAGCTTGCCAGAATATGAGGAAAGAAAGCTACAGAGGAAAAAAAAATATCCAGAGAGGGAGGAGTTAATGGGATGTCCCGAGGTCGAACTCAAGAATAGGGGAGTGGAAAAAGGCAGACACATGCCTTGCAGCTGATTTCTATTGAGAGAGAGAGAGAGAGAGAGAGAGAGAGAGAGAGAGAGAGAGAGAGAGAGAGAGAGAGCAAACTCAATGACAAAAGGATCAAAAATGTCTCCCATTTTGTCTCTCCATAATTTTGTCTTTCCTGGGTTTTGTAATTAAATTGTTGAGCACTTGGTAAACAGTGTGTGTTAATCATCATTTTCACTTTTCTCTTCACGACTTAATGAGAGGGTTATTTGCATCATCATGTTGAATGAGAGATTGAGATGTTGAGTCATTTCTTTTTTTAATTCAAAACATGCATTGTCTGTATTAGAAACTTAAGTGTATTTAAGTATTTTAAGTGTACTTAAGTATTTTATTATACTACCAAAAACCCACTTCTGTTTGAAGATCCAAGTATAATAATAATAATAATAATAATAATAATAATAATAATAATAATAATAATAATAATAATAAATATTTTTAGTAAATAAGTTCTAAGCTATAGTTCTCAGTTTTGGTTAAATAGAGTCTAAAAAGCAAGTTCATGTCAAATAAACTTCACTGACACTTTGGGAAACACCACTTCTGTACTGTAGCTGTTTAGCAATCCCTCAGGTCCCCCATATATATGTAGACACATATTTTTGAAAAATTATTGAACGTAATACTTATACAAGAAGAGTTTTGAGAAACATGTCAGCGAGTGCAGCTCAGACCAGCAGGGGGAAGGATCTCTGAAAGCATAGGGTCTCCCACCATTACACATGTTTCATGTCACGCTAAAGTGCTGTCCAAACGCAGACCAGTCACAACGTGCTAACAGCCATTTTGTGAGCCCCTGCAAGGGATTTCATTCTTCCCCACAAACAGGAGAGGGGGATAGAGTTTAGCTCCTCACAGACTTTTAACTCTTTGGATAAGAGGAATGCAAAGAGCGTGATGGAGTCTACAAGCGCGCGTGTGTGTGTGAGAGAGAGAGAGTGAGAGAGAGAGAGAGAGAGAGAGAGAGAGAGAGGGAGAGAGAGAGAGAGAGAGAGAGAGAGAGAGAGAGAGAGAGAGAGAGAGAGAAAGAGAGAGGGGTGGACTAGATATGTATTGGGGCTTCTCTAAATGATGCTAACAGATGTGATAGCAGAGATGCCTTAGAGAGAGGCCTGACAGACTGATGTGTTTGAAAAGTGTGTGTGAGAAGGAGACATTTAAAGAGAAATATAAAGCTTTAATAATCAGTATTAAGTTTGTTTGTCTCATATTTAATGTATATATACCTGTACATAGAACATATTTATTTGCTTTGTCCCAGCTATGTTTGTTTGAATCTAGGAATACTTGGAATATACTGTACTTACTGCCATGTTTCTGGGAGGCAGAAGGAAACTGGAGAACCCTGAGGAAACCCACACAGACACAAGGAGAACAGGTGAAACTCCACACAGGGCTAAAGATAAAATGCTGGAGTTTCACCAACTGATCAATCAATTGTTATTGTTGAACCAGCATTTTGCCTGAGTTTAAAGTAATAAAACAGTCATGTTAATATTTCTAGCCTACAGTAGCTACCCAAAACATAGCTCATAAAGCACTTGATTTCTTTCCTTTATTATGAAGATACAGGCAAGTTCTCACAGTGAGACAGCAAACTCTGTAATAGTACAATTTTATTTTGTAGTTATTTAATTAGCCATGTGTCTGCAATCATTTGTGTATATAATATACACACACTGATCAGCTATAAGGTTTAAACCACCTGCCTAATATTTTGTAGGTCCTCCTTGTGCAGCCAAAACAACCTACCCTTGTCGAGATATGTACCCCCTAGACCTCTGAAGGTGGCCATGACCATTGTGTGCTTTATGTTGTGGACGTAAGTCAGAAGCATCTGCACTCTGACCGGTCTGCAGTTATACAGCCAAATTGACAGGCTATTCTTTGCTCCCCACATGCATTAGTGAGTTCTGGATGCCCAAGATTGGGTTGTCCTTTCTTGGACCTCTTTTGGTAGGTACTAACCATTGCATACCAGGAACACTCTATATATACATATCAAATAACAGGTCCATCCCTCACAAACCCGACGCACAACATACTACTTAAATCTCTCTCTCTCTCTCTCTCTCTCTCTCTCTCTCTCTCTCTCTCTCACTCTCTTCAGTTTGCCTCCTTGCCTGTCCCTACCTGTCTGCAGCATAGCTGGAGTTCTTCAATCAACAGCCTGTTCACTGTTTGGTGGAGTTTTTACACTGAAGGTTTTTCCAATACAATACTGGTTAGAACCCATTGTACTTTATTGCACCAAATACATATGGAAGACTTAAACGATATAAAAACAATGATATGGTGAAATGGGATAATAACAAACAAACAAATCATGGAATAAAAAAGTACTTGATGGATTTACTGTAAGAATAAATAAGAATACTATAAGAATAAAAAAAGTGGGGTTTTTTTGGTCAGGATGTATTAGCTGCTTTTACTGGCCTGCAGCGTGACAAGAAGAAGAAGAAGAAGAAGAAGAAGAAGAAGAAGAAGAAGAAGAAGAAGAATTATCATTAGATTTATAATAATAGTAATTTTACTAAAAGAAATACTGAAAGTACTTTGCTGAATAATCAATGTGCATCTCCACACTGCAGACACTGTCCACTTTACTGATTTGGCATTAATAAGCTTCTTGCCAATAGACAAGCAGTGCATCAGACTGACATTTTAATGTTTACTTCTTGTCTGAAGAGGTGAAGGCAATTGAGGTTAAAGAAAGCACCACGTCGGAATCTTCTGCTCTTCCCCAGACGGCAGACAAATCTACATTCCAAATGAAAGAGAGCTGAGCTTCCTTGGCTTCCATTCTTTCTTTTTCTCGCTCCTTCGATACCCTCCTCCTTTCTCTTCCTCTTTCTCTTCATTCTCCTTCCATCTCCTTCCCCTCTGCTTTCTCCAACTCCTCTGAAACTCGATCGGCCAGGTTGTCTTAGCTTTGAAGAGTGTTGCCTGTCAAACAAATTAAAAACTGACCCAATAACTATTCACCAGCTGAGCTTTATTCTTTTAGTATTAAGATCTGCCGGAGATTTATAACTTATAGAAATGTGTGTCTGTCATGGATCTGGGAAAACAGTATGCTGCCCTCTTCTGGAATTGTTCTACATCCCTGAGGAGATTGGCATAATGTCAGGAAATTGCAGGATCGGGGTTGCAAGAAGAAAAGAATTTGCCTCAGCATCTCAAACATATCAAAAATAAAGGATATCTATTCATCAAGTCACTTAGCTTTCAGCCTGCACTCTGCCAGGTGTGTGTGTGTGTGTGTGTGTGTAGGGTGTAGGGGTCTGGGTTCAACCAGAGGCAAGGAATGGGAGTGGATATACCACATAGCAGAGCGCACTGATCTGAGTTCAGCTGGAGATGTCTGGGACTGTAGCTGAAATTGAAGACCTGAAGGAAGAGCTCCTCTTAGATTAGAGTCAGATGGTTGTTTGAATGACAGAAGGTGTGACAAGGGTAGGGTGATAAAGAAAGAAACTTACACACACATACAAGGAAAAAGATAAAATTTATGTGTAATGGTATCAATAAGGTATCAATAAGGTACTTGGAGAAAGAAACAGAAAGAAGCACAAAAGGAAAGAAATAAAGTATCTTGGGATAAACATGGAAAAAGTGAAGATGAGAATAGAAGAGAAAGCCAAAAGGAGCTGGCCTCTGCTCAACCACAGCCATCTCAGCAGCGTCGTACACTGCGCTTACCCAAATAAACATGTGGAGTTACTGTGAAGAGACGAGGCTTAAAAAAAAGCTGAATTTAGTGTTCAAAAGCATCACAAAATGTTCAAAACTGCTGCTAAACACTTACATCTAGAGATAAAAAAGATATAAAAGAAAGAGAGAGGATTCTAGAATATTGTCCAAAAACACTCAAGAAGGAGTTGGTTACCATTCCACAGTAATTGAAGTTATTCCACCATAAGGAATAATAAAAAGGTTACGTTTTTCCCACCCACGTCTCAATCAGTACACTTTTCAAACTGAATAACAAAAAAGGAGCTGGGAGCAAAACAGAGTTCTGAGTAGTTTTACAGACCTGCCACTGAATTCCACACAGAAAGGAATCCTCCGGGTTTTTTTTAAACTGTTTATATTATTACCCACGTGAGGACCTTTCATACAAATAATTATGAATCCATTCATAAATGAATGCCATAAATGCCTAGAGATAGATTTAAATTTAACTATAATATAACTGTAACTATAAGAAAAGAAAAGAAAAGAAAAGAAAAGAAAAGAAAAGAAAAGAAATGAAAAGAAAAGTCCATTCCTTTGAGGGACTGCAAACAAAGATATAAAAATCAAACAGCAGATCAGCGGGAACAATAACACTGGAATAAACATAGAATAAAAGTTTTACTCAGACATTTTACATCAACTGAAATCATTATAATTATCTCAATTTCATAACCGACACCTTTACATATAGTATAAGTAAATACAGTTCTTTTTAATACATAGAAGCTGTGAAATTCGTTTGAAATCCTGCTGTTTTCTTCCTCAGTTTCTATGTGATATATTTGGTTTGCCTTCAGAAGAGATATTTTGCAGCGCTGGCCTCCTGCAGTGTGATCATCGGCGTCCCGCTGGTCAGACATATCCGGGATGGACCACAGGACAAGGTGAGAAAGCTGCAGACTCAGAGGCTTCTCCAGAATAAACACATCTACTCCCTAGTGGAAACCGATCTAGAGCTGCAATCTCTCAGGGACAAAACACTGGACCGGGAGAAGTGAAGAGTTTTCTTCTGTCTTTCTCATATTTCAACATGTATTATTCTAACTTTATTATTCACTTAGTATGTATTAGTAACAATGTTATAATGCTATTTTTTTTTTTTAGCATTCTTTTTAATGTTTTTACTGCACCACAAGTTATTATAAAGGGAATATATCAAAATATCTTGCCAAATAAATAAAAAAATGAATAAATAAATGAATGAATAAATAAATAAATAAATAAATAAATAAATAAATAAATAAATAAAGGTTCAGTTTGTAATGTTAAAACATATTTCTAGGTCTATATTTTTAAAATATTGCTTTTATTCTATTTATTTTTGGCTTCTATGTAAATATTTTTCTGACCCAGAAATGGACTGAAAAGCTCTGTCCATTTTCCCTAAAAAAAATAAAATAAATTAAAAACATTAAAAAAAATACCTTTAAAAAAACCATATATAGTTTCGACATAAAGGGTGAAGTCAGTTTGAAGAAAGGATTTTGCAGGTATCAAAAAAAAAAAAAAGACAAACCATTCGTGTAAATGTTTGAGCTCAAATACAGTATACTAAGAATTTTCTGTTTAGAAATATAAAATGAAGGTATGTATGTATGTATTTATTTATTTACTGAAATATTCCTAAAATATTCCTGCTTCTGTGTGTAGCATGTTACTGTATACAGAGTGTTCAATAACAGTGTTACACATAAAATAAGGGGAGACAGCTTACATTTCAAACATATTTTATTTAATTGATAATAGAATATCTTCACACAAATTCATCAAATAGTATAATAATAATAATAATAATAATAATAATAATAATAATAATAATAATAATAATAATAATAATAATAATAATAATATCACTGGCTGTTGATTAGATCTCATCAGCTGAATGTCATGTGAGATGTGAGAGCTACCAAAATCCCCATTTTAAGAGATAGGAGGGGTCCAATTTGTGGATCTCAGTATTTACATACTCCCATTTTCGTCAGTCAATATTGGTTTACATGTGCATTACATATAACCAGACCTCTACAGAAACATAAGACATGAATAAATAGGAAGGTATTTTTGAATGTGATTGACAAAATAGTCAGATTTAAACATTTACCTGATTTTTTCCTATTTTATCTACTCCACACTTTTCAATCCAACAATCAGAGAATTGCTCATAGTTGATAACGTGAAATCAGTCTGTTCACAAACGTATATACACACACATGAACACACACACACACAGCTCCAAAACCCCCGGTCTACTTCAGTGTAAATAAATTCATACAGCACTTTAAAAAATCAAATAGATACATGAACATCAGACAGACAGATCACAAATACAAAACACATCTGGCATCCTGACAGTATTGAAGCACACACACGCACACACACACACACGCACACACGCACACACACACACGCACACACACACACATTGGACTACACTGGTAAGTTTTCTACAAGTACAACATGCTTTAGTGTCATATGTATCACAGGTATCCCTGTAAAACTATGTATGAAAATGTACAAAAAAATTCTTCTTTTTTCAGTAATTGCCGTTGCTGAATCTTTACTAAGGCTTTGCTGCATCACCACACATATTAGAAGCAGCTGTAGCCACTTGGCTGCTGTACAGCTGGAAGTCTCGTCAGAGGGTCAAACTAGCCAGCTAGCATACTCATGGGAGAAACACATCTGGGGAAGAGAGCGAGAGCGAAAAAAGATCCCAGACATATCCCTGCTTCAGTATTCCTACCCCTTTCGAGCTTTCTCTTTTTCTTTTTCTTACAAACACACACAGACACACAAACACACAGGAGAAATAAGAGAGAGAGAGAGAGAGAGAGAGAGAGAGAGAGAGAGAGAGAGAGAGAGAGAGAGAGAGAGAGAGAGAGAGAGAGAGAGAGAAAGAGAGAGAGAGAGAGAGAGAGAGAGAGAGAGAGAGCATTCCATTGTTGATGCAAAGCAGGAGACTCACACTGTGGGAGCTGGGATTTTTTGACATGTGATCTTTACTCTGCCATTTTGTGCAGTACTTGCTGAAGATATTTCACTTTAGCTCACCTAAACCTTTATCAGCTGTAAAAAAAATACTTAAAAGAATGAAATACACACTGTAGAGAATCAATGTTTGTATGTTTGGGTCCTGCCTGTTTTTCTGCTTCGACATTGCCTGCCCTCCCACTGTTGCTCTCACAAGCCCATCCCATATTTCTCTTTCAGACTCTCATCCCATTTCTTTCTCTCCCTCCGTCCGACTTACTGCCTGAGACACAGTGAGGTAGAGAGCATTAATTAAAATGAACCTCAGAGGACTATATATAGCCCGAAAGCCCAGCAGACACAGGCTAATTGCGTATTGCGGTAGGTTGTACATGCGTGGCACACAACGTTCAGGCCTGCTCTCACCCTTAAACACTGTGAGCTGCATGCTCCTGCCCACGCTCTTTAAACACAGAGCATGCTCAGAAGAAGCACCTTAGGACAAGATTTCTGAGAAGAAGTTATGATACAGAATAATACAGTGCACCCCACTGACACGCTGACACACTCCATAGGTGTGACACAAATCCTGACCTGTCATTTTACAGACACACATAAAACGCACAAAACAAAATGACATCAGTCAAACAGTATGCAATATTTTCAAGTTACAATAAATTCCTATTTTTTGTGATT
The DNA here is from genome assembly GCF_030014155.1 of Tachysurus vachellii. NCBI lineage: Eukaryota > Metazoa > Chordata > Actinopteri > Siluriformes > Bagridae > Tachysurus > Tachysurus vachellii. The sequence goes on along the minus strand of NC_083477.1, from coordinate 7,988,129 downwards.
CGTGATTAATTATATGCAATGTTGTAAAAACATTTATTCTTTTGTTTAAGCCATTCCCTTGTTGATTTGGATGTGTCCTTTGGGTATTTGTCATGCTGAAAGGTGAAATTCCTTTTTATCTTCTGCTTAAATGAAACTAAAATTGACTGGTATTCGTAACAGGGTTCCTTCCACCTTTATAAAAGCCCCAGCTTTGGTTGGAGAAAAAAGCCCTAAAGCATGATGCTACCACCACCGTGATGCACCATGGGTATGCTGTTCTTTTGGTAAAGTGATTTTTTTGCACCAAACATACCTTTTGAGATTATGGATTTATTTGGACTTTTGGAAATGTTCTCATCAGATCATAACACATTTTGCCACATGGTTTGGGGTAATTTAGCTGAGCTTGGATGTTTTTGTGAGAAACGGCTTGTCTAGCCATTCTCTCTATCCTATTACCCAGACATGTGAAGACTTGAGATATTGCTGTCACAAGAACAGAGTAATTTAATGTTGCTGTAGGCCTCCGGGCAGCCTTCCTAGGAAGTTCTTGAAGGGACTACCTTTTCTTGGTGATATCTTTGGTGTTTTCTCCATTTGTTGATGAAGAAGAAGAAGCCTGTATTTTGTCACATATACATTATAGCACAGTGAAATTCTTTCTTTACATTACCCAACTTTAGAGGTTGGGCTCAGAGCACAGGGTCAGCTATGATACAGCGTCCCTGAAGCAGTGAGGGTTAAGGGCCTTGCTCAAGAGCCAAACAGTGGCAGGTTGGCAGTGCTGGGGCTTGAACCCTGATCCTCTGATCAACAACTCAGAGCCTTAACCACTTGTGAGATACCATACATGCTTTGTAAGCTCATTGTGCACTATGGCTTCAAGAGTCAGATGAAACCAATAAGATGTGAAGAAAAGTCTTTATATGGAGTTAATCTGAATCAGTTCATTGATCAGAGCTGTATGATAATTACCTTAAACATGAGATTGAATGTGATTGGTTCATTCTGAACACAGCCACATCCCCAATTATAAAAGATTGTACACTCTTAGAAAACCAGGTTAATGTAACCTCAGATTAGAAAAAGGTCTAATCAGATTGATCTGGGTTTCATTATTTTACATCACATTCTCAGCATTGTCTAACTTCTACACCTTTACTCAACAAAGAGTCTGACTCATGGTGTAAGTGTCAGGCCCCACAGGTAAATAAACAGACATCCCAAAGACAAACTGAAAGTAGCAAGCCTCAGACACCTTGTCAGACAAATTTGTTTTCTCTCCAAACAATTGGAAGATTTCCTTTGAAGATTTCCACTTTACACATCTTCCCTTTTTTAGTGTACAAAAATTGGCACAGTTTCCAGATTTAGTCTTCTGGGATGTTCTCCCTTTATTTCTATTTACAACAAAAAAGTAATAAAAAAGAAATTTATTTCTATAATATTTCTGCTATAACATTCACAAAGATTGAGATCTAGATTGTGTGGAGAACATATTCTCTTCTCTGCTAGTTGTACTTTTCTGTTGAAACTCTTTTTTTCTGGCAAGTTTTTTCCTGGATTCCAGTACAAGGTGGTGTTCACACACACCGTGAGGAAAGCACAACAGGCCATCTGTAATGAGTCATGGGATTCCTGTCACCACTCCAGATGTAAAACCAGCCTATTTACAGTGTATTGAAAATACTCACAATGTGCAAGAAGTCCAATCTTAGATTAAGCAGAATTGTTCTATAGATTGTTCTATACATGTGTGAAGCTTTAAGCAGGACACGTAAACCTGAAGTCCCGAATATCACAGAGAAATGCTCCTCCTCTCTCTGTTGCCTCATGCATTCTTTTTTTTTTTTAGTTCTTTTCTTATTGTTTTTTTTTTTACGTATTTTTTTGTTTTAAGTGTAGATTTGCAGCTTAATTCCATTTTCTGTAAAACAAAAAAACAACAACAACAAAAAAAACAAATATATATATATTTTTTAAATATATCTTTGAAATGTTATTTATAGTTTTAGAACATACCATATTTGCTTTACTTTACTGATGCACTTTAAAAAGAAATCACAGTCAAGGTATTTTTGTATTAGTTGAACTTATAATGTTTAAATGTGATTTGAATCATTTGGTAATTATATGGATATAAATTAAAGTACAAGTAAAAGTTAAACTGCTCAAAATATTCAGCAGCAAGTTTCAAGTGTTACATTTTTTTTCTTAAACATTTCATGTCCTGGTTAATTATATCATTATGTAAATTGATAGACATCAATTATTGTATTATTTAGACTTATTTGTATTTTAATAGAAATATTTACAAACCACATTTAAGACTCTATACAAATAGGTTTTGAGAGAAGCTTTAAATATGGCTGAATAGGTAGTTGACCTGATGTGAAAGGGGAGATTTTTCCCGAGTTTATGACCAACCACACAAAAAGACTTGACTAGCCTTTGACTTAGGGGACAAATAGAAGAAGTTGGTTATAAAATCTTAGTGTTCTGGTAGGGGAGAAAAAGTGGATAAGGTCAAATTCTTATATATTTAGTCAAGTAAAGAAGCTTTTACGCTTTTTTAAGCTTTTTTTAAGGTGTTTATCTATTGATCTGAAGGTCATGCGTTTGAATCCTGGGTCCTCCAAGCTGCTATTGAGCAAAGCCCTAGAGCAAAGGCAATCAGCATGGTGTGCTCATGAAAACTCACTTTATCAATCTTTACAGGATCCCAGCATAAAACTGCAATGCATCAAAGGCCCAGCATTATATTTCACATTTAATCATTTGATTTTAATCAAATGATTTTTGTTTCATTTGACCACAGCATGTGATTCAAATTGTAGTTATGATGATGTCTGGTGAGCTTTAGGCACTAAGCCACTTCTTTTGTGTAACCCTTTTGTTGTTGTGATAACAGACGTGAAACCTAAAGAAGGTGACTGTTGATTGCTGAATGTTACAAAGCAACAGAAATGCATTATATCTGTTTACATGGTAATTCATGAGTCAGTGCTGTCCTCTAGTGGTGAAAGACACCTCAGACCTCCTCAGTCTACATCAGTACCTGACATCACTAATGCTCATTGACTGAAAGAGCAGAAATCCACACAGCCACAATAAAATATTGGTGCTAAATTGTTTTACCTTTAAAGAGTGGTTTGAACAAAAATGAAGAACAAAAAAGCTATACAGCACTGAACAAAGCTCATTTTAGGATTTCTTACAGAAACATGCCAATTAACAGTAGTATATTCATTCACATTCTACCACTTATCTGAACTACCTCGGGTCACGGGGAGCCTGTGCCTATCTCAGGCGTCATCAGGCATCAAGGCAGGATACACCCTGGACGGAGTGCCATCCCATCACAGGGCACACACACACACACACACTCATTCACTCACGCAATCACACACTAGGGACAATTTTCCAGAGATGCCAATTAACCTACCATGCATGTCTTTGGACCGGGGGAGGAAACCGGAGTACCCGGAGGAAACCCCCGAGGCACGGGGAGAACATGCAAACTCCACACACACAAGGCGGAGGCGGGAATCGAACCCGGAGGTGTGAGGCGAACGTGTTAACCACTAAGCCACCAGTTTTGGTGATTTTGTGCTCACTTTTTCCTGTTTTTGACTTACAGACATGGCAACCTGATGTAGAGGTGTTCCCACAATCTCCCAGAGTAACATGTATTCTGGTTGGTATACAATACCCTTTTCTGTTCTGTCACTGAGGTGGTGGAATGACCTTCCCCTAAATGTTCAGAGTCTTCAATCGATGGGTAAAGACCTACCGCTAATTGAAACACTAAACTAGCACTTTTTCCCTGTTTGTTTTATGTGTATATTAAAAAAAAAAGTTTTAGGTTGATGGTATCCTAAGTCTGTAACCTAGTGAACCAGTGTTAATGTATTCATTGATGGAGAGTTCAAAGCATGTTTGTAAGTCGTTCTGAATAAGGGCGTCTGCCAAATGTTGTAGTACATCAATGTGTTGCATATTAGAGATGCTTTTCTCCTCAGAATAGCTGTAAAGTTGGTTACTTATCATTGCCATCAGCTTAAACAGGTCTGGCCATTCTCCCCTCATCTTTCTATCAATGTAAATTTCTTGCATTTTTTTTTTGTTAATTATAGATTTCTGTGCAAAAGATTCATTAGCGAAAACCAGTATAACTTGAGCAGGTTTGACACCAGCATTACATCCATCTATCCATCTACCGACCCCCCCCCCCCCACACACACACACACACCTACCTACCTCTGAGGTAGCAGCTGCCCTACTTAAATTATACTTGCTAAAATGCATCCACAATCATTATACTCCTGTCTGTCTGTCTGTCTGTCTGTCTCACTCGCAAAATCTCATTAGTGTAACATCCATTTGCCCAGAGTGTCACCCACAAGCACTTCAAGTAGATTGAAGTTAATATATGAAGAGCAGTTCCTGCTCATATTTCTTTTTTTTTTAAATAAAGCTTTTATAATAATAAACACACAAAACTTCTGTCAAGAGCTTTCATCCTAAAAAAGGCTTTCTTTTTGCGCCATAATTAAAAACTGTATATTAATTCTCTTATATATGGAGCCCAATAAAGAATGTAACCAATTTTTTTTTCAGATCAAAGAATTCAAGTAAAACCTAAAGAGGGTTTTATTGCAATTTAAACTTATTCAGAACTCCACAGTGTTCCCAAAGCCTTAATAAAATTCAAATCTATTATTCTAGTAAAATTACTTGCAAATGTGAATGCAAAAAGTCCTCGATTATCTCCAGTTTCATATGTGAAGTCAAACAACAAAATTACAGCAATTTAAATTCAGGAAATCTAACATCTAAATGAATTGTGCATCACAATACAGTATGGCTCACAATGAGTAATGTAAACAAATTCAGTGAATTTCCCCAGCCATAATTATGAATGTATTATATAACAACAATGCGCTGTAATAGGAGACTTACATTACTGCAAGCCTGGTTATCAGACTCTGTAGTGGTGTTGATCAAATTAATGACTTAAATAACAGTCAATCCTAAGAAATAGCTATAAAGTAGGCTTTAATAATAGAATAAAAAATATCCTAATAAGTGCAACACTTCCACAGTGTACCACTGACACCTGCTGGAGATTACACTGTAAACATTTATAATGGGGAATTTTAATGCTTTGAAATTCCAGCTGAACTTCCGGTATAAAGACCTGTACCTCTGCTGTGTAAGAGAAGAACTGTCAGAACTTCATCTAAAGCCAAATCAGAATGAAAACTACAAACACAAGTAGGAAGCCACTCTCACCAACCCCAAGCTTTGAAATCAATGGCACACAGTAGTTTAATGTGAAAGGCACAGAGGCATGCCTATGCTGAAATCCAGGGTGTGAAATACAGTAGTAGTGTTTAAGACCCAGCTGGTGTTTGATGGATAGATGCATCACTCTCAGAGTTTTGGCAGAATGAATCTGGGAGCTGCTTGGCATATTCTACCAGCTCGAATGACTCGCGTATATCGGACAGGCCTAACCAGAATACGATCCAGCGGCCGTTCGCAAAGCTGCCATCACAGTGCTTGAAGTACCTGAGGAAAGGTAAAAGTTAAAGCTGGGATCTGTTTCTTTTTAAGTGCAGATTAAAACAAAAATAAGCAGGAAATCAGTAAACAAGGAATACTTATTTATAAACACTACCTGAAATTAAAGTAAACAGCAGAGCACCTTTAAAGATTGTGCTGCTATGGTGACTGTAGTGGCACTATCAATGGTACATCTTTTGTATGTTTAGTATGTAGCTTTTTTGAGAAGGTGCATGTAATTTTCCTTTAATTAAGCTTTTTGTTGTGTGTGTGTTTGTGTTTGTGTTTGTGTGTGTGTGTGTGTGTGTGTGTGTAGTGTAGTGTGTGTGTGTGTGTGTGAGTGTGTGTAGTGTAGTGTGTGTGTGTGTGTGTGTGTGTGTGTGTGTGTGTGTGTGATGTCTCTAACTCACCAAGGATTGATACGATTGGTGGCACGGGATCTCCAGAAGAGCTTCCCCACGTCTTGGCGAATACACTCCCAGAGGATCTGACCCGTGCCTTGGCCCTGTTTACTGTCACTCACCACAAACTTCTCCAGATACAGAGCCCCACTGCTGACTGGCTCAGAGGTGATGATGGCTGCTGCACTGTACCTGAGGAGCATGACCACAGTACCACTCAGAGAACATTCATCTACGTAAAGTCTGAAGATGCAATAAAAAGTGATGTTACCCTTCAGACAGATAGATGGAATGAAGTCTGTCCTTAATAGAGCTGATGTAGTCTTCCTTTAGCGACTTCCCAAAAGATTTGTTTATCAGAGCCAAGAGACGGTCCATGTCTATGCCCTCAAGGCTGCTGTACCTGATAGAAAGAGACAATCATCTCATGAAATATCAACAGTGTCCTCTAGGATAAAGCTCACTTAAACCCGAATGGAGTCTCAAGCAAAGAGGAGCAGGATTCTGTAATCTGATGAGTCTAAAATTGACAGGTACCATTTCCATCTCTACAGCACACTGCTAGTGGACCAAAATAGAGCAGAGCCGTTTCCCCCCATTCAATCTTACTGCAGTCAAGAAAAACATCTCCAAATACAAGTCTATCAAGCTTGTAGCATCAAAGCCCTGAGGACTGCTTTCAACAAAGTTCTTGGATTCAGTTAATCTGGTCCGCATATTCGATTGGCACATGTTTTTATGGTGGATGCTCTTCCTGATGCAACCCTCCCATTTTTATCCAGGCTTGAGACTGGCAGTGAGACTTAACTCTTCACTGGGCGGATTTGCTCCATGCCCAGGAATCGAACTCGGGCAATGAAAGCACAGGATCCTGCTGCAGGACCACCAGGTGGTAGGATTTACACAAATGCTTAATACCATAGATCATATAGATGAATATACTGTAGATAAGTATGTTTTAGGTAAATAAAAGTCCCAAATTTTCATTAAAATTAATCTAATTAAAATGACATACTTGTGAATGGGATCTCCATTTTTGAACATGGTGCCAGCACCTAAAAAAGATAAATCAACATTTTCAGTGATCTATGATTCAAACCCCTTCACATTTATATATTCTCTTTTATGCATTTCTATAAGTAACTGGCATCCCAAACCTTCATTTTGATGTGTGTAAGAAATTACAGAAATTGCACCCAAATTCCACTCCAAGGTACACATCTAAAAGAGCTCATTCCTAAAAAGGTTTAAGTATCATAAGGTAATACGTTTAGGACTCTAAACGTATAAAGTTGATTCGATTATAAATATGGGAACGGCAGCAGGACATTAAGCATCACCACGAACAAAGGGTCTACGTGACTGCGATTACCATTTAAAGTGACCATTTGGTTGATAACAACTGTAACAATACCAAGCCAAGGTCTGCGTGACCACGATGACCATTTAAAGGGACTATTTGACTGATAACAATTGTAACAATAACAAGACAAGGTATACGTGACCGTGATTAACATTTAAAGACATCTGGCTAAATAACAAGGTGTGACCCAGCCATTTGGGAGACACTCAGTTCTTACGCTCAATACACATTCAAAGCAGTACCTCATTTAAACTACAAAGATGAAAACAGTATATAATGCTTGAGCAAGATTTGCTCAGGGTTCTTATTCACTCCGATGAACCCAAAGTACGTCATGTATTTTGTCACTGCTATGCTGGAATAAACTTCTTGTTTTTCATTAAGATCTTCAACATCATCGTCTTATTTTTACACTACGCATTTTTTTTTATCTCTTACATGTGTTTGTAGAGAATGGTTTATCAATGCAACTCACTGAAGTAGCTTTACTGTGACTTCTTGCAGTAAAATAATAAAAAGGATGGAGGTCAACCAGCTCACTGCTATGAGAGTTACTGACCTTTCCCTTTGCTAAAAATAGCCAGTTCGGTTTCAGCATATCTGTTACAGTTCACTCAGCATAATTTAACATTATTTGGAATTACACCAAGACACTGCCAGTACGAACAAAATACACGACACGGGAAATGTGTCAAATAAAACGTGTAATACAATATAAATACGTATTATATATAAGTAAATACTTAGTAAATACGGAACAAACTGACTGATTTGATAAGACAAGGTGGAAAAACCAAGAAATAAACTTTGTTAGTAAGGGGAAAATCTGAGGGAGAGGAATGTATTAAAATAAGAGGTCTGAAGCATATAGTTATAAAACTATTAACTGTTCTATTTAACTTGCAACCCATAACCACCATTCCCACATTCTCTTAAATCTCTCTACAGATTACTGATTAATCTGGCTAATAAATTGTGAATGTAAATTGTGTGTGTGTGTGAGAGAGAGTGTGTGTTTGTGTGTCTCTACCTTTATGACTGAAGAGCTCGGTGAGCAGTGTGTTAGCTGATGTGATGACTGCTGAGCTCTCAGGAGAGAGCTGGCTGAGGAGGTGAGCGATAGCGCTGACCTGCCTGCGCTCCAGCACACACAGCCACTCAGCTGTGGACAACAGCGGCAGGTCACTCGGCAGAGACACAGTACCCAGCACCTGAAACACACACATATACAACATATTGGCTTACTAAAGCTATCAGATTTCCATTTTTCTTAAAAGAAACTCTGCACAATGATCAAGAAAATGTAAAGTTTCAGATCAGACAAGACAAGTATTATCTACCCCAGAGGGCAAATAATTCCCATGTTTTGGTCACCTGAAAACTTTATTGAGTAATTAAGTGCATTAATACATAATAAGGGAAACAAATGAGACAGACCATGACAGACTTTTCAGATATGATTTGTTGCTGTTTCCTTACATCACATTTAAAAAGGATTATTTGAGTCAGGTTGGCTCTATAAGTTCAACCATGTGGTGACAATATATTGTGCTTTGTTTTGTGAATGTTTCACAGTAAAAACTAATATACAATCTAGCCAGGATTAACAGCATTATCTGCTTATCCTGGGCACAAAGTACAAAAGGTTGGCCTAAATATAACACTTACCTTTAGGTTCTGGTTGCGGAGGCCGCCCCAGCTGTTCAGGAACATGACTTTGAGGGGCCGGAGTGCTCTGGAGATGGCTACGGTGACATCGACTGAATTGAGGAGAGTGGAGCAGCCGGTTGTATCACAGCCCACGGGGCACACCAGGGGAATGGCACCGCAGTCCAGACTCCACTGCAGCAGGGTTGTGTCTACCACGATGGAGGCAGCACTGCTAACACACAGACAGGGAACACATTGAAATCACCTTCAAATTCTTTAAAAATGTTCATATTTAGATTATTATATTATTTTTTCAGATAGCCTTCATGAATGCCTTTAAAAAATAAGACCATACTGAAATCTTTTCATGGCTGGATTGGGAAGCCTTAACAAGGATGCAATGAAATTACATGGATAACATCTGTGGTGGAAATTTCTAATCTTAAGATGTTCATAAGGCTTTGTCCTTCTATGCTTGTACCCTGTGTGCGTCATGACCAGAGACTGACATCGTCATCAGTAGGTTTTGTTAAGATTATGACAAGGGACTGGGGACGAGTTGTCCTTAAACAATGTCCAATACGTCCTCTAGAAGACCTTGGCCTGGTCAGATTAGCTTGGTCAGGAGATGCATAAGGTAATTTTGAGCCAATGATTGATGATGTTTTGCTTTTACGTATCTTCGGTTTTCTTGAGTTCTGTCTATAAAACCTTGATGTAATCACTGACCTCATGCTACATGTGGAGTGTTGGGTCCTGCTGCGCAGCTGAGCACAATATATTGTGTAACCTTTTTACTCTTGCTCGTGTCTACCAGTGTTATACTTTATTCTTTAAATCTCTCTAACCTCGGAACTTCCACAACACATCATGAATGGGACAAGTGATCACTTTATATTTCGAAAGCAATCTGCCTCAGTACTCAGAAGAAAACTCCTGATGAGTCCTAACTAATATGTCTGAGATGTCACAGAATTCACAAAAACCATTGTTCATTAGAAACATAATGTCATATTGCATTATGATTAACACAAATTACAACTTTTTGAACATGTTTGAATCAAAGTTCCAGGGTTGTGCAATATGCAGTAGTTTTGCTGCTATTTTATGAATCAATATGTTAATGTTGATTTTCCATGTAATAATGTAAATTATTAGAGTCCCTGTGACACTTATTTGCTCAAAGAATGCACCCATGATGAAAAGTGTGAGTCAGAGACGAGGGACGCAGAGGTTAAATGTTCACTGGTGGGAGAAATTAGATTATATATTTACAAAGAAATGACAATAATGTGGTGGTGTGATCCACGTAAACCTCAAAATCATCAATGCTCATGACCCAAGCAGAATGTATGGAGGTGTTTGTAAGGATTGTTTAACGGGTGTCTTGGTGAGTGTGCTGACCAACCTGCTGCTGTGTTGAGGCTCCTGAAGTCGCAGCATTGACTCTGCACTAAAGAAAGGAATGACACTGGCCGAGCTGTGCTGCAAGGCCTCAGAAAGAGCTTGGCAATATTTAATCAGTAAAGCCCTGGAGTCAGAGGAAACATGGCCATCAGGTACACAGTTTTCTTTCATCAACTCAGGAGGAAGCCCCATTACCACCACGGTCTTCATGTCCATGCGCTGCAGGAAAGACAAGCCGAAAGCCAGGCTCTGCACCATCTCATAGTTCTTAAACACTGAGGAGTCGATCTGGACACAACAGACAAAATGCTATTCATGCTATCTCTACATTCACGTATGTAAATAGATCCTGGCTAAAGAAAGCCCACTATCTTCAACTTTCCGTCATACTTTATCGTGTTATGTTTGAGCGAACCAGCACAAACATATATGTATACACAAGTCACTTTAACCAAATGCAAAGAATTAAAACCACATATTATTATGCAGCTAATGCTCGACTCGAGCATTTAATCTGTTTATTTAATTTGTAATTTGAAAATTGCGAATCTTTAAAGCACTAAATCCATTAGTCTGGCTGTCTGAAACTGTTCTAGTACAGTTTGTTGGTGAAAAGGAAAGAACATCAGGTAATGTTTCTAGAGAATAAAGTAGGTTTTCTGGAATGACGAGTTCTCGTAATAAGCTTAATATTCATTCTGTCTGAGCAGCAGTTCTCCAGAACTTCTCCAGAATTATCAACCTAAAATAAGATTACTATTATTATTACTAGTATAATGATAATTATAATATTATTACTATCATTGAGCCCTGATATTCAGCTGACTGATTTATAAACCTTGCTGGTCATTTTATCAGGTTATTAATGCATATAAATGGAAGTGTGTGTGATACAGAATTAGTGATTTATCTGTGTGTTGTTGTGCACAAGCTGTCAGTCCAATTCTATAATGTTTTTCACTAAGAAAAGTGATAAAAGTCTACTATTGACTAGGTATTGTGTGTGTGGTCGATCATTAGTAATCCTAACAAATAGCAGGTCCCTGTTTAAAAGACCAGGTCCTGTTTGCTGGTCAGACAAAGCTACAAAATGTAAGTTTGTATTTAAAATAAATAGTAACTTAGCTTTGCTAAAGTTAGCATGCTCACCTCCAGAACGGCGAAAGCAGGCGCTTTACACACATGAGCGCGCTGAAATTGCGTCAGCCAGTAACGAGCCTCCCGCGGATCCCCGCCGACTTCATTTAGAAACGCTTTGACGTCCCGGTAGACCAGCTGGCGGTTTGACCACGCACCGCGCTCGGTAAGCGGGATGAAGCTGGCCGCGTCTAGCTGGTTCTGAACGGGAGTCTTGTTGACCTGTACAGCGGGGGTGACTGACAGCATGCGCCGCTGTATTTTGGCGAGTTTCCGCTGACCGGTGTTCTGCTGGGGCTGAGTGAGCGGCGCCGCCGGCTTTGACAAAAACTGACCAGCCATTACGAAGGCCCTACAGCCAGACGTGCCTCCGTGTACTTTAGCCATGAGTCGGTCAACTAAGCCGTGTCCGGTGAAGTCAACTCCGGTTTGTCCAAGTTGTCAAATTAGGTACTTTTTCACGTGCTGTGCTGTGCTGTGCTGTGCTATGAGTGATGGCCAGTTCGTGAACGAATCGTTCTTTTGAACCGGTTCTTTTTAGTAAACTGGATGAACCAGTTCACCAAATCGGACTGATTCGTTTTAAACAGTTCGCGTCTTGAGTCAGCGCTGATCCACAAGTTACTAAAGTTACTCACTTTCGGTCATGCCTGACAGCCCCTCCGACTCTAAATAAACTAATATTCCGGAGTATATGTAACTCCTGTACACTAAACTGAGACATGTTGTGCTGAGAGAACTGAGTTTGAGCTGTTGATACTGCGCATGAATCACTGAACCGATTCATCGAATCATAGGTACAGAACTGAGAACTGTTTCTTTCGGACGCGTCCGAGAACCGACGAGCTGTTGATACTGCGCATGCTTGAATCACTGAACTGATACAGCGAATCATCAGTACATTGAACTGAGAACTGTTTCTTTCGGACGCGTCCGACATACTGAGAACCGATGAGTTGTTGTTACTGCGCATGCGTAAATCACTGAACTGATACAGTAACAAATGTAAATAATTATGATTTAATGTATTTTCAACGTATGAGTGTTTAACTCGGTTGCATTAGTTTTTGAAACAACTGATGGAGCGAAAGAAACATTTCAAAATTATGCTTTTGATGTTGATGAAGATTAGTTTATTAACTTTATATCTTTAAGACACGTAAAACACCCACGTTTGCACATCAATGCCTGTACTGCGTGTTTTAGTTGCAAAACTTAAATGTAAGAAACGTATTCAACTAAAGTTATGATTACAAAGAACTTTTCAAATGTGTTAAATTGACTGTATTTATATCTGCCGGCAGCGGCGGGATGAAGGAATTTACGTCATTATGTCAGGACGTAAAAGAACTGGTGAACTGGATTTTTGAACTGGTTCATTAAAACGAACTGTACGAAAGAACCGGTTCGCGGAAAAGAACCGAACTTCCCATCACAAGGGCGTAGCCACAAGCCAAACGGTAACCACGCCTCTTTGACAGTTCCGACACCGGCTCTGTACCCATTGGAGCCGCTGCTCACGTCCTTCAGGGCTACACTTTAGTGCACTACGATGCGCAAGTGCACGAAGTAAGCGTATGGGACACTCCTCTAGGTCACGGTCCCTGATTTTTTTAGTTAAGGAATCCTATGTTCAAACAAGCTTACGTATCTTTACGCTAGTGATATACAATTTATTGTACAAAATTACTCAGAGGGCACAAAACAAGGGGCACCCTGTACGGGCATCTAACACACACACAGACATACACACACACACAATATTTAAAAATGGCAATCATTATACAACATATGTCTTGAATGCACACACATTGTACAGGTGGAAATCAAACCACCAACCCCAGAGTTGTGAGGCATACATTACATAACATATACTTACATAAATAACTAAAACAAATAAAAACTAATAACAAAATAGACGAGCACCTTAAAGGCATTTATCACAAAAGGTACTATTCACTTTGATGTTTTTTCACCACGAAAAATGACTATATAATAATAAATCCCTCAATGCTTCATGTGGCTATCAATGGGAGAATCAGACCAGCCAGATGTTGATTATTTTCTTATAACTGCATGCCTTGCTGTATTATTACTTACAGTTTCATAGTAACATTAAAACCAGCTGTTAAATAGATCACAAGTGCAATAAGGCAACTGAGCAAATGATTGTCACATCAACCAACATTTTTAATAGTAACTTTCCTCTATAGGGTAATTTATGTATGTGTATTAGTATTTCAAATGATTTAAAAATGACTCCCCCAGGGACCTCCAGGGAACATGTTGAGGATGTACAATACAGATCTGTGCAGCAGATGGCAGAATGGGACTGTGTATGGAGTGCTTTTGACGTCTACCAGCCCAATCAATAGAAAAACCCAATCTACTAAGAATAAAATAAAGACCATTTATCTACTTTTTCCATACTCTCAGCATCAGATTGAATGGGTTTGATGAGTTCAACATGGGGAAATATTGTGTATACCTATGTTGTATAATGCTGATGCAATTCCACTTGTATTTTATTTGCATGAAAAATTATGCTAAAACCAAGAGGTAAAAACAAGGGCAAAATTCAACAATAAAAATAAAATTCATAAGTGTAGTAATTGTTTTTATATCCACATAATTGTGTAAAAAAATGGCAATATTTACATTGTATGTTTGCATTTAATGTTGTTTTACTTCCCAAAAACATTTTATGACCAAGTCTAATCTTTGCCTCAGTTGATCATCTCCCTGAAATACTTTTACTTGTAGCTTAAGATATATTGTTTGTCTGTAACCATGAAGCAATGAAGTTCATATTGAACATCTTTCCTAGACACTTGACTTTATAGAATACAATTAGAGTAATTCTTTATAATCCCACTATTTACGGTCACCTAGAAGAGGATGGTTCTTATCAAGGTTTTTTCCTCATGTCATCCTCTCCACTGCTGCCTCTAGATTATTTATTTGTTAAAAAAGCTCTACAAACAAACTTGAATTTTTGGTCTAGGACCTCAATTAGCTTTATAGTGCCAGGAAGTCAGTGTATGATGTGGAGAAAAAGGTTTGCACTATTGTTTAAAACCCCCCTCCTCTGGCAGAACTAATCACGTTACCTATTTTTAGCCTGTCTTGATGAGGACAAACTGATTGATCCACTCAGAGGCTGGAAGATGAGTCAGAACAAAGTGAAAAGGAAAATAGCAACCAGAGGTCTGAGTGAGCCAGTCAGAGCGCCTGTATATACTGTTGTGTAAAGGAGCAAATATAGAAAGACATAAAATTAAGCACTGTTTACTTTGGTTAGAGAATCAAAATGTCCTGAATTCACTTGAGGTTTATTTTTTGCTGTGTTTTTTTTTTTTTTTAGTCGACCACCTACAGAGAGAGAGAGCGAGAGCGAGAGAGAGAGACAGAGAGAGAGAGAAAGAGAGAGAGAGACAGAGAGGGCGAGAGTGATGGATAGAGTGAAACAGAAAGAAGGATGAGGAGAGAAGGACAGAAAGAGGGAGGTGGAGCCATGCTCTATTCCCACATACAGCAGACCCGAGCAAAGTGGCTCGGCTCACTCTGTCCTCCTCCTGTCCCATGAGGCTGCTTGGTGACTAATGTAGGCACATATTGTTCTCACACTCACCCACTCATCAGCTCTGAAAGATTTAGCAAAAAGTCACTTAGCATCATAAAATGAGGAGGATGGAAAATGAAGCTGTTTACTTGACTCCCACACTCGGGATGTGAAAGCGTGGCAGATTTAAATACATGATATAAACATATTCTGTGAAAATATTGTTTTGGGAAGATGAATTGGGTTGCATGTGACAACATGGTTCTGTCAGCAGACACTCACAAGAAGACACAATTGTTTGTAAAGACAAAAGGTAGTGCACTTTTATCAGATGAAGAATCAATCAGTCTATATATCTATCCATCTATCCTTCTGTCTAAATGTCCATCCAACATTAATGTTGTGTTTTTGTAGTAACGAAATTGCATTACTTTTATTTAAGTGAAAGAAAACAAAAACAAAAAATACCATACCATGTTCCAAGCATATTGTCATGGCCATAAAGAGTGATTTGAGCGAAAATGTTTTTGTGCTACACTTGTACACTCTATTATAAAAAGGAGCTACACAAGTGAAAAGACATGTGAAGGAATAATGATGTGCTCTGAGCAATGAAACAGTAATAAACAATAGTAAACTAAATAATGTAGTCAAACGGTGAGGTAGCGAGAGATATTACACTTACAGTAAAGTCTAAATTATTATGTAGTCCAACAAGTGAACAATAATCACATTATTTAAATGTTGAAAATGATGTATGCAGTTCAGAAGTGGTGTAGTAGGAGATATTGAAGACTTGCATACAGTACAATGACAGTCTGATATCAGTTTTATCTAATCAGAGTCCAGTGTAAATGTAAGAGCTAAATGATATTGGTGATAATGATATTCAGCTTCTTGACATTTTATCACTGTTAAAGAAATTAATAAAACAAAACAAAACAAAAAATAACAATGCATTCGACCTTGGAAGTCTGTTAGCCGATTATATTTCAGGACCAAAGGTTTCAAAATAAAGCCGCTTCCTGCAGAAACTCTACACTTTGCCAAATGCTTAGTCAGCATCAGCAATGTCTCCGACAGCAGAGACAGGTGAGGATGTCTGGTCCAATTCATCAGGAATCTTTCGTTTTAAATTCAAAGGGTGTAATTATCATCTGCAAATTATGCTAGCCAAAGGTCAAGGAGATGTCAGCTGACAGATGCCCTTTTACAGAGAGGGTTATGTTTAGTACATTTATACAAGTGAGCAATTCAGGGTTAAGAGCCTTGCTTGGAGGTCCTGGGATTTGAAATCACAGCCTTCCAATAAGTAGTCAAACATCTTAATCATGATAAGGTAGGACCAGGGAAAGCCATTAGCTAGCTGAGTGAGGAGGACTAGCTAGCCAGATATTTTGATGTTTTAACATGTCAACCGAAGATGCCATGTCAGTGTTTGGTAATGATTGCGCAAATGTTTATTTCCCCAAACTACCACGACGATGGAAGCACAGAATGGTGTTGAATGTCTTTGTATGTCATAGCATTACAAAATCCCTTAAATAGATGTAAGAGGTGCAACCTTGTTCCAGCATGATGATGCTTCAGTGATAAAGTGAGGTCCATGAAGACGTTTCATCAAGGGTGGACCGGAAGAACCCAAGCAGCCTGCACAGATCTCTGACCTCAACACCGAACATGTTTGAGCTGAAGTGGAACCGATGCTCAGTGGAAATGAATGAGCAAACCCTCAAAGTCATGCACCAAAATCTAACAAAAAGCCTTATTAGAAGATTGGAGGTTTTTATAACATGGGGAGAATAAATCTTGTTCATAAGACACATATGTATGTGATGATCAGGTGTCTGCAAACGTTTTTAACCTACTTTGCTACAGCTACTTATGTAGTTAGAAATATGTTTGAATTAACATGAGCTTTCTAACACCAAAAAAAAAAAAATATATATATATATATATATATATAATATATATATATAT
Organism: Tachysurus vachellii; assembly: GCF_030014155.1. Classification (NCBI taxonomy): domain Eukaryota; kingdom Metazoa; phylum Chordata; class Actinopteri; order Siluriformes; family Bagridae; genus Tachysurus; species Tachysurus vachellii. The sequence continues at coordinate 7,971,079 of NC_083477.1, read as the reverse complement.
ATATATATATATATATATATAAAAATAAAAAAATAGCCAGATGTAGTGTTCAATTCAAGGAAGAAACCTTCCTTGAGAGGAAGCAGGCTCAAAGGGGAAGCCATCCTCATCTGACTGACACCAGATACTATGATTATAAATCATTCCTTTCTATAACTGTACTAAAGGGACAAAAAGTGCAATTGTGTAACTTAGAAACTTATCCTAGATACAACACAAAGCATGTTTTGTTCAACTGTTCAAACCCATCTTCATACAAGTTTGAGATTCTGATCTTATAATGAAAAGGAACACACAGAATCATTATATATTACAGAAGTCAGTATTATTCTCTCTTAGGTTGTAACACATGGTGTATTTTAAAGGACTGTGAAGCTGAGTAAAGGTTAGCGCACGTCTTTGGCGTGGGTGTTTGTTTTGAATGATTACCAATGTAATGTGTAGTCGAAACCCCAAGCACTCGTATTGTTTTTGTGGGCACTGCTGACTAATCTGCTAAACCTGTTGGACCCAGGTGTATATGACCAGATGCCAACAAAAAGTCTGCTTGTTGTAAAACATCTTACACTAACAGCCAACAGTATCCGGAGTCATTTTAGATCAGACTTGCACCAATAAAATAATTCACGTTTATTTTGATTGAAAATGTCTGATAAGTGGATTTCTATTCTGTCAGCGGAATGAAACAGAGTGAACTAGTAAAAAGGGTAAAGCACAAGATTTCATTTTCTGCCCTGTTGACTTTTTCCCTCCTTAAATGTTTTTGTTTAAACATTTTGTTTTCTAGATCACACATTAAAGACGGAAAAAGATCAGACATGACTTTCTTGTTTCTTGCCAATTCCATCAGGGGTGTGTTTGGAGAATTATAGAATTATATATGAAATATTAGAAAAGCTATTAAAAAAAAAAGCCCAAGCAACAACAAAAAAAAGTTAATATTTGTATAATTAAAAGAAAATTATTTGAAAGTCAACGGTGCACGATTGTGGATGATATCTCTGGTTTCGGTAGCCTGGCTAGTCTAAATCTATAAAAAGTGCCACTAGGCATGAAAGAGAAGTGGGTGTGTGTGTGTGTTTGTGTGTAATACCATATGATGAACTGGAAATGTTCATTGTACCTGTCTCTGGATCCACAGTGTCCTTGAGCAGGATGGAGAATTTAATGAAAATGAATAAAAGAAATGAAGTCAATCTAGTTGCAAGGAATCATCATCATAGTAGGAAGATGAAGAAACAAATATCACATCCTAAGGTCTAAGTGTGGACGATGTTTTTGTGTAACCAAACCAATGTGAGATCTGCTACTAAAATTACAGGCAGGTAGAAAATATAAAGGCTTAATTATGAGCAATGCAAACAATAGGAGTTGAGATACACAATATTTTAAGTCTACCTGCTGTGCAGATCTCACACACACACACACACACACACACACACACACACACACACACACACACACACACACACAGAGTGCGCTACTGTACATACTGCAATTACATTCATTTAAAACACCCACTCGATATCATGGAAGTGCCATAAATCCTTGGTGGAATCTAAAAGCCAGAATTGAGGAGGCTGAGATTAATCACTGATAACAGGATGGCTGCTGATCGATACGACCGACTCTTGAGATTTCACCTTGCACTGCACCTACTCAGCAGATAAAACGCACAAACAGCACGTTCTCAGCACACAGATTAACACCACGCATTTATATAAATACCAAACCGACCGAGAGAGATGAAGCTAAATAGGCTGGGAAACAAAGCGAATAAAAACACTTTCTGTTACAGGAAAATAATCAGCGTTTGATTCCTTTTATACCGCAGCAAGCCCTGATGATTTTTTCTTTTATTTATTGAAGAAATATAAAATACTTTGTCATTTTATATTAACATTTAATTACAAGGTAGTTCCATGATCACTTAAGGAGACAGGGATGCTGGATCAGAATATGTGATCCAAACTCCATCATTTATTTCATCAGACTTACTACGGGAAGATTTAGTGTCGAAGGTGAGAATAGTAGAAGGAAATGACTTGAGATGACGGTGAGATGAAAAGAATAGAATAGAAGCGTTTATTTTGTCACATATACATTAAAGCACAGTGAAATTCTTTGGAGGTTTGGTCAGAGCTCAGGGTCAGCTATGATACAGCGCCAGAGCAGTGAGGGATAAGGGCCTTGCTCAAGGGCCAAACAGTGGCAGGTTGGCAGTGCTGGGGTTTGAACCCCACTTGATCCACCACTGCCCACAACTGAAACCTGGGGAATAAAGATATAAATAATCAGACAATTCCAGGTGAAAATACTCACCTTAACTGTGTTACGGGAAATCTGGCAACCAGCAGCTATTATGGAAAGGAGTGTCATGTCCATGTGTTTCACACAAGCAGCTCTGTGCCAGGCTTGGAGACCGAAGCAACAGCAAATTTAGAAAGAAATGATTCAAAAGCTCAATTAATAGCAGTCATTAAGGCTTTTTTAAGGCCTTTTATTTTATACAGTGAAATAGTGAAGCAGAAGGAAAAAAAAACAATTGCCTTGTCAGTAATATGGAGCTGTTAACAGTAACTGTGCACAAGGAATGCTAATATCCTTTCATAGATAATACTGTTATTCATACATAATCTGTATGTCTGTATTCATAAATAATATCTATTCCTTAACTTTTATTTAAAGTCACTTATTTGTTTTTATTTCCATTTAGAAGTTTTCCCCCCTAAATCCAAAGCTGGATGTCTTCCACTACTGGTTGTCTCTAACTTGCACAAACACACACACACACACACCCCTCCAAGCATGTGCACACCCAAGTATACACACACCCAAGTACACACACACACACACACACACACACACCCCACACACACCCCCAAGCACACACACCCTAACACACACAGACACACACCCCCTAAACACACCCACCCACACATACCCTGTCATTTATTATTCAATCATTCCTATAACAAACTGGAGTTTATATCATATAAACAGGATACATACTCCTCTACCTGGGTTTGAAGCGCAAAGTATAGATGAATACTTTTTCGGCTTTGTGTGTGTAAAACGGTTAAAAGAACACGACTAAAGGCAACTGTTCACTTGTTGAGTAATTCTTTTCTGGGACGGACGCTGGGTCAAATAAACAAGAGCGACAGATTTCATACAGAGCAATCTCTCCTAAGGAGAAAACTGACCTTCAATTCATAGAAAGAGCAAAATAATACAGATTCCAAGTCCTTGTAAATATACACTCTTGCATGATACACTGATTTAAAATAAGGAATACTTCAAAAAGAAAGGATGTCACTCACACATTCTTGTTCTCCTGTTATTCAGTGTCAGATAAATAAGTTGCAATGATCACAGCATTTTTTTTTTTGTTCTCGATAAATGTCTTTGACCAAAGCAAGATATAACTTACAGGGCACACATCATGGTTAGCAAAGGAAAAAGAACAAAAAGTCTTGTCTTACAAAAAACAATGAGGTAAAGAGGTCTCTCTTTTCTTTATCTGTACAACTGCGGTGTTTCAAATACTGATGGCTTTAATGCAGGGTCCTCCCTCTAACTGCGTCCGCCCTACTACTTATATGGTGGGAACAGATTCGTGGCACGTTAGCGAATAACACCGAACATATCCCGAGTGTCAGAAGAGCAAATCAAGATGAGGGGAATAAAGTAATTAGGTTAAAGGGCAAAACAGATCTCTCTCAAACACTGACCTGATGGAGCCCAAGACACATACAAGGGCATGTAGCAGTTCATTTTGGTCACCAGACCTAGTGTGTCTATGTGGGTGTGTGTGTGTGTGTGTGTGCGCGTGTGTGTGACAAGTCTCTCAGGTGAGGGAGTTAGCACAATGAGGCACGGCCTCACAGGGTCCTGACCGGCAGTCCTAGTGCTTCCGTTTCCTGTAGTTTTCCTAACAAAACGTGTCTTCCACCGAGCTCTCTCACATATGCTCACAAATCCCTTATCATCCTTAGTTCAGGAGCACAGTGAGGGACCAACGAAGGCGTTCTGGAGCCTCGAGTCTTCCTTTTAGCGAAAGCAAACGTTGTATCCATACAAAACTGTACAATGCTGGAGTAAAATTAAAGTAACTGAAAAAGAATTCTCATAAGGGATGATAAGCATGAGGTCATCAGTGTGAGCGCGTGAATCACCTGGAACACAGGCATGCGATCCCCTCAGAGGCTCGTGGGTCGCGCGTTGGACAAAAAAAAATAAAAAAATCGGAAGTGCATCTGAACGTAAAAACTGATTCGACAAATAAGCTCAGGTTGGTTTCTGGGGGAAACTGACAGGACCCACGAGGACCCATGAGTGAGTGCAGTGGCATTATGTGAGTTAGCTGTTAATCTGCTAATCTGAGTGTCACCGTCCCACTTTGCGAACACGTCTCCTCCACAGCTAACACTGCTGTTTTGTTTGTTCCTCTTTGGAAGAAAAAAAAAGAAAAAAGAAAAATCCAAAAGCTTCTGGACGATCCTTGGAAGAAGAGGCATCCTCAGCCAGGCAGGCAGACCTTTCCTGCAAACAGCAGCCCCACTATTGTGAAGAAGATGGAGAGCACGAAGAGCACGTAGGACGAGCCCACCACCGTGTTGTTGGGCAGCTTGTACGGCTGGCCGCCCACTTCGTTAATGTAGAAGCCGATGGGGAAGATAAGAGCTGCCATGCAGAACAAAATCACTGTGGAGAAGAGGAGGGAAAAGAAAGGTAAGAATCTTAGCACTGAACATCTCGAGCATTCAGACGAGTAAGCAGTGACCGACTACAGCTTTTAGAGGACCACTAAAAGGTCTCAACTTTCTAAAGAATGTAATCATCGATGAACAATAAGATGATGTGACACTCTGGACTATAGAGGAAAGATGAAAATCTCTTAGATCTCATTTATTCACCAGCCTGCTCTCTTCCATCATACAACAATTGTTTGGTTTCATGCATCTCAATTATTCTGACTCTCTTCATCCGGTTTATCATTCTGCTGCTCTTGCATCACCACATAGCAGTGAAACAAGCTCAGACTCCAATGGCTGGCTAATGTCACTGTGATTGACAGAGCAGAGAGTACATCATCCCTCCCACACAGGCAGCACGGCCCACTTCACTCCTCCGTCTCCTCACCATCTACGGCTGCTGCCATCGACCGGGCCAAAAAGACTATACCTGAAGACATGTTACACAAGTTGCAATATAGATCACAATAGTATTTGTTGCTGACAGCAAAACAATAAGATCAACTTTACTAACATCAGACATTTTTTTTAACCAAAAATCAAATCCAAGTCACATGAAATATTCAACACAGAAAAGAAAAAAACATTTTACGCAAAAAAAATATATAGATTTAATTTTTAATCAAATACTTTTGTGTGTTGTGTTAAGATCTTGTTGTGTACCTCAGCACAACATCTACACAATATTTAATAGCCCAGAAGTGAAATCCGTCCTTTATAACGCCACCCAATTGCTGTACCTCATCCACCTCCTGTTATTACATGTGTATATATGTTTAAGTATAAAAAAACCTCTGTCTTTCCTCTATTTTTGTTGTTCGATGCACTGCATAAGCTGTATATGGTTGAAATGACAATAAAAATGTTTTGACTTGCTAACTGAATCAACAAAATTGAAATAAAAATAATATCGATCTAATCTAAATTATTTCTTTCTATTGAAGGGTGACAATAATCCTGCGCTTGACAGTACACGAGTATCAGGCTCGTCTAAGGTGTAACGAATCACCTGGAGAACAACGTTAAAACGAAACAAAGCCATTCACAGTGTCCACAGCAGATCTTTCAGCTTCTCATTTCTGACCATTCTGCACATCTTCCATCCAAAACAGTAAACGTGACACCTCTTTCTGAGCAGGCGTGAAAGCTTTTAGTGAAGACTGTGGCTCAGCAGCTGAGCTAAGAACATCCAGGATAATGTCAACGGCCATTAGCAGGATAATAGCATCCTTCAGTGGGCTGCTAAGCTACAATTAAACGCGACAGCTTTAACGGGAGATGAGCCGTGAGATTGGAAGAAATTGAGATTTACTTGGAATAAACCAATAGCAAACAAAATCCTTTTTCGGAGAAGGAGGAGGAGGAGTGTGGGACTGAAGGTCATATTATTCGCTCACAGGAAGTAGCTCTGTCATTCCGTTGTGATGTGCAGCTGCAGTACAGCACTTTTAAAACGCACATCCTGATATCCTGTGCGTTGTACTGATTCTGCTGAAATGCTCACACAGATACACGGCTTTCTTAATCACTGAAGGTGTTGAGCATCAGTGAATGTGTGGTAACAGAATAAACACAAAATGCCTGGTGAGCAGTATTAAAGCTGTGCATTACTATCCTGTAATAACATCTGGTCTGTCCTGGCCATCTTCATTTTATCTTGAAAAATATCCAAGTTCCTTCTGTTTTTTTCTGGTTTGTTTTTCCCCCCAATTTATTTTTGGATAGACAGAAGCTTCTAAAGCTCCTAAACCTCCTCCACAGATTTGCTGCCTTACTCTTGGGATGTAGGGAATGAGGAAGATCGAGTGTGAGAGAGTGTGTGTGTGTGTGAGTAAGTAAGAGAGAGAGTGAGAGAAAGAGAGAGTGTGAGAGTGAGAGAGAGAGAGTGAGTGAGTGAGTGTGAGTGAGTGAAAGAGAGAGAGAGAGAGAGAGAGAGAGAGAGAGAGAGAGAGAGAGAGAGAGAGAGAGAGAGAGAGCGTGCGAGTGAATGAGAGTAAGAGAAAGTAAGATATAAATTTATTCTTTCTTAAATCTCTCCATCTACTGAATTGCTCATATACACAACATAAACATAAAACTATCAGATCCAGGTCAAGAGCTTCAGGTAATATTAAGCTTCAGTTAATGTTAATCATCAGAAAGTGAAAATAATACGATCTCTGTGCCTTTAACTGTAGAACGATTGTTGGTGTCAGATCAGAAACTAATGGGATTTTAACCCAAAGTAGTCTCTCGAGTTGGTGTGAACACGGTGCCAAAATAAATAAATAAATAAATAAAAGCCTCCTGTGAGCAGATGATCAGAGAAGAAAGACCAGACAAGATGTCTTCAGTGACTCAAATAAGCAATTTTTACAGCTGTGGTGAGCAGAAAAGCATCTCAAAACACTCAATACATCAAACCTGGAGGTGGATGAGCTTCACCAGATGAAGCCTGCATCAGCCTCTACTCCTGACAGCCAAGAACAAGAATGAGAAGCTATCATGGGCACAGGTCCGCACAGACCAGGTGATTTTGTTTTCTAATCGCCAACGGTTCAGCTTATACGCTGTGTCTGAGACTGTCGATTGTTTCCTCTTCTATTGATTACCGCTGTAACTGCACGAACACCACAACTGGCCCTATGGAGTGACTGGCCCTCTGTGTGATGTCAGCATTACACACGTTTTCTATTCCTAACTGGGAATCGTGAAAATACAACACCAACCAAACAAATGCTAAGCAGATCACAGTCATTTCAACAGAAACAATGATTTTCAGGGCGAAGTTTTCCTTTAAAACGTTCAACATTGTGACGGGGTAAAAATCTAGACGGCTCTTTAATGTTGTCTTTGATCAGTCCAGTCAATATGAACCACTGGCACAACTTAAATCAATAGAAACGCAGGGCTCAAAACTGGTGTTATTGGCGTATCTTTACAAATGGCCAACAGCTGATTGGTTTGTGGACTGATCTAATTTCCAGAAGTATTTTTTAGTTGAATTAAGGCTTTTCCTCCTGCGGTGTCCCTTCATTGTGCTAATGTATTAAATTAGGCGGTATGTAGCATACACACCAATCACAACATTCGCCTGGCTGGAAGCTCAGAAGCCCTGTTACACATTCCCATAATGCATCGTTTTGATAATTTGGTCTGATGTTCGAGTTCACACTGAACCACTTCCTAATTATTTACTCATTACAAGTGCATTTATGACCTTTAAACCTGTGGTTCTAGCCACAAGGTTTGTGAAGCACAGCCAGGATTTCTGGGATTAGTTCTTTTTAAACTTATTACATTACTTTTGGATGTCTTTCAGTTGGTAGCCTGTTTGACTGGTCATTTGAACTAAAGGGGTTTATTTCAAACCTCAGTGACTTATAAAAACAGGCAGGTTTTAAATAACTGAGAAATGTGTCCTGTGACGCAAAGGCTCAGGAATAAAAAGCTCTAATAAATAGCCAGAGGATTACTGAACACATTCAAATAATAAGCTTGAGATATTTTAAAGTTGGACTGTGGTCATGAAATAAATCTGTACTCATGAAGTCTGTAGGTTTTATTTACCTTTTGTAAACTAGAGGCAGCACGCACACACACACGTACACACGCACAGAGCGATGCCTATGCCTGCACTTAGTCGTGACAGCATGAATATAGCTTGTTGAGGGAATGCTAAAGCCCAGACGTGGTGAGGTGGCACACCAGCAGCACTGTGCTCCACACACAAAGTGCCTCTTTCAGGTGGAAGTGGTCGGCAACTACAGCGGCTCAACTACCAGTGAAATGTCTCCCTGGAGGCCTTGATGATGTTTAACCTAATAAATCAACATTTCCAGATGTCTTTACCCCTGTCTCGTCTTCTTAGCGTCTCCACTGTTTATCAGTGCTCTTTCAGACATGATATTGCTTTAAAAAAAAACAGCAGGCAGAACTCATAAAGCTCATTAAAGACACAACAGATTTTTTATTTTTTTTGTCTTACTAATTACACGAGGTCGCTATTAAACACAGTAATGAAACAGCGTTCCTTGATGTGACCAGCAGCACCAGAGTAGAAATGCAGTCACGTTGGTGAATGCTGATTTCACTGAAAGCAGAATAAACAGTCCAGGACTTGAATTTTCTAAATTTATTGTCCATCAGTTTGCTTGTTTCTTTTACAGCCCAGAGATGAGGCTGCACAATATGTTGTTTACCAACTGGTATTACAATATTGGCCTTTGAGATAGTCACTGCACAGAAGGCCACTTTATGCAAATGGGGTCTCCACACACACACACACCTTATTTTTTGTGTGTTGTGAAAAACATGACCAATTCCAAATGTTCATGAGTATATGTGAGATATCATGGCATTCACATGACCAAATAAACACATCATTTATTTATTTAAAAAAAAAAAAACATAACTAAAAAGTAAACTGTCCCTTTAAAAGGAATATCTGTACACCTGCTACTTCATGCGATCAGCCGATCGTGTGGCAGCAGCGAATGTAGAAATCAGATAGAGTTCATGAGCCCCAGGTAATGTTCTGCTGAACGAGGAACATCTGACCGTGGCACGGTTCTTGGTGCCAAAAGGGCTGGTATGAGTATTATAAAAATGACTGATCCTCAGTGATATGAACACACACACAAGCTTCTAGATAAAACAGGAGAAGGGTACAAGAAGACAGGAAAACTATGGTTTAAAAAAAAAATAATAAATCACTCTTTACACCCGTCATGTGCAGAAAAACATGTGAGAATAAACACCCCTTCAAACCATGAGGCAGAAGAGAAACAGCAGCAGCAGAGTTTCCTTCCTGTAAGCCAAGTACACAAATCTGAGGCAGCAGTGACAGAAAAACTGTCTGGGACTGTCCGCTTTCCAAATGGCATAAAAACAATTCTGGACAATTCTGATTGTATGATTTGTTATATAAGTGCAGTTTAAAACAACAGAAAAACAGCTTCAGACCACACATTTAACATGAACAGCTACGCAAGGCCAACGAAGGACATTTCCAGCTTTAATGGCTTTTTTAAGCTTGACCGTTAACAATGAAAGGAAAGATATCCTTGCAATAAATGTGCAAAATAACGTCTGTGGATCATATTACGTTATTTAAGGACTTTTAAGAGCGTTCCTTAATATGCGCTCATGTGGTCGACCTGGCAGGAGACAGAGCTAACAGAAATAATCTAATCTGAAAGTGAGAGAGTTTCTGCAGCACGGAAGCTCGTGTCCTCTTCCTAGCTTGATGACCTTCAACCCCGTGATGGAGGATAAATATCTAGATGTGGAGTTTTGTTCTGCCCGAGTGAGCTGTTCTGAGGCTGACTGACACTGTGCTTGTAAGCAGAGCAATCAATCTTACAGCTCAATCAACTCCATGACTCCTGCCACCTTCACCACGCCATAATATCTCGTTCTCCCTCACACTTAACAGAGCTGATTGCTGCTGGCATGTGGGATTGCCGTTATAATGGGCATATCACAAATGCTATTAAACTTGCTCATTTAAATACCAGAAAATGTGTCTGCAACTTACTGACTTTCACAGTGCGGTGACAAATCAGTGAGAGTAATGTTACAGCTAGCACATGGCCAACGATGACTGAGCTGTTATTGTAACTAAACACGCTGGACCTTAAAATAAACGTTTTCCAACCTTGTCTAATGTATTATTACAACCAAACGTATCCACAGCCAACACCCCCCCAAACACACTCACCCCCACTCACACACGGACACCCGCAACCCCCCACTCACCTACACACTCCCACTCACACACTGACACACCCACAACTACCTACACTCCCCAACACACCCACCATCGACCCCTATGTACTACCCACACACATACGGTTTGACACTCATCCAGACAATCAGTCACCCACACCCACCGCTTAACAGACCCGACCACCCACCCCACCCACAACCGCCCTTCCGCACCCACCACACAAACCGACACCCATATCGACAATAATCCAATCACCTGCCCATCCATAATAAACACCCACCTACACACCCATCGACAATCACCCGCCCCACACATCTAATACTGGGAAAAGTGCATTTCACTCCTTTCTGTGTGTCAAACTACGTGCTATATACCATCATTTTCAATGTATAAAGTCAGCATTTGATTAGTGATTTGTTAAGGGAAAAGAACACAGGCCAGCAGTCTGGGAGATCATGAAAAGAGGTTGAGACCAGAACCTGGTCTGATCACATAATGGCTTTTTATTATCAAATGTCATTTTATAGGTCCACTTGTCCCGCACTCGTGAGCTGTCACTTGATTATGTGGCTGCAAATAATGCCTGACATTTACACCCCCCACACAACCTTTCAGCACAAGGTTATTTTCAGCACATTCCAACAAATTTGCTCTACACTAAATAAATATAAATATCCAGTAGATAAAAGCTGCATTTAAAAGCGAAGCTCTCCCGGTCAAGCTCTCTTCCTGCTCCACTTCATAAAACCACTATACTTGCTCGTCGTGACCTCTGCATCATGACTGAAAACAAAGAGACGAGTGAAGCCTGAAGTGGAGTGCAGCACAGTTTGGAATAATAAAATGACCTTTTTGGTTCCACACGGTCTCTCGACTAAAAGGATATGAGTAACATAGACAGCTGAAAAATATATAAGCAGCATGAACCTCTGCACTTACGCAATAGTATAAACGCAGCGTTTAATGTATATTGAGGAAACTGTCGACTGCTGACTAATTTTAATCTCTCTGTGATGTCCAGAGGGAGACTATAACTGATAGTTCTTTTAAAGGGGGGGTAAAAAAAGAATGTGTCTCTGAAATGTCTTTAAAAGGACAAAATAATAGATTTCAGTGAAGCAGCACATCCACATCCTCAGACACACCTCCTCCAGGAGCACATGCTGAACCAAACTGATGTAACATGTTCAGACATGGTGTTGGACGTGGACACGGTGAAAATGTTCTCTTGGCTAAAAGCTGGTCAGAGCAGACAGGAGCTCAGGTGTTTGAGAAGAAACAGAGTGATGTGGAGACGAGGCTATGGTGCAGATTTCCTAACTGGACGTGTCCGTGTCTTTGTGTATCTGTAGTCATTTCCATCACTTTACATGCGTCACACGGGAGATGTCACCATCCCACAAGCTGCATAGCACTCCTTTCTACTTACACACATCCCTTTAACAGTAACACTAAGAGCAGCAAAAATGGAGAATCTTCAAGGTCTAATTTACTTTTTATTTGCCATTTGGTTTTATGTGGAGAGACATAAAGCAGCTGAATAAACATAACCTTCCAGGTTTCCTGTTGTGCTTGATGAGAATCTCCATGGCGCACTCTATGTGCTCTGAGGCACTTCGTGTGCGACTAACGTTCTGCAAACGTTTCGTACATCTAGAGGATTAAAAGCACCGCCTGCATTCCTTGCCATCAATGAAACACATTCTGTAACCAGGTCCTGATTTTGTACATGGTTTACTATGAAGGTGGTGGAAACACTGGGTGCAACAATCTACGCTAATATTTCCGTTGTCAGAAACGATGAGACAAACGGATAAAAAAACAAAACCAAGCAAAACCTAATGCTTAGATTTAATACATCTCTTGTATTAAGATTTTAGGTTTATGATGGAGTCAATCGCAGTGGATCCTTCTGCTAGAGCGCAGTGGATCCTTCTGCTAGAGCGCAGTGGATCCTTCTGCTACATCGCAGTGGATCCTTCTGTTAGAGCGCAGTGGATCCTTCTGTTAGAGCGCAGTGGATCCTTCTGTTAGAGCGCAGTGGATCCTTCTGTTAGAGCGCAGTGGATCCTTCTGTTAGAGCGCAGTGGATCCTTCTGTTAGAGCGCAGTGGATCCTTCTGTTAGAGCGCAGTGGATCCTTCTGTTAGATCGCAGTGGATCTTTCTGTTAGATCCTAGTGGATCTTTCTGTTAGATCCTAGTGGATCTTTCTGTTAGATCCTAGTGGATCTTTCTGTTAAGCAAAGAGCAAGTAAGAAGCAATATGATCATTTGTCATTAATGAAACTTTTTTAATAATTATTTGTTGTTAAGTTAGATCTCTTCACTACCCAATGGCCATATAAATGAAGGGTTGGAAAAATGGCAAAGTCTTTGAATGGTAAAGAAATGGATAAATAAACAACATCCTGGAATCTTATTTCTTAAAACCGATCTTAAATCAACTAAACCTATACTCCTTTAGGGACTCGCCAAAACCATTGGTCCACTGTGTAGACTGATTTATGCTTCGGTACAGAACCTTTTTTTTTTTTTTGTTATTTTCTTTTGAGTATTTCCCCTCAATACAGCGGTCATCTGATTTGAGTGACGACGCATTGCCTATGGTCAGCATTATTTATAGCTGCACTTTCTTTGTTGCTGTTTGGTACTCTTGCTAGCCTGGCAGAATTTGGTCACCAAATTTAGCATGAGTCACCAGTTGAAAGGAATAACACAGTGGGTTCATAGATCGTCCCCCCTCCCCCCTTTTACTATCCCCTGCCATATTGTTCTGCCCAATGCAAAAGCACCAAAAAGCCAGTCTGTGAGAGAGAAAGTTATAGCATTCCCATTTTGTCCTGTCCTGTTTGGCTTCTCCATGTCCAGCTCTCCAGAACATAATCTAATCTGGTCATTTATCTGGAGGGGCAGACTGCAGAAATTGCTTTTGACAGGTTTCAGATCCTAATTAAATTCTCTGACTCGGTGAAATGCAGAACATTACATAAATAAAACATTTAAAAGGAGCATGCAGCCGATCCGCATTGACATTGGAGTAGGAGTGCTCTCCTGCAGGAGCTGGGACACACACTTACTTCCTGTGAAGGCTATCCACCGTGCATACTTCGTGGCTTCTCGGCGCCAGTGTGATGCCACTAGTAGGCCGCAGGTAACCGTGAGGGAGATGATGCCCATGATGATGAAGAACAGCGTGGTCACCCACTCCGGCGGCAATCGGGGCGGGATGCAGGTTCTGTCTCGTCCGTGGATGGTCTGACACTGCCTCACCAAACCCACAGTCAGAGCACCTGAAACACAAGCGGTGCTGTGAGACTGTAACAGTGAACAACCAGGACTGATGTTACACACAATTAAAAAGCAAGGACAAAATCAGAGAGCTGTGACTCCACTTATACTATGCTGAGTAAAAAAAAAAAAAAAAAAACTATGTACTATGATAATCATACTAGTTCCTTTATAAACTAGTATGATTATCATAGTTTAAATGTCTAAATAAATCTTAGTTTATAAAGGAACCAGTATGATAATCATACTGGTTCCTTTATAAACTAAGATTTATTTAGACAATAAACTTTGACTATTTTAGAGAAAAGCTGAACTCCAAATTTCTGCTCCATTTACAAAAGTTTAGTCCACTTTAGTGCAAAGCACATGGACAGTCCAGCTAATCTGCATTTAGTGACACCCACAAAACTCCATAAGAGAAATTAAAGACAAAATGACCAAATAAATAAATAAATAAATAAATAAAAAGTGATTTTGCCAGAATTATGACAATCATACTATAAAAAAAAAAAAAAGCTTTGTTTATAATAGTGTCAGGATCTTTCCTGTAATCTTTCCTGTAATCTTTTATTGCAAAAAAGGTGAATTATGTTAAAAACCAAAAAATGGTTTAACATGAAAGCTAGCTAAATCAATCAATCAATCAATTAATTAATCAATAAAATGTACGCGGATGATCACGGACATATTACGTTTATCTGTTTAACCATCTTGGTCACTGTTATTATTCAGCGTCTTGCACATTTCAGTCTCTAATGCACGAACGCATCCTCTATGTTGTTTTGGAAAGCATGCTCAGAAATATATATATATATATATATATATATATATATATATATATATATATATATATATTAGTAATCATTTCAAAATTAATAATAATTTGCTGAGACATTTCTTTTGTCTCAACTCAATCACCACAAATTATGTGATTTGAAGCCTTCTGTTACTTTCTGCTTTCTGTAAAATGTACAGAACCCAGCAGCTGTATGAGGATATGAATCCCCCCCCCCACCCCCACCCGAACTAACAGGATTTTCATAAATACTAAATTTCTTGCTTTCTGCTCCTTCAAACAGTTTAGGAATTTAGCTTTATAAATGAGACTCGTTGTGCTTTCAGCTTGAAAGTGTATCTAAATAAGGAAAAAAAAAACCCTAAAAAGTAATAAGCCGGTAAACCCCTTAGGGTTCTACGTTTAACAGCCCCCTCACACCACTAGTCACATGACATTACTAAGACAGGACTAAGGCTGATCTTCCAGATGTTTCTCTGGGTTCAGGTTCCAAAATGGTCCTAGTTTGTTGTTCTTCCCTGCACAGAGTCACAAGGAGTCATAGGCTGAACGGGAGACTGAAACGCTTGAGGACTAATACGTACATAAAGCTTGAGGACTAATACATAAAGCACAGGACAGCTCTTGAGCATGTGCACACTTTCAAATAAGCCTGAGGCAAAAGAAAAGAACAAACGAGACAGGGACAGAGGTAGAGATAGAGCTTGTGACTCGGTCGTCGAATCATTCACCAAGCCTATAAGGAGAAGACACTTCAAAGCATAACTGGTATCCATCACACAAAAGCTATTCAGGTCAGAGTCACTCCGTCACCGACTCGTGAGGCGCCGTTTTATCTACAAGCTACAGGCCGGTCTCACAGCCGGAGTTACGCTACAGAGAACACAAACACGACGACTTAAAAACAATAGCCATTCGTGTGAGTTTATGTGAATCAAAATGATACGTGCATTTCTTGGTGCCAAAATCGTTCTGTGTTGCTATTTTAATATTCTGCGTTAAGACCTTAGTAAGGTCACATGTATGTAAATAACCGTGTAACTTCAACCAGTAACTAGTGCAGTAAGTGTAGGAATATTTGATCTCACTGGTCCTTAATCATGCAAATCCAAAATCCAGTTTTTTCTCCAGATAAATAAAAGAAAATAAATGTACCTACATGGCAAATTTATATTACAGTGCAGGTAAAGGGGTTTACTGTCAGCATCTAATATGTAAATATGGATCTTTATCTGCTCGTAAATATAGTGTACAAGAGATGCCCCAAGAGCCTTGGACAGATGCCCCAAGCTATTGAAAGAGATTCCTACAGGTATTTAAGGTACTGAAGCTCCAAGATAAATAAAATAAAATGAAATGAAATTAAATAAAGCTCACATAACAGTCTGCAGCCTGATTACAGCCTTAAAACATCTTTATAACAACAAACCACACATCTATAACTGTCTCATCTGCAGTAACTTCAGTGCCATCGAAATGGATTTGTACTCTTCTGTTTACGTTTTCCTCAGATCTTGAAAGTCATCCAAATGCTTTTAGTTTTGTCTTGGCTGACTCTATAAACACCTGCTTAAATGTGGATGTGTTTCATGGAAATCAGATGAATATTAGGAGAACTCGGAACATGCTGCATACGTATGACATGTAAATAAGGTCTAGTGGGCAGGAGGTTGCATCCACACAACTAAACCTGATTCACCGTGTTTCGATCAAATGACGTCTTTTTAATGAATCAGATTCATTCGTTCGTGCGTTATGCCATGCATTCAAATCTGTGCTCATTTTTATTCAACTCTGGTTAAAAAAATTTTTTTTAATTAATTATTTATTATTATATTCTCCAATTTGTTTGAATGCAGTTCTAGTCTTCGGGTTAAACAAGCCCTACATTCTGGGAGCCTTAAATGCAGGACTGTCAATCAAGCATGCTCATTAGAATATTAGGCCACGCCCAACAGTCCTTACAATGATCTGATCAGCAGACGTTTTGTCGTCAATTAATGCATCCCATTACGATTTCATCTTAAAAATGGGTCTTGAAATTATTTAAACACAGTTGCTCACCAGAGTGGGATTCAACATGGTATCACACTCATCCTTCCCAAAAAAATAAATAAATAAATAAATAAATAAATAAATCTGGTGTTTGTGACTCATTACAATTTGCAAAAAGGCAGAAAAAAGAGGGAAGAAAGACTCATTATACTGGATGTGCTGTCATCATTTCATCACTTTTGTCACCATAATGCCAGTTAGACCCAATAGTAGACCTTGTGACTGCAAAACCAGCAACACACAATAATACAGTATTGAATTTCTTCGCCACCTTAAACTTTAAAATGTCACCTTAATCATTGAAATGAGGGCTGAGCAAAGCCACTCAAGTAAATGAGGTTCTTATATAAAAAAAGTCATGCATTATGCAGACTCATTGCTGCTATTACTTAAAATAACTAAGGAGTCTGTGAATGTAAATGAATAGTAATCAAAAAAGCTCTCGTCTAAGAGATGTATGAACCCAGGGACATGCTGCTGCTAGTAAAAAAAACCTGAGCGGAATAAAAAAAACGACACCTCTTTTAAATCACACAAATCATGGTTCCGGTTAAACCAAAATGTTACTCAGATTGATGGTGAAATTTTGCCTTAAACGATTACGTGTGCTCTGAAGAGGAATTTGTCTCACTGACGATACAATCTGAAAATCCTCGTTTAAAAAAAAAGACGTGTGTTGGCCAGGAGGAATAAGTGGATTTCAGGATTTCACATGCATCAGCGAATCTAAGTGGCTTTTCTCTCCTTGTGATAGAGAGGGAAGCAAACAAAGCCTCTCCTACACTCACAGTACAGGACACTCAAAACAGC
Organism: Tachysurus vachellii; assembly: GCF_030014155.1. Classification (NCBI taxonomy): domain Eukaryota; kingdom Metazoa; phylum Chordata; class Actinopteri; order Siluriformes; family Bagridae; genus Tachysurus; species Tachysurus vachellii. The sequence continues at coordinate 7,953,662 of NC_083477.1, read as the reverse complement.
GTTTTATTTGCAGATGATTCACCGTGTTAATGCTATAAATGTGGCATGGCAGAGAGTCTAAAGGGAAGTAAACTCGTAGCTAGCTTCCTTTTTCCTAGTAAATATGCCCAGGTCTTTTCTTGGTAGAATCCTAAAGCAATTAGATCAGAAAGTTTGTGTGGGAAATGAGATTTAGAGACATGGTTAGAAACAGCAAAACAGATTAATGTCAATACTAATGCAGGCTGCACCTGGGGGTGTTTCCTTGTGCACCTCTGAAGAAAAGATCCAGGATTAGAAAAACTCTTAACAAGCAGACTGAGCACGGACACACAGACACACACACAAAGATGTGCACACACACACACACACACACACACACACACACACACACGCACGCACACACGCACACAGAGACACAAAAACACACACACACTCACAAAAACCCGGCCCACCTTGCAACATTAAAGCTTCTCTAAAGTGGGAGCTGCCTGTATTGTGTATCACACCGAAGCTATATACAAGTGTCCATCAAACCACACCGTTTTAACTAAACACTGATGAAGACAACATGGACACGCTGTGTCTCAGCATGCTGGGAAAAGGTTAGTGCAGCTAAAAGTCTTCTCATTACAGTCTACATAGCAAAGTACCTCAAGTTATGAAGCAGCCTCCATGATTGATGGTGCATCCGCTAGTTACTAATAAAAACCAAAACATCATTCATTTCTCCTTTCTTACCAAATATATAGCCAAGTTGCTCCTAAATAATTACACCAGAAGAAACGTGAGATGCGTCACAAACCGAGCAGATGACAAGATATATACTGGATGTCAACAACCAGCATGCAATTATCCTAGCAGCCAATCATGTACCAGCAGTGTAAAGCATTACATCATGCAGATACAAACGTGTCCCAGAAAGCCTACATTAGCTCACATAAGCACTCTTTACAACTGCGGCAAACAGAAGAGCATCTCAGAACGCACAACACATTGAAATTTGTGGTTGATGGGTTATAACAGCAGAAAACCCATCCCGGTCCCACTTCCTGTTAACCAAGAGCAGGAATCTGCAGTAGAGGCTACTGTTACCTACAAAAATAAACACAAATGTTTGGTTCATTCCTGTTTTTGGTGATAGTTTCTGAGGCTCCACTGTTTAGGGGTCAAATCAAATAATCGTCAAAATTCATAATACATTTCTCTTATTCAAAGTCAATTAAATCTTTCCATTTAGAAGATGTTATGGGTTAAAGAGAGACGGTGAAAGAAAACAAAACTGCCTTGAAAGACATGAGGAAAGCACTAAAAGAGGATGTAAAAACACAGTCTATGGAGGAGGTATAACTAATTGCTGTGCTTTAATTGTAAGGTGTGGGAGACTGTAATTAGCTTGGGATGAGACTCAAGCGTGTGTGTTAAATATGAGGAACACAGCGCTTGTTAATTGAATGCCAATGCAGATGGATAGAATTAGTGTTGAATTTCTAGTCACGAGGCGATTTCCAGCTGGAACACACGGTTTATCGTAGGTACGTTCTGACAGACTAAAAACCTGAATGAAGTATCGGTTATTCTCCCGATGGGCGCCTATTGAATTATTGAAGCGGGTTCGAGAGTTTTCTTTCTCTTTCTCTCTTTCTTTCTAGCAGATTTTCGTTTCTAATATTTCAGTTTGAAATGACTGGGTTATTCATTATAACTGGTCGTTCGGAGCCTACTGTGAATTATTCAGTACAATAAATAATAACAGGAAAGGTACACCGTCAGAACAATGAGGAATAGAAGACTGGAGCAGCTATACTTTAGCTTCACTTTTCAACCATCGGATTCCTTCATGACTCATCATCATCAGTCAGGGTTCTCCTGGAGTCAACAATCTCGATAAGGTTTGTTTGTTTGTTGTTTATTGATCTTTTTATACCCATGCCAGCACCAAGGCTATTTGCATGGCATGATGAAGGTGAAGTGAGATATTTCAATGGCTGATTACAATAAAATCTTTCAGCCTATATGAGGTCCTTCGCTTTAATGCTCAATAAGAACTCCAGAATTTTCTTTAGGGAGACATTACAGGAGGCTCCTGAAGAGTAAAAGCGTCGTCCGACGTCGTTAAGAACATAACGGTGCGTTAATACGTATGATCATTCTTGTCTTACAGAGACGACATGCTGGAGCTTCTTCACTCTTTATTAGGAAAGCATGTGTAAGTCTGGGAACACTATAGGATACGCAATGGCCTGAACAAAGGCTAAAGAATACATTTTTTTAATTGAAAACCTAGTGCATTAATAAAGACTGTATTACTGTGACAGTCACATGTGTACGTATATCGAGATTTTACTTTGGCTTGGAACGTGGCTCAGCCAATCAGATATTAAAACCGAATTTTTTTTTTTTTTGTGTGTGTGTTTTTCAAAAGGTATCTCAGTAGTTTTGGGGAACTGATCAGAAAATTATTAGTTCAAATCTCAGCAGGTGAGTGATGCAGTCTAGTGATCCGGCGCTCTGACTGCTTAATAACAAGCTCGGACATAGCAAGCAAAGCAAAGAAAAAAAAAATCACTTTAATATGCATGTATATTTTAGCAAATTTCACCTTGCTTTCTTTTTTAAATCTAGCTAGTCATCTTTCAATAAGGGTTATAAACAAAGATGGATGTGATTACACATCTGTTATTTCTGCAACACAACGATAAGCAATATAAAAAGTGTGTCCCACAATAACACTACTGCCCCTTCATCCTAGGGATGAAGATATAAATATAAAGTAGCCATGAGATTCACAGACTCCTCTGATTCCCAAGGCTACAGTAAACCGAGTAGGAATACGTGTCGTTTCTAAAAAAGTAGATATCAAATGTGCCAGCAGTCAAAAGAGCTGAGAACAAAAACACTAATAACATTAAATCTGCTAATGCAGCGGTGTCCAGTCTTATCTGGAAAGGACCGGCGTGAGTGCTGGTTTTTATTCCAACCGAGCAGAAGCCACACCTGAGTCTAGTGAAAGCCAAAAGCGACTGATTAAACAGGAGGAATCAAGTGTGATTGGTCTCTCACACACACACACACACACACAGTGTAGGTGTGAGAGGTATAGGACAAGTGTGTCTGCTGTAGTGAGTGCAATTACTTAGAATTTCTTTTTAGAATAGGTAGGAGAGGGATGCAAAAACAGTTCCCTGTGCGTGCGCACACACACACACACACACACACACACACCTCTCTTTCAGGCACATCATGATGCCACATTCATAATTCATGCTAGTGACATCATACAGTCTGCATATTATTAAAGATTGGAATGATCCAGATATTATTCATCGCTCATAAAGCGCTACTTCACTTCAACTACAACTTTTTAAGGCAAATCCCACAAGACTTTCTGTACCGTCATCGGCATTGTCGTTCTTTATGCGGGATCTGCCCCCATTTCAGGTCCCGTTTCAGGTCAATAAAAAGGGTCTAATCATTTATTTAAGCAACAAATAGACCGACCTGCATTAGTTATTAAAGGACTGTGCACGTCAGGCTGGTGTCAGGTGGATGTGACCTTACGCCGTATTAATAAGCCAGGGCTATAGAGAGCTTTCTTTAGGCAAATTAGTCAGCTCGTCATTCTGAAACCCCACTGACTCATGGGCAGAACTTTCTTCAAAAAAAAAGTGCCAGGGGACAAGGATGAGCGTGCCACAATATCCAATCCAACACGATCCTACAGCCGTAACGTCGCCGTGACCGCCATAGCGAGAGCTATAGCTGATAAGACATCAGTACAAATATAAAAGGCAGGAAATGAAATTGAGAATGCAAGACCTTTAGAATAAAGGATTTCTTCCAGACGCCATTAGCTTCTTCTCTGCAAGCTGATACTGTATGTGCATTTTACATTTTATAAGTTCTTTATTTTCCTCATTTTCATACTGACCCCACTGTAAGTTACACCTATTAAACAAGATGTATTTGAAAGCAAGTTGCAGAATTATTGGCACCCCAATAATTTGCCCAAAGGTTTTTGTTCAAAGATGATTAAAAAAAAATAATCAATCAGTATCAAAAATGTTTTCCATATATTCAATGAGACAGGAGTGTGTCAACTTTCATAAATCAGCTTGAAATTAGAAAATATCATTAAATTGGGAAATATGGAGAATAGAATAAAAAAATAAATAAATGTACCATCTACTTCTTATTACTGAAAACAGACCAGTGTTAGCGATGTAAAGCACGCATGCTAACGTGTGTATACAAAGCTTACACACATATCTGGAAAGGTTTTTAACTCAGTTAAGGATTTGTTTATATTTGTTCTTTTTCCAAATGGCATAAAGATTTTTTTCCAAATGGCTGAGACTCCATGATCTGAGAGCGATTCAGTCTGACTCGACTTGCTTTAAGGTAAAATTGCCCTTCCCCGTGTCCGCTAAGGTCCTGATCGTGTGCTGTTGCTTTCCTGAGAACGGTAAGACTCCAAAGTTTATGTCTGAGTTTGATGAAAGCAAATGGTGCCTTGTTTTGGTGGGAAGAACGCGTTTAATGAGCTCGATAAAGACTTGTGTCTGCATCCTGTAAACATTCCCCTCGGCTCTCTCCGTTCCCCCCGCTGCTTCACAACTACGCTCAAATTCCTGCCTTACACGCAGCTGGCATGCCACGGTGCACTTCCAGAGAAGCGAGCTTTAAACACGAACACACACACACACACAAATCTGGATCGGTCTTCTGCAGCTACACATCTGGATAAATAAACCTGAAACATTACATGGAAGTCAAAGCAACAAAGCAGTGTCCCGTTCCCAGCAGCCCACCCCATTAGAAAGGGCAAGAAACTGTTTGTTGTGATTAAGACACACCTAAATACACAACAAGAGCAGGGTTAGAGGTCACCTTCCTCTGTGCTCAGCCGCAATGAACCTGATAGAAGGGAGTGACCGGGATGCCATTTTGGAGCGTGTGTTAGACCCTATGAACAGACCCCATAACATCATCATCACCATCATCATCTCACTGGATGAGAAAGCAGATACACTGGAGGAGCTGCTGCATGCTTACACTGTTTACTTCACCAGCTAGAACATGAAGGGACGTACACACACACACACACGCATTTTGATATATTTGATAAAGTCATATAGATGCCTTCCATCAGCCAATTCTGTTTTACAGTAAACCTGACATCATACATATTCCATGCAAATATGAGCCGTTTTTTCATTTAACTGTTGGGCCGAATCACAAGATCATTATATCCCTGTAGTAAAAATCATGTCAACACGATACGCTTCATGATACACGCTATACGGACACGAGTATTTCCCATCAGACCATTAGCACTGATGTTGGGTTACGACGCCTGAGCTGCAGTCTGCCTTTCAGTTCATCCCAACAGGCTTGAGGTCAGGACTCTTCCATTCTTCCACATTAACCGGGGCACCATCACGCTGAGACAGGTTTGGACTCATAGTTACTGCTTTGTAAAGGCTCACATAACGGTGTGAAGGTCCGACGTCCATAAACATTTGGCCATTCAGTGTATCCGTGTTTTAACTTGATCTAACTGCCAATAGTGTCGCATGCAATAAATAAACAATTTATCATCTAATAAATGATTCAGGGGGGGAACGGTGGCTTAGTGGTTAGCACGTTCACCTCACACCTCCAGGGTCGGGGTTCGATTCCCGCCTCCACCTTGTGTGTGTGGAGTTTGCATGTTCTCCCCGTGCCTCGGGGGTTTCCTCCGGGTACTCCGGTTTCCTCCCCCGGTCCAAAGACATGCATGGTAGGTTGATTGGCATCTCTGGAATATTGTCCGTAGTGTGTGAGTGCGTGAGTGAATGAGAGAGTGTGTGTGTGCCCTGCGATGGGTTGGCACTCCGTCCAGGGTGTATCCTGCCTTGATGCCCGATGACGCCTGAGATAGGCACAGGCGCCCCGTGACCCGAGGTAGTTCGGATAATCGGTAGAAGATGAATGAATGAATGAATGAATAAATGATTCACTAACAATGCTCAAAAATAAATTTGTTTTAAAATATTATTAGCTAACAAACTTTTTGAATATAAAAAAACATTAATATTTGTGTGCGTGTGTGTGTTGGGTGTGAGACGAGTAAACGGCAGTAAACACACAAATTCTTGCACATCTCACACCTAAACCACATTGCTGATTATGCTGCTCGTCTCTTCCTGTAAGTAAGACTTGTTGAACTGACACGATGATGACCAAAGGCAATGCAAAGGTGTAAACGTAAAGACGAACCCTGCGTGAGGACATTTGTAACACTGTCTGAAGCTAAATATTCAGCGGTTCCAGCACTAAAAAGCCCGGCAGTGTTTACATTTCCTGCTGCTAGTCAGACTGGATTATACCGGATTTCTTTGCTAAAATCTTACCATTCCACTCCAAAAGTGAGACGAAATCTCTGATGTGTACAGTACAGTACTAATCCCCAGATATTCGCTTATAAACACATTTAAATAGCAGAAATATTCAGCTGGTGGTTTTTTAAGCTGACTGATTTCAGTAGTCGAGCAGAATGCAGTTTGTTCAGCAGAGGTCACTTCTGAGTGCGTCGTGCTTGACGTCTTGCGCTCGTGTCCTGCATCAACACGCTACAGGCTGCGGCTGGCATTTACACCGCCGTGCTTATTTTACCATGAATGAAAATGGTGCCTTTTTTTTTTTTTAAATAAAATGTCTGACAACAAGCCATTACTGTGCACAATCAACCCACTTGTAACGTGAATAAGTGGCATACAGCAGAGCGAGAGGCGTATTAATCATTCTGCTCACAGAGTGCTGCTGGACATGAAAGGCTGGGAGAGACTGTTGTTTTCAAAATGTCAAAACCACCAAGCTCGCCTTTTGTCCCTGTGACACACACTTAGTCACAGGCCGAGTGTGAAGACTCTCCATTGTGTGAGCAGCAGAGCTTGTTGGAGTGCTTGTGCTTTTTTTATTGTGCTGAAATAAACTACAGCAGATTCAGACTCGAAAATAGAATCAAGTAAGAAACAATCTTTTGTTTACTTAAAGCGGTTGCTCCAAATAGAGACGCAAAACGGAATTAAATAAGGAGTAAAAACCATAAAACCTTGTTATCTGATTAAGGATAAAAATGGCATTTGTTTAATAGCTAACTGTTGACAAATCCCGAGTCTCACGGGAGGGTAACTGGTGCTTGGGTCACGTACGTTAATACGCTGCAAAAGTATTGTCCTTGGATCAGATTTTTTGGATAAGATCTCTGGGATTTTAGTTCCGTCTGAATCCATCACGTTTGCAAATTTTACAAATTGTAGAAATTAGCTAGTAGAAATGACCCCTAAAATAGCCCTACAGTAGGTAATTTAGTAAAGCCGATTCAAATTGACAGGTTTAAAGATTCTGTTAAATCCTGGGGGGGCGGGGGCTTGATTTTCTCTTTAGTATAAAGACACTCCAGGACACGTCATCATCTCCTGCTGAAACCCAAATCATAGAATCTTTAGTGTCCGCATCACTAACTGAGTTAAAATCACCCTGACTTTCGGCCATCGCCAACATTCCTCGACAGACGCGTGTCAGAAATCAGACACGTGTTAGAGACGTGTTACGCAAGATGTCAGTCAGTCATAAAAACTCTGTCTCGCCCAAGATGGACGACGGACGTGGAAATCCGAAACACAAGAGCTATCAAGCTTGCATTGGGTATTTCAAATAACATCACTGAGAATGTAAATCAGGGGTCAGATAATAAATACAGCAAGACCATTTTCTGTTCTGGCAGCGAGGTGGTGGAATGAACTTCCCCTTGATGTCCGAACAGCTGAGTCGGTTGTTCTTCAAATGACGGGTGAAGACCTGCCTCTTCCTGAAACACTTAAACTAGCTCTTACAAACTAGCTCTCCTGCAGCCACGCTCCAAAATAGAGTGGAAAGCCTTCTCAGAAAACTGGAGCATATTAAAAGAATAAAAGGACCAAATCTGGAACGAGATAAACTGATAAAGTTAGTCGAGTCCACAAACAATAATATCAAGGCACGAGGTGTTGGCATGGGTGTAGAGATGCCTGGGCTCCTATGTGACACAAAAGAAAAGCAAAAAAAAACCTTGACTGCTGATCATTAGGAAGGATTGACTATCGTCTGAGAGGGAGGGATTATGTACTGTCAATCACAGCAGCACTAGCCAATCGTGGGTTTCTCGGAGCTGAAGTAGGACGGCAGAATGGTGCTTTACTCTCAGGTGTCTTACGCTGCCCTGCGATGCTTTATAAGCAACGGTTTGAAAAGGTGTAGGTGGCTTTGTGTGTCATTGTGAGTGAGAGAGAAAGAGGGAGAGGGGGGGGGGGAGAGAGAGAGAGAGAGAGAGAGAGAGAGAGAGAGAGAGAGAGAGAGATTCTGAAGCTATGTTTTCTGGACATTTTGGTCATGCACCTTTGCTAATTCCCAAGATATCTAGCAGATTTGTTAATGACATGGTGTGTGTGTGGTTTAGATTATGTTGTAGAGGGAGGTGTTAGAAATCTCTGCTGTGAAATTACCTTCCCGTACAGCACAGTGACGGACATGAGGTTTCCCTCACTTTTGTGTTTGATGAGAAAATGGTGAGAAAAGTTCAACTGTGCTTTGATTCCCTGCTTGGACTTGCGAGTTGTATACGTGTGCCAAATCCTCCTGTGGTGTCAGGTGACTGTGTGAGCCTTCACAACTGCTGCTTAACACCTGGAGGGGGAAAAGAAAGCTAACAGGAGCACCGAAATTAATGCGTTCTTCCAACCTGAAGCAAAGTGTTTGATGTGATGTGATGTGAGCTTCAGTCTGTGTCTGTGAAGTAACATGAGAAAAGTAAACGCTGAAGCGTTCACGCGCTGCTCACGGGACAGGCTCGAAATACGTACGCTGTGAATTCTGCTCCGTAAACTGCTTTGCACTTTCACTGGAAATGCTGCAATCCGGCTGCTGACTTGCATTTATTTTAATAAATCTGTTGTACGCAAGGTTGGTGTGTTTAAAATGATTTCTTCAGCATCGCTTGTGCAACTGTTTTGTATTGAACGATGAACTGCGAGATGGATTTTGACTGAACGACGGAAAGGGAAGATGATTTTCAGAGACGTTTAAAAAGGTGTCTTTTCCTCTACTAAAACCTTGGTGTGTAGGAACGTGTTCCTTCACGGTTACTTATTGCTTTTCGCAGCATCTCTCAGCCCTCGAGCCGTCACAGCCGTGGCAATTAGGTTTCACCCAGAAAGAGCGTAAACATCCACTGGCACTGATGCATGAGTAACGCAAATGACAGTAATGTTAAAAGCTGTTGAAAGCTTCGACGTACGTAAAAAATGTTGACGCCTCGGGGCACTTTCTGCCATCTAAACAAGCGTTAATCATTAATCACACAGGCAAAATAACACACGAAATGTCTGGACATCACATGGTTCCTCTGAAGTAATCTGGGATTTACTTTAAAGTTTCAGATGTTCTGGGGGAAAAAAAAAAAACAAAAAAACAGGAATAGACCAAACTAAAGGTCATATTAAAAATAGTGAAGCCCACAGCCTCTGGAGTCCAGCTAGTCAGTGCAAAGCCAGCGTCTAGGAAATTGTTTCTGTCTCTAGAGAGAACGCTCTAATTTCCCTTCATCCTCGTCTTCAGCAGGAAGGGCAGAGGCGCGTACGATGCAATCTCGATGACTGAACGAGGAAGGAAAACAAGATGGATATATAAAATCACAAGCACCAGGCACAATCATTAAAGCATTTCCTTTATATGAACTCGCCACGTGAGTCGAAACGACGACACGGTATCGTCAGGATTCCGGCGTATTTATCCGTTTTGTTTTGTTCGACTTAACGGCGTAACGGTCAGTGAGCAATGAAAGCTGTACAGAACTAATCACAGAATGCTGATGTGTGATGGAGTCGATATAAATCTCCATGAGTTTAATTAGGCTTCTTTTAGACTGCTGTAAAAATGAGAGAACTGACACATCTGTATGAAGCTGGGATTTCAGCTGAGGGTCACGTCATACAACGGTGGACCTCCTCAGTCTTCACAAAACCGTCCTGTGTCTGAGGTTGAACACGTAAGGTTGTGTTTCTATGGAACAGTACAGCACAGCAATCTTCATTTCATACCTGCCAGATATTCATTTGTTTCAAATGGTTTTATGCTAATTATTTTTTATTGACTTAACTGTAGTAATTATTTTGCTTCAGGCAAACAAATCATTTGTGTCCATCGTCCTACATCCTCGGGATAACTCCGACTTTCGCAGGGAACGTTACGTAACGAGAAACTGACGCTCCGCTAGGATACGGACAGATCTGGGCTTATATTAATGGTGCCCTTCGACAACAGTGTCCTCGGGTGGAAAAGCGATAACTGAGCGTTCGTCTTTCTTGCATACTAACACAAAGCGTATTTTACTCAACCTCAGCTGACAACCTTTAACTGGCAAATAAGATTGAGTTTAACTTTCAGCATTGAACATTTAGCTTTGCAAATTGCTGCCTAAAGCCGGGCTCATGCTGTGCGATTTCCCATAATGCTTTGCCATCCCCATGTCATACTGTAAGATCTCAGTTGTCATCATGTCAGACTGTACGACAGTCAAGACGAGTAAAATTCGGACACACAAAAAGACATGTCCGGGGTTTTATGTCATCAATCCTTGACACGTTCAGACCAGCATTCTCTCGCTAAAATGGCAGGTAGCAGCAAACGAAAACAATCTATAACGTATTTTTGTTTTTCTTCCTGCCGTACTGTCCACCTGACTCGTCTCGACATTTTCCCTGAGGTTTTTTGAAGTTGGGCGGGAGTGCATCATTCGGTCCGGCGTTCCTATTGGTTATTGGTTTGACGCTCGTCGTAGGAGAGGTCACACTACAGGTAAGTGTCTGAAAGCTTTTGACACTGAGGAAAAAAATGATCGCAACGGCCGTTAATCGGCAGTTAGTGACCATGTCAAACCAGTCATCAAAGACAATGGTTTTACCCTAAGACTCTATTTACTCTAGGAGTTTTCAAATTATCGCACAGTGTGAGCCAGGATTTTTGGAGATGCACGTGAGTTTTTACTGAGTGATCAGGTTTTACATGCAACATGGAGCAAAGGTTTAGGGGCAACAAGCTTCATCAGCCTGTGATGAAAGTTAAAACTGAGCTGGTAATTTGTTTTGTCCTTTCTGAATTTATGAGGAAACTTTGCTACTTGCTCGGAAAACTTTAAACGCAAACTGTAACGTGCTCTCTGATTACTCACGTTCATTGTTTTTGTACAGTATTCGACAGAGCTTTAATAATGCCTCTGTTGGTTCCAGCTCCTTTCGTCATGCTAGCTTATGCCTTTACATTCAATACGTTTAGGGTTTAAACATATTGGCCAAAAATACACTTTATGTTATCGATTCCACGTTGTATACAGTATGAACCAGCTTTTCAGTGAAAATATTTTAGTCTGACTATTGAGATCTACACATTAAAGTAAATGTGTTTCTCCCCCCCGAGTTGCTGACATTAAGAAGGTTTTAACAGTGAGGTGCGAGGTTTGTACAACACACAACACACTTCCTGAAAATAAAGCCATTGCAGCTGTATTGCTACATATTGCAATGTGTTTGACACCCACTGAATATTCACGCACAAACCTCTGAAATTATGCAAGATGCTCACAGCTCACATTCGGAAAGAGGGTGATGCCAGCCCGACGGAATCAAAGCCCAGAAACAAAAGTAAATTTCTCCTTTGACTAAGGGAAGACACTCTGACCCACAGCGGTCCATCAGTAAGTACCCTGTCTACTTTCGTAAAGCTGGAGGGAAAGTAGCAAAGTGCACTTTTAAAGAGCAGGCGTTTAAAGGCTATTAGGGCATCGCAGTGGTGCAGCTAGAAGCGTTTGTTCCCTCGCAGCTTCAAGGTCCGTGGTTCGATCCTGAGCTCAGATTACTGTCTGCGTGAGGTTTGTGTGTGCATGTTCTCCCAGGGTACGAGTCCGTGGACTACTCCGAGTGTGAATGTATGTGTGATGGATGTTGTCCCATTCAGGGTGTGTTTGTGCGTCGCAGCTGGTTCCCAGGATCCATTCTGTTTCCCTGAAAGTGATTTCTAAATAATGAACGGCTGAAAGAATTTGAACTCTAGTAGTTTTCTTTTAGTGTGTTAAACTTTGAGTCTAAATACTTGCATCACTACACATGCCTCGGTCACTTCAATGGAAAATGAAGTCATGCTCAAAAACTAAATGAATTCCATTTAAAATTCATTGTTCATAGCTTCTCTGTTTAGGAAAAGCTATTTTAAAAAGGTTTGTAATATAAACAATGATCAGAAAGTTCAAGATGCTGTTGGAAAATAGTTGTTTCTTGGTGGGTTTTAAACAGAGCTTCTTAATTTAAACCTCTGTGTTATTAACTATTCGGATTATAACCTATGTACTTATGTAAACACACACGTGGAGTATTTTAGGAATCTTGACGTTCTTACCCGCAGATTCGCCAGTGTTTATCCAGTCCGGGTTTGCGACGCTTGCTATGGCAAATATATCCGCAGCCAGAAAGAGACATCCTGAAATTATGGTCAGTTTATCCATCTCAGTTTGTGTCGAGGTGAAACTGCGGATGGGGGGAAATTTGTCCCTGAAAGTGCGAGTGATTCTGAGTAGCAGTTTGAGCTCGAGCTGTGCGGCTACAGAAACGCTGTTCAGATGCCGTTTGGACACATTTGCTTTCCGTCGGGCAGTTAAAGTCCACGCTGTAGATACTATAACAGCCGTGTTTACATCTCACGAGCCGGCTGTTAGTGTCTGTGTGTCCGTTATGAAGCGGTATGTCGCTGATGAGAGCCCGAGACTGACTCTGTGCAGCGGCATTAGCAGGAGCAGCGTTAGCTAGCACAACACGGCCCCGGTCTGGGGATCCGAGTGCCGTACATCAGGCCTACAACCACTCGACCCCCGAACACCCATCTGGATACGCGTTTAAATGCGACGGGTTCAGTAATGGGACCAATACGCGTTATGTAAAGTCAGAATGACGCAGAGAAAGCCGTGTTCTCAGCCCGAGCGACACCGTTATGCGAGCGGAGAGCCATCCTCCTCCTCCTCGGCGGTGTGTTCATGATCCCTCCTCCTCCTCTTCTGCTCTCTTCTATGGGACGCGCATCTACACTAAAGCCGGAGCATCGAGACAACAAGCAACAGACTCAGGATTGTGTCGCGACTCTTCATCTGGTGACTAAAACGCGTGAAAATATCTCCTCTGATTCCGTTCTCAGATGACACGAACAGCTAAACACCTCCCAACGCAGGCTGCGTGGTCGTCAGACGCACAACAGCCTCCAACATCCCGTTTTAGTGTCTCTTGTGTGTGTTCTCGCGAGATTTAAAAGGACGCTCAAGGAGTCGATTTACGTAAATGACTCGTTAAAAAATTTACATCCATGATATGAACAGCATGGAGCCAAAGGTTCAGTTTAAAGGCATAGTTCAGAAAGAAGTCACTGTTGTCACTGGGCTCTGAACAACTCGTCAGAATGTTGTGTGTTCGAATCCCCGAACCATCAAGATACTAAAGTCTGGACAATGAACTAAAGTAAACTGTTGTTGTTGTTGTTTTTTTATTAGAATGTATGAAATAAATGTAAAACAGTTACCTGACAAGTAAAAATAAACCATTTTTCCTTACCTCAAAAGCCAAGAAGTGTAAAGTCTTTATTAGCTTTTTCATTCTTATTCAATTTTAATTGATTGTATAATGCTTTTAACATTGGAATTTGCTTCATGACTTCGTCTCAGTGCCTATGATTAAAAGCTTTATAGAAGCATAGAAACAGAATAAATATTGTAAAGTTTAAAATTAAATGACTAATTATCTCTAATATCTATCACTAATATCTATGCGAAAAACTCCCTGAGATGATATGAGGAAGAAACCTTGAGGCTCAGAAGAGAACCCCGTCCTCATTTGGGTGCCACTGTAGAGGAAATAATGATCATGTGGTAGCCTAGTGGTTAAGGTGTTTGGCTACCAACTGGAAGGTTGTGAGTTCAATCCCAGTTCCACCAAACTACCACTGTTGGGCCCCTGAGCAAGGCCCTTAATCCTCAATTGCTCAGTTGTATAAAAATGAGGTAATGTAAGTTTCTCTGGATATAAGGGTGGCTGGAAATGTAAATAATGTCCTTTCTACAACAGTTTATAAATTGTCCAAAGATGTGCATGGTAGGTTGATTGGCATCTCTGGAAAAATTGTCCGGCGTGCGTGAGTGAGTGAGAGAGTGTGTGTGCCCTGCGATGGGTTGGCACTCCATCCAGGGTGTATCCTGCCTTGGTGCCCGATGACGCCTGAGATAGGCACAGGATCCCCGTGACCCGAGGTAGTTCGGATAAGCGGTAGAAAATGAATGAATGAATATAACGTGCCCTATTGTAATCTCTGATAATTAAACAAAGTATGTAACAAAGCTATTACCACACAATATAAACCATTAAAACAACTTTCAGCTGGAGAGGTTTTATTTAAATCCTCTATTGTAAGGGCCCCTATTAATTAATATTAAGCCATGTATGCTAAACAACGTTAATGAGACAACCTGTTCAGAATTTGTTCCTGGAGGCCAAGAAAGCAGTAATAATAATCTCTAGACTGTCTGTCCTTAAGTATGACCCGAGGAATAAAAACATTAATATTTACTAAGCTGCTGATGATTACAGGGTTAATGGAAGAGGCCAAAAGTTGCATATTAAATGTAAACATCTGTTACAACAGAACATCACACTTAATTCGAGAACAAACTGGATTCACTCTTGCAAGATTTAGGTTCACACTAACAATCTATGCTTATAAATAGTGTAAATAGTTTGCATGGTGCTTATAAATAGTGATGTATTCTAGTGTTTTATTGCGTATATCTGTCAGTGTAAAATAAATCATGATCTGCATTGTTAGTGGAAGCTACTGACCACTGTATCAGAAAAAAGCCAAGCAATTAACCAGAACAGTTCATTATGTAGTGTAGTAACTACATGCTATATAATAAAAATTGTTTTGTTGTACAAAGCGCTATAAAGCTGACCATTTGGAGTGACATATTCTGAGAAAAACCATTAGGATATTTAAACACCCTGATCGAAGTAGTTTGTGATCTAAGGAATTCTGTAAGAGGACGTAAAGATGAACTGTATCAGCACTGAGTCAACAGCAATTCTGCTCACTTGGCTTTTATAGGGTCCCTCAGCTATAACGCTCACCAGAGCACGAGCAGCGCCGATCACTTACAGTCAAACAAATCTAATTAACACAAAGCACCTCAGGCAGAAACTGTCATATTGCATCCAGTTGTTCATGTTCAGATTTAAATAATTATTCTTTTTTTCTTATGCAAATTCAGGTCAAGAGCTTCAGGTCATTTACATATTAAACATTAGAATAAAGAAAAAGTGCGGTTGATCTTTGTGACTTTGATCAATCATGCTTGTTGGTACCAGATAGCCTGGTTTGAGTATATCAGATATATTGAGATATACGTTTCTGCTCAACAAAGTTGTGTGGCGGAGGGGGAAGCAGAGGAAAATTAAAAGCCAGCATCTCCATCCCAGAACGATGATGCCCATCAAGGGCTCTCCCTGTGAGCAGCAATAACATGAATGAGCACTTGGTGGAATCGTTGCTGTAGGCGTGTGATTGGTGCGTGAAGAAAATCACCACACTGCTGATGGAACCCCCAATGTTCTGCTGAGAAGTTAAATTTCTCTGGAAGCTCCATCTTGGCTGGTTCAGGCCTAGCAGCAAAAAGATGTTGCGTAGACAACTGCTATTGGTGAACCTGAAGCTGTGATATTCTGGCTGGATTCCCTGCTGGCAAAGTATTATGTAAGGATGAGGTTTTAATGAAGAAATACGATATAAACTGCAGGCAGAATCAATCTGGGGAAAACCAGGCACAGAATCAAATAGCCAGAGAAGACAATCCTTATAGCAAAAAAAAAATTCAATGCAAAAACATGTGAAATCAAAGAACAGAACAGGGTCAATACACAGTGGGACACAGTAGAAAAAGTAAACAGCTTGATATGCAGCAGGCTGACAATACTTCATTATAATACTTTACAATACTCAACATACATTGGCGTGAGCGTGGTTTACATAAACATGAACGGAGAAGTGTCAATATTCTGGTGATGACTCTCTCTGGCGCTTCGGAGGGTGGAGTGTAGGCGGCACCGTTACATCAACACTTATTATTAGTCATCACTTACACCAAAAGGTTACCATAATGATGCACAGGTCAGGTTGGTTGGACACACTGGTATCTCTGAACATGAGAGAGTGACAGGCTACAGACGTCGTCTCGTGTTCCTCATTTCTTCTGTTTGTGTTGTGACAAATTTTGGAGCATGAACTGGATTCTTCCGCAAAACAAGAACGCTCTATGCTAATTCTTGCTCACATTCAAACCCTGTGATCAGCGAGCAGAAAAAACCGAGAGGTCTTGAGCTCACCTTACCTCTGGCAGGATCGACTCCAATGTGGACGTGGAGGTAAAATTACAGCAGGAAGTATAATGTTCAGCCTGCGGACTGTATGAACGATAAGACTGCACTGCAGAGCTGGAAATAAGCCATGTGTTGAAATTTGATATGCAGGCCTCATGAATATATACAGAACATCTCTGAGAAATAAAATAGCACTGCAGGCTAAAATCTTCACCACTAGAAAAAGACTTTTTTATTATTGATAAATGTGGCACGGTGACTAATTACACATGGCTCTTCATGAACTTACTCCAAATAACTCTATCACTGGGCTGCTGGAAATGTTTGCTACAGATTCCTGCAGCTACAGAAGAGAAAGCAGAATATATTACAGCGTATAAATGCTTGTTTATAGGTAGGTCTAATTATAAATCACATACATGACAGCTGTAATAAATGTTTTGATGCATATCTTGTAAATATCAATTAATTAGCATGACACTTTTAAATATTACATTCCCTCCAGTTAAATTTGTGGAATTTATGGGTTCTTGGTATCAGCTTGATAAGTGTGTGTGTGTGCGTGTGTCTGTGTGTGTGCGCGTGAAGCTGGTGAGGGACTGAGTGTTTCTAGCTGCTAAAAATTAAGTGAAGACAGGAACAAACTTTCCCAGAAACATTTCACATTAATTGTCATAACAAACAGTTAAATCAATTGTATAGGCAAAGTGCTATGGTATAAGAGGGGAAAAAATCCTTCAGGAAGTGCTATCATAGGAGATTATTCAATTATTCAAATCATAGTCATAGAGACACTACTTGATTTTTCATTTAAGATATTTGTTCAAAGTAATGAGTCTGTGTGGGAAATCCAGTGTTTAGCTGATCCTCATAAGTGCTCACGGTCACAGTTGTAAACATAGCATGGCTTACTTCTTCCACGAGGGAAGTAGACCATCACTGTGGCTTTGTTTTTTCCAGGCAGACAGTTAAAAAACGTGACAAATATGTCTCCTGGAAATCCTGTAGAATCCAACCAGTCAACGAATCCAACGACTTTAGAACTCCAAGTGTTTCCAGTTTTGTGTGCCATATGCAGGATGAGGCTAGGTTATTTTCGACTTTACTTTAGCTTGCTAGGAAACAAAAATCTTACTCATGACATACACAACCACATTAATTCATTTTGCTACAGCCTAGACTGCCACCCAAATAAAGTAATCGGCTACATCCTGGTCCTTCAACACGTGGCTTTGCCACGCAAGCCTCCTTTTCCTCTTTTTAAATTCCACTATAAACATAAAGAGAGTGTTATGAAGCAGAACACACATGCTCAACCAACTATTCACAACTTGTTACTCAAAAAATCCAGAGTGTAGACCATATGTTCCCTCGATGACATCATACTGCAGGCCAACAACAGGCAGCATTGAGGGGAATGAATCCGTCCTGTGTTATAACAGGCATCACAAGACAACAAAATGAGATCAACTGACCTCAAACAGCTTCTGTCAGTTTCCTTGACAGATCCTACACTTTAGTGGGTGGAAAAACAAAACAAAGTAATTGTGCCCTTGTGTGTGAAAAAGTAGATTACGGATTGATGTGTAGAGATTATTAGTGGTTTTGGACCACATCTCTGTAACAGATTCCTTACTGAATACTTGTAATTAAGAACCTGGTTGAATCTACATTCCTCTAGATTTAAGCAGATGCCTGGAGTCCTACTGAAATGTCTAATCATTTTCACTCTGGTTTCAACTGCAAATATAATAGTTACTAAAATTAACTCAGATATACTGTATACAACAGGTGTGTTTTATCACATGGCTTTAAAGCAAGGTTGAGGTGAAATCTAATAAAAGTAGATTTCAACACAATCATCCCTCAGCACCTGATTGAGAAGCTGAGCCTGCTGGGACTGAACACCTCCCTCTGCAACTGGATCCTGGACTTCCTGACTGGGAGACCTCAGTCAGTCCGGATCGGGAACAGCATCTCCAGCACCACCACACTGATCACTGGAGCCCCTCAGGGCTGCGTGCTCAGCCCAACGCTGTTCACCTTGCTAACTCACGAATGTGCAGCAATGCACAGATCAAACCATATCATCAAGTTTGCCGACCGTGGTGGGTCTCATCAGCAAGAACGACGAGTCAGCATACAGAGAGGAGGTGGAACAGCTAACTGCCTGGTGTAGAGACAACAACCTGTCTCTGAATGTTGATAAAACTAAAGAGATGGTTGTTGACTTCAGGAGAGCACAGAGCTACCACTCTCCGCTGAACATCGACGGATCATCTGTAGAGATCGTCAAGCGCACCAAATTTCTTGGTGTTCATCTAGCAGAGAACTTCACCTGGTCACTCAACACCAGCTCCATCACCAAGAAAGCCCAGCAGCATCTCTACTTCTTACGAAGTCTGAGAAAAGCCCATCTCCCTCCCCCCCATTCTGACTACGTTTTACAGAGGAACCATTGAGAGCATTCTGAGCAGCTGCATCACTGTCTGGTTTGGGAACTGCACCATTTCGGATCGCAAGACCCTACAGCGGATAGTGAGGACAGCTAAGAAGATCATTAGGGTCTCTCTTCCCTCTATCATGGACATTTACACCACATGCTGCATCTGCAAAGCCAACAGCATTGCACAGTTTCTTTCCACAAGCCATCAGACTCCTCAATAACTGAACGGAACTGTACTGAGCACAACACACACACGCGCATCAACTGTATGGACTGCACAGACCTACACCAAATACACACTCTTCCATTATACATTCATCAAACTGTTTACATGCTGTTTTGCACACTGTTTTTTGCTGTTTGCACATGGTGTCTCACATTTAAATTGATTTTCAGTTGTTTTGCACAATACTTTACCTTTACCTCATGTAACTGCTGCTATAATACTGTGTTCATTCCAGTATTTCAGAACAGCAATATTGATTATATGCGTGAAACACGCAGTATTTACTCTGGTCGGTGCTGTTTTTGTGTATTGTCTTTTGTGTGATGTCTTGTATATTTTGTTTGCACTTTTTGTGTATTGTCTTTTGTCCTGCACTGTTTGCACCAGGTCGCACAGATGCACTTTATGTATCTAGGACTAACTTACTAAGTCCTTATAGCTCT